>NW_028270146.1:10374211-10718988 GCF_037043375.1 Chiloscyllium plagiosum
GAGCAGGAGCAGGAGCAGGAAATTCAGCCCTTCGAGCCCGCTCTGCTATTTAACATAAAGATGGCTGATCTTATCCTGGTCTCAACTCCATTTTCCTGCCTGCTCCCCATTGCCCTTTATCAAACTTTTCATTAGAAGCACATTTCTTTCTTTTTTTGAATCTGTTGATTGAGTCTACCTCTTCTGTATTCTGAGGCAGAGAGTTCCATAGATTCACAACCCTCTTAGTGGCATGGTGGCTCAGTGGTTAGCACTGATGCCTCACATGGCCAGGGATCTGGGTTCGATTCCAGTCCTCGGGCTGTGCAGAGCTTGCACATTCGCCCTGTGTCTGCGTGGGTTTCCTCCCACAGTCCAAAGATGTGCAGGTTAGGTGAATTGGCCATGCTAAATCAGGTGAGTATCAGAAATAAGGTGGGTGAACTTAAGGCGTGGATCGGTACCTGGGACTACGATGTTGTGGCCATCACGGAAACGTGGATAGAAGAGGGACAGGAATGGTTATTGGAGGTTCCTGGTTACAGATGTTTCAGTAAGATTAGGGAGGGTGGTAAAAAAGGAGGGGGGGTGGCGTTGCTAATTAGAAATGGTGTAACGGCTGCAGAAAGGCAGTTCGAGGGGGATCTGCCTTTGGAGGTAGTATGGGCTGAAGTCAGAAATAGGAAAGGTGCAGTCACCTTGTTGGGTGTTTACTATAGGCCCCCCAATAGCAGCAGAGATGTGGAGAAACAGATTGGGAAACAGATTTTGGAAAGGTGCAGAAGCCACAGGGTAGTAGTCATGGGCGATTTCAACTTCCCAAATATTGATTGGAAGCTCTTTAGATCAAGTAGATTCGATGGGGCGGTGTTTGCGCAGTGTGTCCAGGAAGCTTTTCTAACTCAGTATGTAGATTGTCCGACCAGAGGGGAGGCCATATTGGATTTGGTACTCGGTAATGAACTGGGACAAGTGATGAGCTTGTTAGTGGGTGAACATTTTGGTGATGGTGACCATAATTCTGTGACTTTCACCTTGATTATGGAGAGAGATAGGTGCGTGCAACAGGGTAGGTTTTACAATTGGGGGAAGGGTAATTACGATGCTGTAAGACAGGATCTGAGGAGCATAAGTTGGGAGCATAGGCTGTCAGGGAAGGATGTCGTGGAAATGTGGAACTTTTTCAAGGAACAGATACGACGTGTCCTTGATATGTATGTACCTGTCAAGCAGGAAAGAAATGGTCGTGTGAGGGTACCTTGGTTGACGAGGGAGGTTGAATGTCTTGTAAAGAGGAAGAAGGAGGCTTACATAAGGTTGAGGAAACAGGGTTCAGACAGAGCAGTGGAGGGATACAGGATAGCCAGAAGGGACCTGAAGAAAGGGATGAGGAGAGCTAAGAGAGGGCATGAAAAATCTTTGGCGGATAGGATCAAGGATAATCCAAAGGCATTTTATGCGTATGTGAGAAACATGAGAATGGCGAGAACGAGGGTAGGTCCGATCAAGGACAGTAGTGGTAGACTGTGTATTGAGTCGGAAGAGATAGGAGAGGTCTTGAATGAGTACTTTTCTTCAGTATTTACGAACGAGAGGGACCATATTGTTGAAGAGCAGAGTGTGAAACGGACTGATAAGCTAGAGGAGATGCTTGTTAGGAAGGAAGATGTGTTGGACATTTTGAACAACTTGAGGATAGACAAGTCCCCTGGGCCTGACGGGATATATCCTAGGATTATGTGGGAAGCAAGAGAGGAAATTTCAGTACCGTTGGCAATGATCTTTTCGTCTTCACTGTCAACAGGAGTGGTACCAGGGGACTGGAGAGTGGCGAATGTTGTGCCCCTGTTCAAAAAAGGGAATAGGGATAACCCCGGGAATTACAGGCCAGTTAGTCTTACTTCGGTGGTAGGCAAAGTAATGGAAAGGGTACTGAGGGATAGGATTTATGAGTATCTGGAAAGACACTGCTTGATTAGGGACAGCCAGCACGGATTTGTGAAGGGTAGGTTGTGCCTTACAAGTCCTATTGAATTCTTTGAGGAGGTGACCAAGCATGTGGATGAGGGTAGAGCAGTGGATGTAGTATACATGGATTTTAGTAAGGCATTTGATAAGGTTCCCCATGGTAGGCTTATGTGGAAAGTCAGGAGGCATGGGATAGAGGGAAATTTGGCCAATTGGAGAGAAAACTGGCTAACCGGTCGAAGTCAGAGAGTGGTGGTAGATGGCAAATATTCAGCCTGGAGCCCAGTTACAAGTGGAGTTCCGCAGGGATCAGTTCTGGGTCCTCTGCTGTTTGTAATTTGTATTAATGACTTGGATGAGGGAGTCGAAGGGTGGGTCAGTAAATTTGCAATTGATACGAAGATTGGTGGAGTTGTGGATAGTGAGGAGGGTTGTTGTCGGCTGCAAAGAGACTTAGATATGATGCAGAGCTGGGCTGAAGAGTGGCAGATGGAGTTCAACCCTGCCAAGTGTGAGGTTGTCCATTTTGGAAAGACAAATAAGAATGCGAAATACAGGGTTAACGGTAGGCTTCTTAGTGAGGTGGAGGAACAGAGGGATCTTGGGGTCTATGTTCATAGATCTTTGAAAGTTGCCACTCAGGTGGATAGAGCTTGTAAGAAGGCCTATGGTGTATTAGCGTTCATTAGCAGAGGGATTGAATTCAAGAGTCGTGAAGTGATGTTGCAACTGTACAGGACTTTGGTTAGGCCACATTTGGAGTACTGTGTGCAGTTCTGGTCGCCTCACTTTAGGAAAGATGTGGAAGCTTTGGAGAGGGTGCAGAGAAGATTTACCAGGATGTTGTCTGGAATGGAGAATAGGTCGTACGAGGACAGGTTGAGAGTGCTAGGCCTTTTCTTGTTGGAACGGCGAAGGATGAGGGGTGACTTGATAGAGGTTTATAAGATGATCAGAAGAATAGATAGAGTAGACAGTCAGAAACTTTTTCCCCGGGTGCAACAGAGTGTTACAAGGGGACATAAATTTAAGGTGAAGGGTGGAAGGTATAGGGGAGATGTCAGGGGTGGGTTCTTTACCCAGAGAGTGGTGGGGGCATGGAATGCGCTGCCTGTGGGAGTGGCAGAGTCAGAATCTTTGTGACCTTTAAGCGGCAATTGGATAGGGACATGGATGGGTGCTTAAGCTAGGACAAATGTTCGGCACAACATCGTGGGCCAAAGGGCCTGTTCTGTGCTGTATTGTTCTATGTTCTATGTTCTAAATTGCCCAGTGTTCAGAGATGTGTCGGTAAGGTGCATTAGTCAGGGGAATGGATCTATTCTCTTATAGTCCATGAACCTTGTTTGGAATGATCTGTTGGGCATGAAAATAGGTATTTAAACCTTTACATATGTTTAGAGTGGGGTTGTTTGCAAACACTAGAACTGGAGGATAAACCTTTGTGGCCTGTTCTTATGATATTTGTGCAGTTTCATCAGCTCACTCCTTCCCCTTCCAATATCTGCTCGGACCTTTTAATACTATCAATAATCTCAGGTGACCACGAAGTACAAAACAGGTGTCTTACTATTTGTAGGGTGGTGTAGTCTCATGCTTATTCCACCAGACATATAGTCATCATAGATTGAATCTTCACTGGTCTCAAGTCTAGCCTGAGGGTAGAAATAAAGATCAATTAAAGTCTGGAAATATATTGAGTCATTCACAACATCCTAAAGCATTTTGCAGCTAATTCTGATTTCTGCTGTAATGGAGGAAAGGAAGCAGTCAATTTGCACGTAGCAAGCCCTCAGAAATTGTAATCTCAAAATGCTGACCCATCTCATTCATTGATATTGGTTGAAGGATAAATATTTGTCAAAGAAGAGATCTGGGAAAAATGTGACAGCAATCAGACCTTAGCTTAATGCCTTAACTGACCGTGCAGGACTCCCTCATCACGGCAATCAATGGTTAGCCTGGATTTTCTATCCACAGCCTTCTGACTCACAGGCTACCCTGCCACCAAATAGAGCACAGATTTCCAGATCATGCCTAACAAGCTCGATTGAATTTTTGGAGGAGGTGTCCAGGTGTGCTGATGAGGTCAGTACAGTTGATGCACTTTATGCGGATTTCAGCAAAGCCTTTGTTATGATACTAAATGGGAGAATGATAAAGAAGGTGAAAGCACATGGGATCCAGGGAAATTTGCCAAGTTAGATCCAATATTGGGTTAGTGACAGGAGACACAAGAGGGTGGTGGTAGAAGGCTGTGTGTGTGACTGTGAGTCAGTGCCCTGTGGTGTACCACAGTGATCAGTGCTGGGTCCATTATTGTTCATGGTATATATGAATGGCATAAATGAGCATGTCAGGGAGAAGATAAGTAAGTTTGCAAATAACAGAAAATTGGCCGGGTGGTTAACAGTGAGTAGGAAAGTCTTAGGTTACACAGGAGAATATAAACAGGTTGGTCAGCCAGACAGATCAGTGGCAGATGGAATTTAACACTGAGAAGTGGAAAAATACTCAACAAATGACAGGACACTAGGAAGCTCAGAGGAACAAACTGATCTTGGGATACTCGTCCACAGAACACAGAAGGCCATGAGGCCTGTTACAGGGTAGTTAAGAAGGCAAATGGGATGCTTGCCTTTGTCAGTTGATGCATAGATTATCAGAGCAAGGAGGTTATGTTGGAGCAGTATAGGATTTTTGTGAGGCTGCACTGGAGTACTGACTCAGTCTGGTCACCACACTCCAGGAATGATGTGATTGCAATGGAGGGATTACAGAGGGGATTCACCAGAATGTTGCCTGGGATGGAGCAGTTCAGTGATGAAGAGAGTCTGAATAGGTTTAGGCTGTTTTCTTTGGAGCAGAGGGGGAACCTGATAGAGGTGTGTAAGGTTATGAGGGGCATGAACGTGGTAAATAGAAAGCTGCTGTTCCCCTTATTCAAAGTTTGGTCTTTTGCAAGACTACAGTGAAAGGCGGGAGGTTTAGGAAGGATTCCATGTAAAACCTGTTCACCCAGAACGTTGTGGAGATCTGCAATGCACTGCATGGGAGGGTAGTTCGAACAGGAAACTTCAGAAGTATTTGGATGAGACACCTGAAATATCATAACAAGCAAGGCTATAGGCCTGGAACAGGACATTAGGATTAGTACAGATTTAGAGTAGCTTTTGTCAGTGCAGATTCAATGAGCTGGAGAGCTTCTTCTCTACTGTATGAATCTATGATACCATGAGATCATAATGAAATCCTACAATAAAGCTTTGGCCGTGAGCTTTTTTTGGGTGCCTTTTCGTCATCACATGAGTTATTTTCATTCCCTCTGTGATGATGTGGTTTTTTTGACGTTGTGACTGAGACTTCATTTACTTCGTGAACACATTAAAAGGTTCACTGCATGCTAACCATGATTTCCTGGCCACTTAGGGATATTCAAAAAAATCAAATTCCCAGCAGGCCATGCTGTTCTTTGGGACCACACATTCCAAAGATACAACATATGTTTGTGGTGTAAGAAGACACTTACATTAATTTTGCTGCTTTTCACAATCCCAGTACTAAAGATCTCAAGTAAATAAAGAGTGCGGGTAAGTGACGTTGAAATGGCCGAATGGCCTTCCTTCCACTCCTATGTCTTATGATCTTTTGGACTGAGAACATAGAACATAGAAAAGTACAGCACAGAACAAACCCTTCAGCCCACTATATTGTGCCAAGAATTAATCCTAATCTAAAATAAAATTACCTAATCTACGCACCCCTCAATTCACTGCTGTCCATGTGCATGTCCAGCAGTCACTTAAATGTCCGTAATGACTCTGCTTCCACCACCACAGCTAGCAACGCATTCCATGCATTCACAACTCTTTGTGTAAAGAACCTACCTCAGACATCCCCTCTATATCTTTCTCCTAACACCTTAAAACTGTAACCCCTCGTGGCAGTCAATCCTGCCCTGGGGAAAAGTTTCTGGCTACTGACTTCATCCATGCCTCTCATTACCTTGTACACCTCAATCAGGTCAACTTTCTTCCTCCTTCTCTCCAGAGAGAAAAGTCTGAGCTTAGTCAACCTCTCTCTGTAAGACAAGCCCTCCACAATCCAGGCAGCATCCTGGTAAACCTTCTTTACACCCTCTCCAAAGCCTCTGTATCTTTCCTACAATAGGGCAACCAGAACTGGACACAATACTCCAAGTGTAGCCTCACCAGGGTTTTGTAGAGCTGTAGCACAACCTTGTGGCTCTTAAACTCAATTCCCCTGTTAATGAAAGCCAAAACACCATATGCTTTCTTAACAACTCTATCTACTTGGGTGGCAACTTTGAGGGATCTTGAGGCAACTTGCATACCAAGATCCCGCTGTTCCTCCATACTGCCAAGAATCCTGTCTTTAATCCTATATTCAGCATTCGAGTTCGACATTCCAAAATGCATCACTTCGCATTTATCCAGGTTGAACTCCATCTGCCATTTCTCAGCCCAGCTTTGCATCCTGTCTATGTCATGCTGCAGCCTGCAGTAGCCCTCGATACTATCTACGGCACCTCCAACCTTTGTGTCATCTGCAAATTTACTAACCCACCCCTCAACCTCCTCATCCAAGTCATTTATAAAAAACTACAAAGAGCAGAGGCCCAAGAACAGAGCCCTGCAGAACACCACTCACCACTAACCTCCAGGCAGAATAATTTCCATATACAACCACTCTCTGCCTTCTGTCAACCAACCAATTCTGAATCCAGATAGCCAAATCTCCCTGTATCCCATACTTCCTGACTTTATGAATGAGCCTTCCATAGGATACCTTATCAAATGCCTTGCTGAAGTCCATACACACCACATCCACTGCTCGACCTTTGTTGACTTGTCTCGTTACCTCCTAAAAGAACTCAATAAGATTTGTGAGGCATTACCTGCCCCTCACAAAGCCATGCTGACTGCCTTTAATCACGCTATGCTTTTCCAAATAGTCATAAATCCTATCCTTCAGAATTTTTTCCAAAACCTTGTTGACCACAGTCATCAGACTGACTGGTCTGTAATTGGCAGGGATTTCCCTATTCCCCTTCTTGAAAAGAGGAACAACATTTGCCTCCTTCCAATTCTCCAGTAAAACTCCCTGGAGAGTGAGGACGCTTAGCAACCTCCTTTCTTGCTTCCCGGAGGAGCCTTAGATAAATCTGGTCTGGCCCTGGGTCTTATCTATCTTAATGTTTGCCAAAATTTCCAGCACATCAACTTCATCAATCTTGATCTGGTCAAGCCTGTTTCCTGGCTCCTCAAAGTTCTCATTCACAACAAGGTCCCTTTCCTAAGTGAAATCTGCAGCAGAAGACTCATTTAGGGCTTCCCCTATCTGCTGAGACTCCACGCACAAGTTCCCTACGTTATCCCTGGCCAGCATTACCCGTCTCCCTGATCATTCTCTTATTCTTCACATATGAGTAAAATGCCTTTGGGTTCTTCCTAATCCTTCTTGCCAAGCCTTTTTCATTCCTCCTCTTCGCTCTCTTCAGTCCATTTTGAGGTATTTTCTAGTAAGCCTGTAATCCTCTAAAGCTGTGCTGGATTCTTGCTCAGCAAGGACTTGATGACGAGATACCAGCTTCCGTGCAGTTATTTCAGGGTGACGAGGCACTACTTGTTATAACTTCTTGTCTATATATTAGACCACTAAATCCTCTGCTTCCTTTAACTTGCTCTCCTGACTATTGATCTCTCTGCTGTTTGGAGTTTGTAGACTTGTGCAAAATAGCTCCCATCTTTACTGAGATAACCATAATTACTTATTTCAAAGTAATTCATTAAACTACATGAAACTGCCTTGTGGTTTGAGAGATATAATAAAAACAACAATGGATGTGAAATCCCTCAAAACCTCTCCTACTGCCATGGATTAGTGTTTCCATGAAAGCCACACCATCAAAGTAGGACAATGAATGCAGTTTCTCTTTTTCATATCCACCTATCCTTGATAATTGAAGGTGATAGGAAGCCAATACCTCTGAAACAGCAGCAGTTTCTCCAATACTCAAGACTGGGGAGACCTTTAGGAGAGAATGAAAATAGTTTAGGTTTGGCACAAATGATTACCAATGTTGCAGAAACGTTTTTATATGTTATAAGAATTACCTGGAGTTTACAGCAGCCAAAAGACTGCATGACCGAATTAGAGCATGCCAATACTTATGCACCCCATGCAATCTATTTTTTCTGAGCCCATCAACACATCATTACATTCCATCTCCATTTTGTCTATTATCCTATCCATGCCCCTCATGATTTTGTAAACCTCTATAAGGTCACCCCTCAGCCTCCGACACTCCAGGGAAAACAGCCCCAGCCTGTTCAACCTCGCCCTGTAGCTCAAACCCTCCAACCCTGGCAACATCCTTGCAAATCTTTTCTGAACCCTTTCATGTTTCACAACATCTTTCCGATAGGAAGGAGACCAGAATTGCATGCAATATTCTAACAATGGCCTAACCAATGTCCTGTACAGCTGCAACATGACCTCCCAACTCCTGCACTCAATACTCTGACCAATAAAGGAAAACATACCAAACGCCTTCTTCACTATCCTATCTACCTGCGACTCTACTTTCAAGGAGCTGTTGACCTGCACTCCAAGGTCTCTTCGTTCAGCAACACTCCCTAGGACCTTACCATTAAGTGTATACGTCCTGCTAAGATTTGCTTTCCCAAAATACAGTATCTCGCATTTATCTAAATTAAACTCCATCTGCCACTTCTCGGTTCATTGGCCATCTGATCAAGATCCCGTTGTAACCTGAGGTATGGAGCTGATTTTAAAAGTACAGTAAGAGTGACTGACATGTGGGAATGTTTGACCAAGAGTATGATTCCACAGCACTACCAAAACTGAAGTTAATGGATCCAAGGGGGAACTTCGCCATTACCTGGCTCAAGGGAAACTGGTTGTGCTTGTTGGAGGATAATTGTTTCAACACTAGGACATTTCTGCAAGAGGTCATCAGGGTAGAATCCTACACCCAAACAGCTGTTCCAACATAAAATCAGAGGTATGGATGTGCACAGCTTTTTTTTTCTTCACTGCCCAGATAATGTGCCCACATGCAAAGTAAAACAGTGGAAGATAGCCAAACAGACTCTGCTATTCAAGCAAGATGTGTGGGTGAGCTTGGGATGTGGTACAGACAGAAAACAAGAAACTACAGGTGAGTTAGCTCAATGTCTGGCAGAGAGAAATGAGGATATGTACATAGGAGGTGTGGTTTGTAAGTTTGCTAATGATTCCAAAATTAGTGGTATAGTGGACAGCAAAGAAGGTTACCTCAGAGTATAATGGGACCTTGAACAGATGGGCAAATGAGACAAAGAGTGTCCTTATAGTGTGGAAACAGGCCATTTGGCCCAATGAGTCCGCTCTCTGAAGAGCATCCCACCCAGACTCACCACTCCTGTAACTCTGCATTTCCCATGGCCCGCCCCTCCAATCGCCACCAGGACAGAACCCCACTGGTCCTCACCTACCACCCCACCAACCTCCAGATACATCGTATCATCCGTCGTCATTTCTGCCACCTCCAAACAGACCCCACCACCAGGGATATATTTCCCTCCCCTCCCCTATCAGCATTCCGGAAAGACCACTCCCTCCGCGATTCCATCGTCAGGTCCACATCCCCCACCAACCCAACTTCCACTCCCGGCACCTTCCCCTGCAACCGCAAAAAATGCAGAACTTGCACCCACACCTCCCCCCTCATTTCCCTCCAAGGCCCCAAGGGATCCTTCCATATCCATCACAAATTCACCTGCACCTCCACACACATCATTTACTGCATCCGCTGCACCCGATGTGGCCTCCTCTACACTGGGGAGACAGGCCGCCTACTTGCGGAACGTTTCAGAGAACACTTCTGGGACACTCGAACCAACCAACCCAACCGTCCCGTGGCTGAACACTTTAACTCTCCCTCCCACTCCGCCAAGGACATGCAGGTCCTTGGCCTCCTCCATCGCCAGACCATGGCAACATGACGCCTGGAGGAAGAGCACCTCATCTTCCGCCTAGGAACCCTCCAACCACAGGGGATGAATGCAGATTTCTCCAGCTTCTTCATTTCCCCTCCCCCCACCTTGTCTCAGTCCCAACCCTCGGATTCAGCACCGCCTTCTTGACCTGCAATCTTCTTCCCGACCTCTCTGCCCCCACCCCCTCTCCAGCCTATCACCTTCACCTTAACATCCTCCCACCTATCGCGTTGCCAATGCCCCTCCCCCAAGTCCCTACCTTTTATCTTAGCCTGCTTGGCACATCCTCCTCATTCCTGAAGAAGGGCTTATGGCCGAAACGTTGATTCTCCTGCTCCTTGGATGCTGCCTGACCTGCTGTGCTTTTCCAGCAACACATTTTTCATTTCTCATGGCTAATCCACCTAAACATCTTTGGATGCTATGGACAATTAGCATGGCCAATCCACCCTAACCTGCACATCTTTGACTGTGGGAACAAATCGGAGCAAACCAGCACAGACACGGGGTGTCTGTGCAAACTCCACACACGCAGTCGCCCAAGGCTGGAATTGAACCCTGGCATTGTGAGGCAGGAGTGCTAACCACTGAGTCACCTAGTCAGGACAGTGAAGAAAGCATTTGGTATGTTTTATTGGTCAATACATTGAGTATAGGAGTTGGGTTGTCATGTTGCAGCTGTACGGGGCATTGGTTAGGCCATTTTTGGAATATTGTGTTCAATTCTGGTCTCCCCGCTATAGAAAAGATGTTGTGAAACTTGAAAGGGTTCAGAAAAAATATACAAGGATATTGCCAGGGTTGGAGGATTTGAGCAATACAGAAATCAAGAGACTTTTTTCCCTGGAGCATTGGAGGCTGAGGGGTAACCTTTTTGAAGTTTATAGAATCATGAGGGGAACGGATAGGGTAAACAGTCAAGGTATTTTCTCTATAGAAGGAGAGTCCAAAACTAAGGTTTAAGGTGAGATGGGAAAGATTTAGCGGGGACCTAAGGGGCAGCTTTTCCACACAGAGGGTGGTGCGTGTATGGAATGAGCTGCCAGAGGAAGTGGTGGAGGCTGGTACAATTAAAACATTTAAAAGGCATCTGGATGGGTATATGAATAGGAAGGGATATGGGCCAAGTGCTGGCAAAAGGGACGAGGTTAATTTAGAGTATCTGGTTGGTGTGGGTAAGATGGACCAAATGGTCCATTTCTGTGCTGTACATGTTGATGACTTTATGATTCTAAATGCTGGAATATTTTATTAAGGTGGATGTAGCGAGGCAGTTGGAAAATCAAAATGTAATTGGACAGAGTCAACTTGATTTTGGGAAAGACAATTTATGTTTGGGGAAATCGTATCTGACTAAGTTTTTGGAGTGTTTCTGAGGAAATAGCAAGCAATGAGGATAAAGAGGAACCTGCTTCAACTAGATGTCCAGAAGACATTTCAACAAGATGTCAGCACTTTGTCCAAAACTCTCCATCTGCACTACCCTGCCCTCTATACAGCAAATAAAAGCAAAATATTGCAGATGCTAGAATCTGAAACAAAGAGAAAATGCTGGAGGAACTCAGCAGGTCTAGTAGTATTTGTGGAGAGAGAAACATAGTTAATCTTCTTCAGAACTGGAAGATGTTGAAAAATAGGCTATTTTTATACTTTTGACAGAGACAGAGGAGGAGCAAGTGGACAGATGGTGTAGAGATACAGTGAAAAATGTAAAGTGTTTGTTAATAAAGTGAAGGACTGAAACATAGGATTGTTCTCTCAGTAGAGAAGATGACTGGTAGTGGTTTACCTGAGGGTCACCATGCCTCAGGTACGGAGAGAAGAGGTTGAGAAGGAGAGTCTTTCATGGCAACCACTGTTGTGGACGAGGCTGGACCCCCTCAAAACATTTCAAGAAGGTAGCCCAGACCCTCACTTTGTTAGTTATTTTGAGCAGGTGTATGGTGGATATCCCAGGAGTGATGCAGCTGGCCCAACCACTCAGTTTTAAACAAAACAGAATTCATTTTACACATGAACAAAAGCAAATTGAATTTAGAATAACAACCTATCTGAAACCCCAGTTGACTCTCTCGCAACTTAATGATGCTGTTCCAAATATTTGTGCCATCCCCATAAACACCCCCTTGGCAAAAAAAAGATAAAATCAAACACAGGTTCTTATAGGAGAGAGATTGTAGAGAGAGAGAGAGAGAAAAAGAGAAAGAGGGGTTCAGCCTGGAGCTGTTTCTCTGGGTCCAGCAATAATTGACTACTTGCTAAAACCAAACCAAACCAAACCAACCCCTGAACTGGGACAACTAGCCATTTCCCTTTCATTGTAAAAGTGTTTTAAAAGAAAGACTTAAAAGCATTCTCAAATAAATAAACCCAGACATATCGGAACCTCTGACTTTACGACCCCCTCTGAAAAGAAAATAAGGATAATTTAATCTTGTTAAAGGAGCAGCATCGTCACACCACAGCAAGTATGGAAATTGAACTCACACCGTTGGCATTACTCTGCATTACAATCCAGCCATTTCGTCATTTGAGCCCTTGGGTCTTGGCAGGGATCCTGATGATTGAGGGGAGGAGCTAGACAAAGCACAATCCAAAACAAGTCCTCAATAGTGATTTAGGTGGAAGCCATTCATGTGATATCAGTGGTGAGGACAGTGGATAAAGGCTGCGGCTGTATGGAGAACCCCAGTCAGCAAGGTCTCCTTATCCCTAGAACTGGATCTACCTTTTGTCAAAGGCTGTGTGTCTGCTGATGTACAGCAGCATTCCGACATAAAAGATGTCCTGCACATGATCCCAATCGGAACTATCAGAACAAATCCTCAAAACATTTGAAGAAGGTAACCCAGACCCGAGTTTTGCGAGTTGGTTTAAGCAGTCAGAACGCAGGTATTCCAGGACGGATTAAGCTGGCCAAGCCCCATTAGTTTTAAACAAAACAGAATTTATTTCCAAGATTACGAAATTATTACGAACAAAATCGGATGGATGTTGTGAAACTTGAAAGAGTTCTGAAAAGATTTACAAGGATGTTGGAGGGTTTGAGCTACAGGGAGAGGCTGGAAAGGCTGGAGGCTGAGGAGGTTTATAAAATCATGAGGGGCACAGAAAGGGTAAACAGACAAGCTATTTTTCTCCGGTGTGGAGGATCCAGAGCTAGAGGGGTGTAGGTATAAGAGAAAAGATGTAAAAGGAACCGAAGAGGCAACTTTTTCATGTAGAGGGTGGTGTGTGTGTGTGGAACGAACTGCCAAGGAAGTGGTGGGGGCTGGTCCAATTACAACATTTAAAAGGCATCTGGATGGGGGGACATGGATAGGAAGAGTTTAGAGGGATATGGGCCAAGTGCTGGCAAATGGGGCAAGGGTAGTTAAGGATATCTGGGCCGACAGGGACGAGCTGGACCAAAGGGTTTGTTTCCATGCTGTACATCTCTATGACTCTAGGTTGTGTACCGAGAGGAATTTAACCCCCTGCTCTCTCTTGTTACTCCTCTGTTATTGACAAAATATAAGGAAAAATATATTTTCCAACACCTTCCAGATCTGGAGAAGAGTCATACTAGATTTGAAACGTTAACCTTTTTAGCAGATCAGGCTTAAGAGTCATCTGCATACCCATCAGAATCTTACCAAACACACCAGAATTTAGTCACTGTCTTTTCTCAAAACACATATTATGAATCTGCAAAAGCCGGCAAATACCTTTCCTTCACCGATTTTGCAGTTTCTCTGGGGTACAGGGTCAGAAAGGGTAGGTGTTCGATCTTCATGTTCAAACCCAGGCTCATGCGCTTCAAAGTGGCCATGGGACCTAAGGGATTCTCTTTTTGTGGTCCTTTCTGCCCGGGAAGGCGCTGCTTTAAGCTGCATCTGCAAGAAAGAAAGATCTGCATTTGAATATCACATTTCACAACCTTTACAGTCATTTAAAGTGCTGCTGCAGTGGTATTGGATGAAATGTGACAACAAATATTTGTGTGGGATGACTCAACAAACAGCAGTGAGATATTTAAGAAAGTGAGGACTGTAGATACTGGAGATCAGAGTCAAGAGTGCGGTGCTGGAAAAGCACAAGCAGCATCCGAGGAGCAGGAGAATCGAGTATAAGCCCTTCATCAGAAAGCAGTGAGATATTTACACACGCAAAAGCGGAAGTTACTGGAAAAGCTTAGCAGGTCCGACAGCATTTGTGGAGCGAAATCAAAGTTAATGTTTCAGGTCCGGTGACTCTTCAGAACTCAATGAGATATTGATCATCTATCTAGACATTGTTGATTAAGGAGAACCATTAGCTAGAACATCAGAGAAAATTACAATTTTCTTCAAACTGCTGCAGCATGATCCAGTTAGGCATCTTATTGAACAAATGGTGCCGCTGACAACACAGCACCCCTTCTGTTTTGTGCTCGTTGTATCATCCGAGAATAGGTGCTTAAGACTCCTGCTGGGTAACGTAAACTCTCAACCTTCTGATTTAGAGGCAGGGGAGCTAATCAATTAGCCAGGCTCTTCCTTTGTGCATTAGTGCAGCCTGAGAACTGCTTACAGAGTGAAGACCAAATTCTGTCTTGTGCTCCTGTCCTAAGATGTAACTATTCAGCCAGGTGTTCTCCACTCACTTCCATTTCACTGGACCCTGAGTCTGTGACACACTATTCACTGAGGAGGCTGATCTAAAAATGCAAAGGATCCTGAATTCCCTGAGAGACGCAATGCATTACAGCTGCCCTGGTCTTGTGAAATTTTTAGCAGGACACTCTTAGCAACACGATGTTTTCCATCCCTGTGGTACTGACGTCCAGATCAGCACCATATTGATGGAGTGCTTGACATGACAATTCAGAAAACCTTTGGAAATTGCCATGACATTCACATTTGTGCACACTGAGGCCTTGCAATCTCAATTGTGATCCCTAGTGGGACTGTTCCTGACAAAACAGGTTCCAAAACCAATTATTTTCTATTAGGCAGCCAGTCCACAGAGATTATTAGATATGACTTGAGATTGACCACTTAGGTCAATCCTCTGAGATGGGGAGAAATTTCTTCACCCAGAGAGGGGTGAGCCTATGCAATTCACTACCACAGAAACTAGTCAAGACCAAAACATTAACTGTTTTCAAGAAGGAATTAGATATAGTTCTTTACTTTAAAGGATCAAGGAAATGGGGAGAAAGTGGGAAGAGGGTACTGGAGGGTACGTGGATGAGCAGCCATGATCATGTTGAATGGTGGAGCAGGCTTGAAGGGCTGAATGGCTTACACTTGTTCCTATTTTCTATATTTGTGTGAATGTCCAACCCAGAATGCTACTCCTCCTGTAGCAGGAAGATAGCAGGTATATCAATGATGTTAACCCATGTGCTAATCTTCTCCCCCACCATGTTCCCCATGACTTCTCAGGAGAGAAGGATTCCACCCAAGGTCTCAGTGCAGTTCTTGTGGGAGGATTGGGTGAAGAGGAAAGGTCAATTAATTCCACCCAAATCATTCCTTGATGGACATAATCAAGCAACATTCCTGATGAAGAATGGTAAATATCTCAAATTTGCAACAATTCTACACAAATAGTGAATCATATCCAAACCTTTCGATGATCTGTTATCTGTAAATCTTCTGTACTTTTCCATTTCCCAACATTCGCAGAAAGTACCTGCTGCTGAGGGACAAATTTTAATCAGAAGGTTTCATTCTTGATAACTAGCACACTATAATGGGAAGGAAAAAGGAATGGTTTCGAATCAATTATGACTAAGAACTGGTAGCTTGTGGATATGGCTGACAAAGGCATATTTTATGGAAGCATTTCATTTTGCACCCATCTAGAAAATGTGCAAGATATACCAACTAAAGGGGAAAATGAACATTTATACTGCATGAGAGGGAAGTTCTCTTTGATTGGCAAATGGACCTTACCACAATAGAAATATTGTTCTGGAGAATCTACCAATTAATGATGATTGACATTTAACTACCTGTTTAAATTTTAAAGCATACAGGTTGACTGTCAATGGTGAGAACATTATCCCTGACAAAGATATCATCAAATGGCTGTCACCTATTTTGTTGGGTATAAATATTTGCACCTACATGTTCTTTCTGTCTGACAAGGATTCATCTGTAATTCAGTACACGATGCTATAGTACGGAAAAATGCATTCCCTCGTTTTGGACAGGCAGCGAGGACAAATACCTGCCCAGAATTAAAAAGAGGAAAAGGGGAAAATAAGTGACTTCTAAAATCCCAAACTGGAGAGATAGTGGTAGCAGTGAAGCTGGCATAAGGTTGCAAGTTGTAGCTGCTTCTGGAAGCACTTGTTTCGATGTGCCCATCAGACATTAGGGCACCTATTCTTTTCAGAGTAGGTATCCCACTTCTAAGAGAGGCCAAAAGCAGCGAATACAACTCAGACTGCACCTGGCCAGGACCCGTAACCCTGGAGCATGCCACATGACCCAGGCAAATGGGGTCAGGTTGACTGAGTCCAGTCAGGCACGTGCCATCAACTGGGCTGGAGGGTTGCGTTGGCTATTTCCACCTAAGTTTTCCATTAACACCTCAGGTTAATTGGCAGCGAAGCTGAAAATGTGTTGCTGGAAAAGCGCAGCATCCAAGGAACAGGAGAATCAATGTTTCGGGCATAAGCCCTTCTGGAAGGCAAATCTTGCCCTTTGCTCTGCTGAGGAATTGGACAGAGTGAAGAAGACTATGGGCACTCCATCACCTGCCTCCTCTATGCCAAGAGAGAGAGTCTAACAGCATTACCAAAACAACTAGGGCCAGGAAATAAACAGCTTGCATTATGTACAACACTGTCCTTCATACCGTAATGCCCAAAAACATTTTCTAGCATGTTGTGGTGGGAAGACAGGCAACATCAGAGGCACTGCTCAAGGTAGTATAAAGTGGCAGAACAATAGGTGTTGGCACTTTATTATCAGGGTGGGAACAGAGGGACAAGTTGATCTGAGGGAAAGAGAATAACAGAACTGATGAGCTGGAAGCAAGGGATTTTGTAAACGTCCTCAAGCAGAGAAAGAAAATCCAGGGATAATGAGAAAAAATAGAATTGTATTCACAGCTGAATTGTTTTTCAAAAGACCTATCCCAATGTCCCGCCTGCAATAGTCAATTCTCTAATTCTATCGTATGATTGGATTCCTGGATGGCACACATGAATTACTCAGTGAATGTTTTTCATTCTCATTATCCTTAATCAGCCTGAGGACACATCCATGACTAATGTAGCACTTACCAGGACATTGACAGCAGAGTCCAAGTCACTCCCATTTTGATCAGGTGCTTGATTCAAGTAGTGATGATGGTTTCCTGCATGTGTTTTTTGTGGTTTCTTGTGTGCTTGTGTTTGCTGTACAAACTAAAGATAATATATCAATAAAATCTGCACTCAGGATGTAGGTCATCTCTACATTTCCCAGAGAAGAATGTTAAACATAGTAAGATATTGAAATAAAAAACAGCAAGTGCTCAAATTAACAAGAATTGGTAACAATTTTTGTCATGACATCAAACATTAACTGGTTTTCTCACCACAGCTGCTGCCTGTCCCGCTGAGAGTTTTTGTGTATTTTCTGTTTTTGTTTCCAATTTCCAATCTCTGTCATATTATACTTTTGTTATAATGTGGAACTTGAATCAGACATAGGTCGGATCAGAAGGATACAGTGAACCAACTGGATTTTCAAAGAGAGTTGGCAGCTTGAAATAGCTGGTATCATTGTGGATGTTATTAATCGCAAAAATACCATACCCATTAAAATTACAAAATTCAGAAGTTAGAGCAGGAAGTTTATACATATGACACATTTGGTCATAGATTTCAGCTGATTGCTCATGCATATCCATCCTTTGTTTTAGGAATACAAGACTGAAGGTTACCCTTTAACAGTTTTTTTAAACTTAATCTTTCTTGGGATGTGGGTATTACTGGCTGGAGCAGCATTTATTATCCATCATAAATGCTATTTAAAAGGAAGTGTTGAAACCCCTTCTTGAACCACTGTGGTTTCTGTGGGGTAGGGACATCCACAGGATTAAGGAGGAGTCTGACCCAGTGACACTGAAGGAACAACAATATATTTCCAAGTCAGGATGGTGAGTAACTCAGAGGGGAACCTGCAAGTGGTGGGGTTCTACTATGTCTGCTCCCCTTGTCCTTCTAGATGGAAGTGGTCATGGGTTGGGATGAGCTGTCAAAAGAGCCTTGATAATTGTTGTATCTTGAAGATGGCGCACGTTGCTGCTGTTACCAATATTTTCCTTAACCATTACAAATCTTTTTCCTTTGTGCCACGTATGACTCCAATCAGCAGAGAGATTTTTAAAATTCCCTCATGGGAAGTAGGTGCCCATCATTGCCCATCTCCGGTTGCCCCTTGAGAAGGTGGGGTTGAGCTGTTTTCTTCTACCAGTGCAGTCCATGTGCTGTGGTAGACCCCCTAAGAAAGGAATTTCAGGGTTTTGACCCAGTGACAGTAAAGGAATGGCAGTATATTTCTGAATCAAGATGACTTGATTTGATTTAGTTTATTTATTGTCACGTGTGTTTTGTTACAAAATATTAGATTAGATTAGATTACTTACAGGGTGGAAACAGGCCCTTCAGCCCAACAAGTCCACACCGACCCGTTGAAGCGCAACCCACCCACACCCATTCCCCTATATTTACCCCTTCACCTAACACTACAGCGGTCATGGGTTTGGAAGGTACTGTCTGAGGATCTTTGGTGAATTTCTGCAGTGCATCTTGTAGATGGTACACCCTGCTGCTACTGAGCATCAGTGATGGAGGAAGTGCGTGTTTGTGGATGTGGTCCCAAATTGTGGGTTGCTTTGCCCTGGCTGGTGAACAAGCTTCTTCAGTGTTAATGGAGCTGCACCTATCCAGGCAAGTGGGGAGTATTCCATCCCACTCCTGACTTGTGCCTTGGAGATGGTGGACAGGCTTTGGGGAGTAAGGAGGTGAGTTACTTGCTGCACGATTCCTAGCCTCAGACCTGATCTTTTGGCCACTGCATTTATGTAGTGAGTTCAGTTGAGTTTCTGGTTAATGATTACCCCCAGGATATTGATAGCGGGAGAATTCAGTGATGGTAACACCATTGAATGTCAAGATGTGGTGGTTAGATTGTCTCTTATTCGTAATGATCACCGCCTGGCATTTGTGTGGCGCCAAAGTTACTTGCCACTTGTCAGCCCAAGACTGGATATTGTCCAGATCTTGTTGCATTTGAACATGGACTGTTTCCCTGTCTGAGGAGTTATGAATGGTGCTGAACATTGTGTAATCATTAGTGAACATCCCCACGTCTGACCTTATGATGGACAGAAGGTAATTGGTGAAGCAGCTCAAGATGGTGGGGCTGAGGACACTACCCTGAGGAACTCCTGCAGAGATGTCCTAGAACTGAAATGACTGACCTCCACAACCATCTTCCTATGTGTCAGGTATGACTCTAACAAGCAGGGAGTTTGCCCCCTGATTCCTATTGATTCCAGTTTTACTCGGGTTCCTTGATGCTACATTCAGTTGAATATGGTCCTGATGTCAACGGTTGTCACTCTCCCCTCCCCTCTGGAATTCAGCTCTTTTGTCCATGTTTGAATCAAGGCTGTAATGAGGTCAGGAGCTGAGTGACCCTCGTGGAACCCAAACTGGGTGTCACTGAGCAGGTTATTGCTGAGCAGCTGCTGCTTAATAGCACTGTTGGTGACCCCTTCCATCACTTTACTGATGATCAAGAGTAGACTAAGGGGGTGGTAATTGATCAAGTTGGATTCTTCCTGATTTGTGTGTGCAGGACATTCCTGAGCAACTATATACTTTGCCGGGAAGATGCCAGTGTATTGGAAGGACTTGACTGGAAAGTGGTAAGTTCAGGATCACAAGTCTTCAGTACTATTGCTGGAATGTTGTCAGAGCCCATAGCCTTTGCAATATTCAATGCGTTCAACTGTTACTTGATATCACGTGGAATTGGCTAAAGACTGGGGATTACTGGAGGAGGCAAGTATAGAACATGCACTCTGCAGCGTTGGTCAAAGATTGCTGCAAATGCTTCAGCCTTACCTTTTGCACTGATGTGTTGCGCTCTTCCATGATTGAGGATGGGGATATTTGTGGAGCCTCCTCCTCCAATAAGTTGTTTAATTGTCCACCACGATTGATGACTCAATGTGGCAGAACTGTGGAACTTAGCTCTGGTCCATTCATTGTGGGATCGTTTGGTTCTGTCCATCACTTGCTGCTTATCCTTTTTGGCATGGAAATAGTCCTGTTTGGTGGCTTCACCATGCTGATGCCTCATCTTCAGGTACACCTGGTGCTGCTCCTGGCATGCCCTCCTGCACTCTCCATTGAACCAGGGTTGATCCTCTGGCTTGATGGTAATGATTGAGTGGGAGATATGCCGGGCCATGAGGTTACAGATTGTGCTGGAGTACAGTTCTGCTGCTGTTGATGGCCCACTGCACCTCATGAATGCCCAGTCTTGAGTTGTTAGATCTGTGTGAAGTCTGTCCCATTTAACACAGCGACAGTGCCACAGAACTCGATGGAGGTTATTTTCAATGTGAACTCAGGACTTTGTCTCCACAAGGACTGTGTGGAAGTCAGACTTAGCGATATTGTCGGGGTTAGTATCGTCTGTAGCTGGCAGATTAAGAATGATGAAGTCCAGTATGTTTTTTCCCTCTTGTTGATTCCCTCACCACCTGCCACAGACCCAGTCTAGCAGCTGTGCCCTTTAGGACCTGACCAGCTCAATCAGTAGTGCTGCTGCTGAGCCACTCTTAGCGATGAACATTGAAATCCCCTCCCAGAGTACATTTTGTACCCTTGCCACTCTCAGTGCTTCCTCCAAGTGCTGTTCAACATGGAGGAGTATTGATTCCTGGTAACCAGCAGGAGAGTTCCTTGTTCATGTTTAACCCACAGCCATGAATTCTATGGCTCCAGGGTCAATGTTGTGGTCTCTCAGGGCAACTTTACTTTGCAATTTGAGAGGGAGAAGCTGGAATCAGATATAACAGTATTACAGCTAAATAAAGGTAACTATCGAGGCATGAGGGAGGAGGTGACCAGAATTGACTGGGAGAAGAGCCTAGCAGGAAAGAGAATGGAACAGCAATGGCAGGAGTTTCTGGGAGTGATTCGGCAGGAACATAAAAATTCATCCTGAGGGAAAAGAAGCATACTAAAGAGAGGACAAGGCAACCATGGCTGACCAGGGAGTCAGAGATAGTATAAAAGCAAAAGAGAAAGCATATCATACAGCGAAGGGTAATGGGAAGCCAGAGAATTGGGAAGCCCACAAAGATTAACAGAGGAGAACTAAATAAGAAATGAGGATGGAGAAGACTAAGTATGAGGGTAAGCTAACCAGTAATATAAAAGAAGATTGCAATAGTTTCTTTAGATATTTGAAAGGCAAAAAAGAGGCAAAAGTGGACCTTGAGCTGCCAGAAAATGAGGCTGGAGAAGTAGTAATGGGGAACAAAAAAATGGTGGAGGAACTGAATAAGCACTTTGTGTCAGTCTTAATTGTAGAAGACATGAGTAACATGCCAAAGATTCATGCAAATCAGGGGGCAGAGGTGAGTATAGTGACCATTCCCAAGTCTCAGATGGAAGAAAAACTGAAAGGTCTGAAGGATAAATCACCAGGACCAGATGGACTACATCCCAGAGTTCTAAAGGACATAGGTATACGTGGTCATCTTTCAGGAATCACTGAAGTCGGGGAGTGTCCAATCATTAATGTAACCCTTCGGTTTAAGAAGGGAGTGCAAAAGGCAGGAAATTAGCCTGACCTCAGCCATTGGCAAGGTTTTGGAGTCCATGGTGAAGGATGAGATTTCTGAATACTTAGAAGTGTATGGTAAAATAGGGGAAAGTTAGCATGGTTTCATTAAGGGGAGGTCAACAGGTTAGACCAAGGAGAGCCAGTGGATGTTATCTACCTGGATGTCAAGAAGGCCTTTGACAAGGTGCCACACAGGAGGCTGCTGAGTAAGATAAGGGCCCATGGTGTTAGAGACAAGGTCCTAGCATGGATAGAAGCATGGCTGTTTGGCAGAAGGCAGAAAGTGGGGATAAAAGAGTCCTTCTCAGGTTGGAAGCTGGTGAGAAGTGGTCTTCCACAAGGGTTGGTGTTGGGGCCACAACTTTTCACTCTATACATTAATGATCGAGATGAAGGAACTGAGGGAATGCTGGCTAAGTTTGCAGATAATACAAAGATAGGAGGAAGGACAAGTAGCATTGAGGAGATGGGGAGGCTGCAGAAAGATTTAAGGAGAAAGTGAGGACTGCAGATGCTGGAGATCAGAGCTGAAAATGTGTTGCTGGAAAAGCGCAGCAGGTCAGGCAGCATCCAAGGAACAGGAGAATCGACGTTTCGGGCATAAGCCCTTCTTCAGGAATGAGGAAAGTGTGTCCAGCAGGCCAAGAGAAAAGGTAGGGAGGAGGGAGTTGGGGGAGGGGCGTCGGAAATGTGATAGGTGGAAGGAGGTCAAGGTGAGGGTGTTAGGTCAGACTGGGGTGGGGGCGGAGAGGTCAGGAAGAAGATTGCAGGTTAGGAAGGTGGTGCTGAGTTCGAGGGATTTGACTGAGACAAGGTGGGGGGAGGGGAAATGAGGAAACTGGAGAAATCTGAGTTCATCCCTTGTGGTTGGAGGGTTCCTAGGCGGAAGATGAGGCGCTCTTCCTCCAACCGTCATGTTGCTATGGTCTGGCGATGGAGGAGTCCAAGGACTTGCATGTCATTGGTGGAGTGGGAGGGGGAGTTGAAGTGTTGAGCCACGGGGTGATTGGGTTGGTTGGTCCGGGTGTCCCAGAGGTGTTCTCTGAAACGTTCCACAAGTAGGCGGCCTGTCTCTCCAATATAGAGGAGGCCACATCGGGTGCAGCGAATGCAATAGATGATGTGTGGAGGTGCAGGTGAATTTGTGGCGGATATGGAAGAATCCCTTGGGACCTTGGAGGGAAGTAAGGGGGGAGGTGTGGGCGCAAGTTTTGCATTTCTTGCGGTTGCAGGGGAAGGTGCCGGGAGTGGAGATTGGGTTGGTGGGGGGTGTGGACCACGCCCTCCGTGACTCCCTCATCAGGTCCACACCCCCCACCAACCCAACCTCCACTCCCGGCACCTTCCCCTGCAATCGCAAGAAATGCAAAACTTGCGCCCACACCTCCCCCCTCACCTCCCTCCAAGGTCCCAAGGGATTCTTCCATATCCGCCACAAATTCACCTGCACCTCCACACACATCATCTATTGCATCCGCTGCACCCGATGTGGCCTCCTCTATATTGGAGAGACAGGCCACAAGGACATTAGTGAACCAGATAGGTTTTTCGACGGTTGGAGGAAGAGCGCCTCATCTTCCGCCTAGGAACCCTCCAACCACAAGGGATGAACTCGGACTTCACCAGTTTCCTCATTTCCCCTCCCCCCACCTTGTCTCAGTCAAATCCCTCGAACTCAGCACCGCCTTCCTAACCTGCAATTTTCTTCCTGACCTCTCCGCCCCCACCCCACTCCGGCCTATCACCCTCACCTTGACCTCCTTCCACCTATCGCATTTCTAACGCCCCTCCCCCAAGTCCCTCCTCCCTACCTTTTATCTTAGCCTGCTGGACAAACTTCCCTCATTCCTGAAGAAGGGCTTATGCCCGAAACGTCGATTCTCCTGTTCCTTGGATGCTGCCTGACCTGCAGAAAGATTTAGACAGGTTTGGAGAGTGGGCAAAGAAGTGGCATGTGGAATACGTGTGAGAGTGTAGGAAGTTTGGTAGAAAGAATAGAGGCATAGATTATTTCCTAAATGGGGAGAAAATTCAGATTTTGGAAGTGCAAAAGGATTTAGGAGTCCTAGTCCAGGATTCTCTTAAGGTAAACTTGCAGGTTGAGGTGATAGTTAGGAAGACAAATGCAATGTTGGAATTTATTTTAGAATATAAAAGCAGAGATGTCCTTCTGAGGCATTATAAGGCTCTGATTAGACCACATAGAGAATGCTGTGAGCAACTTTGGACCCCACACCTCAGGGAGGATGTACTGACCCTGGAGCGGGTCCAGAGGAGGTTCACCAGAATGGTCCCAGGAATGAAAGGCTTAACATAAGAGGAATGTTTGAGGACTCTGGGACTATATTCAAGGGAGTTTAGAAGGTTGAGGGGAGATCGAATTGAAGCTCACAGAATACTGAATGGCCTGAATAGATTGAATGTTGGAAAAATGTTTCCATTAGCAGGACTCAATGGCGCAGCCTTAGAGTAAAGAAAATACCTTTTAGAATAGAGATAAGGAGAAACTTCTTCAACCAGAGAGTTGTGAATATAAGGAATTCATTGCCACAGAAGGCTGTGGAAGCCACATCATTTAGTATATTTAAACAGAAATATTTAGGTTCTCGATTGTTAAGGACATCAAAGGGAGAAGGTGGGAGAACGAGGTTGAGAAACTTATCAGCCATGATTGAATGGTGGAGGAGACTCACTGGGCCAAATGATCTAATTACTGCTGCTATGTCTTATGATCTTAACTCCCTCCTGACTCTAAAGCATTGTATAACCACCTCTGCTAGGTCTGTCCTGTTGGTGAGAAAGGACATATTCAGGGATGGTGATGGTGGGGTCTGAGACACTGTCTGTAAAATATGATTCCATAAGTGTGACCATGTCAGGCTGTTGCTTGACTAGTCTGTGAGGGAGCTTCCCAATGTTGGCACTAGCCCCCAGATGTTAGTGAGGAGGACTTTACAGGCTTGACAGGTCTGTTTCAGCCATTGGCCTTTCCTGTGCCTTGGTCCTTGCCAGGTGGTCTGTCCGGTTTCATTTCTTTGTTGAGACTTTGTAGTGATTGAAACAACTGAATGGCTTACATGGCCATTTCAGAGGGCTGTTGAAAGTCACCACATTGCTGTGTGTATTCTCAATGCAAATATGGGACTTTATCTCCACAAGAACTGTGTAGTGGTCGCTTTTACTGATAATTTCATGGACAGATGCATCTGCAACTGGTATATTGGTAAGGATAAGACTAAGTTAAATGTTCCTTTTTGATGGATTCCTCACCGCCTGATGCTGTTCATACTATATATCATTCTTCTTCCTCTTAGTAGAGCATCCAACAGCAAGGAGGATATTTGGCCCATCTTGTCTGTGTTAACATTTTGAAAGGATTAACCAATTGTTTCTATTATCCCTGCTCTTTCCCTATTTTTTCATGTTCACTATGTATCCAATTCCACTTTGATCGATATGACTGAAACTTCTTACACTGCCCTTTCAGGCAACACATTCCAGATTACAACTGACTTAAAATAATTACTCACTTAAAACACACACAAAAAAAACCTCTCATCTCCTTACGTGTGTTTGTATACAACATGTCTGTGTTACTCTCTCTATCACTATCTCTTTGTGTGTGACTGTTTGCTTCTATCTTTTGCTTTTCATTTCTCTTTTACTCTATTCCCCTTTATATCTCTTCCTTTTTATGTTGCTCCCTCTATCTCTCTGCCTTTGCCTGTATCTCTCTCTCTTTCTAAGAATCCCCACCTGGTATTGCTTTTCAGTATTCATCACCTTTCGGATTAAGTAGGAATTTTGTCTCTGCTTTTTGGTTTTTAGTTGTTTCTTCCTTTTCGTCACACGCTGCAAAATAAAAGAGAAAAGGGTGATAAGGTTTCTTCAAGTACTGTTATCAACATTCTCTCATTATCAAAGCCAGTGCATCTCTCTATAAATACTCACCTTAAATGTGCCCCAATCGAGACCTCTGAATAACACAAAGGTATTTACAACAATCACACTGTAATGCTACAACAGTTCAGCCAGACACTGTTCTTAGGGCTAAAGATATCATAGAGTATGAGGAGAAAGTGGGAACAGGGGACGGAGCTGGATGATCAGCCATGATCATACTGAATGGTGGAGAAGGTTCAAAAGGGTGAATGCCCTACTCAAATTGCTCAGAGAGCAGTTGAGAGTCAACCACATGGCTGTGGGTCTGGAGTCACAAGCAAGCCAGACCAGGTGAGGAGGGCGGATTTCCTTCCACAAGGACATTAGTGAACCAGATAGGTTTTTTTCTAACAATCAAATGGCTCCATTATCATCAGTAGATACTTCATTTCAGATTTTTTGAACATTGAATTCAGATTCCCACCATCTGCTGTCGTGGGATGTGAATCCAGGCCCCCAGAACATTAGCTGAGTTCCTGGTTTAACATGCTTGCAATTATACCACCAGGCCATTGTAACCCCGAATGTGTATCCTGATGTCTATCCTCCAATCTTTGAACTCTGATACCGTGCATTCCTTTTCGTCTGCACCATCAGCAGCAGGACCTTCATCCCCAAATACTGGAACTCTCTCTAAGACCTTCTGTTCAAGTCGCTCTTTCTCCCCACCTTCCATACCATTTCAACTGTGCCTGAAGCCATCCTGAAGAAGGGCTTATGCCCAAAATGTCAATTCTCCTGTCCCTGGATGCTGCCTGACCTGCTGCGCTGTTCCAGCAACACATTTTCAGCTCTGATCTCCAGCATCTGCAGACCTCACTTTCTCCTCCCTGAAGCCATCTCCTCAACTCCTTTGAGTTCTACATGGATGTGACATGGTTGCAACAATTACTTGCAACACCCAACAATTAGATGACTATGAACCATCATGCAAACAGCTTCAAGGATTTCTCAATGGTTCCCAAGAGGTAGGAGGCTTAGGATACAATTCCCAAGCTTCCTGCATCCTTTTGGTGTGTCCTCCTCACACAGACGCTAAAAGGCTGAGCATCAGCAAGAGATTTAGTTTGCAACAGCTAACAGTCAGATTGGGTTTGTACCCTTTAATGTTGGGAAGAATGACAGTTGATCACATTGAACCGTGTAAGATGCTGAGGGGAGTTGATAAGGTGACTGTTTCCTCCTGGGAGAACTGCATTTAGAGGACACAGTTGAAGAATAAGACATCTGCTTGTTAACAAGGAAGTGAGGACTGCAGGTGCTGGAGGTCAGAATCAACAAGTGTGGTGCTGGAAAAGCACAGTGGGTCAGGCAGCATCCGAGGAGTAGGAAGGTCAATGTTTCAGGCATAAACCCTTCATCAGGAATGTGTCCTCTAAATGCAGTTCTCCCAGGAGGAAATATCCACCCTATCAACTCCCCTCAGGATCTTACACATTTCAATGTGATCAACTGTCATTCCTGATGAAGAACTTATGCATGCAATGTCAATTCTCCTGCTCCTTGGATGCTGCCTGACCTGCTGTGCTTTTCCAGCACCACTCTCTTAACTAGGATACTGTAAACCTTATGAGTTTCACTCTGCTCCCATCCTGTCACTTTCAGTGTTTCTGTGGTCTAATGTTCTTGACACAGTCCTTTCTTATTCAACACCAAAACATTAACAATGTTTACTATGAATAGAAACTTTCAACTGATTATTCCCTGATTAGTTTTGGGATGCGGAAGTATTATTAGGGTAACTCCTCAATGGTGCCTTACTAAGACCAACTAACTCAGCAGAGACTAGGAGAAGACTGCAATTTCATTTAGACCCAGATCAGATTTACTTATCTAAAGGACGTTATTGATCCAGTTTAACCTTTATAACAATCCATGGCTCCATTTTCATCAGTAGATACTTAATTTCAGATTTTTTGAAAATTGATTTCTGATTCCACCATCTGCTGTGGTGGGATTTGAACC
Organism: Chiloscyllium plagiosum; assembly: GCF_037043375.1. Classification (NCBI taxonomy): domain Eukaryota; kingdom Metazoa; phylum Chordata; class Chondrichthyes; order Orectolobiformes; family Hemiscylliidae; genus Chiloscyllium; species Chiloscyllium plagiosum. Next base: position 10,401,921 of record NW_028270146.1, read on the forward strand.
CAGGCACCTAGAACGTTAGCTGAGTCCCTGGATTAACAGCCTTGCAATTATACCACCAAGCCATCGTAACCCTGAATGTGAATCCTGATATCCATCCTCCAATCTTTGAACTCTGAACAATACGTTTATGGCCATTTTGCTGAGACTATTTTTACTATCAGCATTTTTAAAAATGTGTTTATTCGGTGAAAGTGTCATTCCTCAAGATTATTCAGCTAGACTCTAATAATCCATTAATGTGGATTATTCAGTGGCACACCTGGCTATACCATTAGCCAGTAGACTGGTGGTGTTTAATCCTCTGGTACGACTCCCGTGTCACAGCACACTGGTGAGCTGCGATGAGGTGGGAGGTGTGCTGTGGAATTTTCTGGGAGTTGTGCTGCTTATCTGAGCATCGAGACAGTGTCTGTGCCTCTGATCTCCTCTGGAGCCTTTATGTCTACTATTGAAGGCAGTATCTCTGACAGCAGGCGCCCTGATCGACTGGGCTAGCACAAGCCTCCAGAGCAGCATATGCGTAGACTTGAAAAGAAGGGGATATGCTATGGAATTGTTTGACTCATTCAATTGTGCCTTGATACTAAAAAGATTGGGGACCACTACAGTAAACCAATGGGAGCCATTAAAAGGTAGAGGAAGGGATGATATAAATCAACATGCTTCCTAGGCAGAGGCGAAAATGTGTTGCTGGAAAAGCGCAGCAGGTCAGGCAGCATCCAAGGAACAGGAGAATCGACGTTTTGGGCATAAGCCCTTCTTCAGGAAACATGAAGAAGGGCTTATGCCCGAAACGTTGATTCTCCTGTTCCTTGGATGCTGCATGATCTGCTGCGCTTTTCCAGCAACACATTTTCGGCTCTGATCTCCAGCATCTGCGGTCCTCACTTTTTCCCTTCTTAGGCAGAGGACCAATCTTCCCACGGCATAATCATACAGTCGCAGAGTCATACAGTACAGAAGAAGCCATTCAGCCCATCAAGTCTGCACTGACAAAAACTACTCTCAATCTGCACTGGACCTATTTTCCTTGGCACATAGCTTTGAATGTTATGACACTTCAAGTTCTCATCCGAGTATTTTTGGAAGGTTACGAGCTTTCCAGCCTCCAGTACCCCCCCTGGCTGTGCATTCCAGATTCCCACCACACTCTGGGTGAAAAAGATGTTTCCTCAAATCTCCTCTAAATCTCCTGCCATCACCTTAAAGTTATGACCCCCCCCCACCCCCCCTTGTTATTAACCCCTCAACTAAAGGGAATTTCTATCCGAAAGTCCATGCCTCTCATAATCTTATTCATCCCACTAAGGTCCCCTCTCGGCCTTCTATGCTCGAAAGAAAACGCTCAGGGAGAAGGTAGGGCGGATCAGGGATAGTGTTGGGAACTTGTGCGTGGAGTCTGAGCAGATAGGAGAAGCCTTAAGCAAGATTTTTGCTTCAGCTTTCACTAAGGAAATGGATCTTGTTGTGAATGAGCACTTTGAGGAGCTGGGATACAGGCTTGACCAGATCAAGATTGATGAAGTTGATGTGCTGGAAATTTTGGAAAACATTAAGATTGAGAAGTCCCCAGGGCCAGACCAGATTTATCTTAGGTTGCTCCAGGAAGCGAGAAAGGAGGTTGCTAAGCCGTTGGCGAAGATCTTTGCCTCCTCACTCTCCATGGGAGTCGTACCGGAGGATTGGAAGGAGGCGAATGTTGTTCCTCTTTTCAAGAAAGGTAAAAGGAAAATCCCCGGCAATTACAGACCAGTCAGTCTTACGTCTGTGGTCAGCAAAGTTTTGGAAAGAATTCTGAGGTATAGGATTTATGACTATTTGGCAAAGCATAGTGTGATTAAAGGCAGTCAGCATGGCTTTGTGAGGGGCAGGTCATGCCTCACAAATCTTATTGAGTTCTTTGAGGAGGTGACAAGACTGGTCAATGAAGGTTGAGCAGTGGATGTGGTGTATATGGACTTCAGCAAGGCATTTGATAAGGTATCCCATGGTAGGCTCATTCATAAAGTCAGGAAGTATGGGATAGGGAGATTTGGCTATCTGGATTCAGAATTGGTTGGCTGACAGAAGGCAGAGAGTGGTTGTAGATGGAAAGTATTCTGCCTGGAGGTCAGTGTTGAGTGAGGTCCAGCAGGGCTCTGTTTTTGGGTCTCTGCTCTTTGTAGTTTTTATAAATGACTTGGATGAGGAGGTTGAGGGGTGGGTGAGTAAATTTGCCAATGACACAAAGGTTGGAGGTGCCGTTGATAGTATTGAGGGCTACTGCAGGCTGCAGTGTGACATAGACAGGATGCAGAGCTTGGCTGAGAAATGGCAGATGGAGTTCAACCTGGATAAATGAGAAGTGATGCATTTTGGAAGGTCGAACTCGAATGCTGAGCATAGGATTAAAGACAGGATTCTTGGCAGTGTGGAGGAAAAGAGGGATCTTGGTGTGCAAGTACATAGATCCCTCAAAGTTGCCAGCGAAGTGGATAGGGTTGTTAAGAAAGCATATGGTGTTTTGGCTTTAATTAACAGGAGGATTGAGTTTAAGAGTCACGAGGTTTGCTATAGCTCTACAAGTCCCTAGTGAGACCACACTTGGAATATTGTGTCCAGTTCTGGTCGCCCTACTATAGGAAAGATACAGAGGCTTTGGAAAGGGTGCAAAGAAGGTTTACCAGGATGCTACCTGGACTGGAGGGCTTGCCTTATGAAGAGAGGTTGAATAAGCTCAAACTCTCTGGAGAGAATGAGGAAGAGAGGTGACCTGATCGAGGTATTCAAGATAATGAAAGAAATGCATAGAGTCAATAGCCAGAGACATTTCCCCAGGGCAGGATTGACTGGTTTGAGGGGTCATAGTTTTAAGATATTAGGAGAAAGGTATAGAGAGGATGTCAGAGGAAGGTTCTTTACCCAGAGAGTTGTGAGTGCATGGAATACATTGCCAGCGGTGGTGGTGGAAGCAGAGTTATTGGGGACATTTAAGTGACTGCTGGACATGCACATGGATAGCAGTGAGTTGAGGGGTGCGTAAGTTAAGTTATTTTACTTTACATTAGGATTAACCCTTGGCACCACATTGTGGGCCAAAGGGCCTGTTCTGTGCTGTACATTTCTATGTTCCGTCCTGATCTTATCCAACCATTCAGTACATACCTGGTGGGCCTTTCTTCCAAAATGCAAAGACTGGTCATCAGACTCGGAACTGTTTGAACCAGTGGTGCTGAAATGAGAGGAGAACTAATAAACATTTCACAAAGCACAACAACCCATTCTCCACATTGTCACTCGTGGTTCAACGGATAACATTCTCATCTCTGAGTCAGAAGGTTGTGAGCCCAAGAGACTTGAGTATGCACTCTAGACTGATATAGTACTGAGGGAGTGCCACACTGTTTTCTTTATTCTTTCATGGGAAGTAGGCATCATTGGCAAAGTTAGCATTTGTTGCCCATTACTGATAATCTTTGAACGGCAATTATAGAGGGCATTTTAGAGTCAACCACATTCATTTGGGTCTGAAATCACACATAGGCCAGACCAAGGAGGATGGCAGCTGGATGTACCTACAGGCAGGTATTACCTAACTACATTCCCTGCAGAGCATTAGAGGACCGGATCGATTTTTTTTCCCAAGAATTGATGATAGTTATCATGGTCACCACCACAGTGGTGATTCCAGATTTACGAATTGAATGTAAATTCTACCAGCTGCCATGGAAGGGTTTGAACCCATGCCTTTGGTGTCTGCATGATTAGTCCCGTGATATTACCACTGTGCCACCTTTTTGCACAGGTCTGTTCGGGAGGTTTCAACAGACAGTAATATTGGGCAATGGAAGTGATGCAGTAAATGTGCCCACAGTTATTTCAAAGGATTACTTTTTAAAAAATATATTCATTGGACATGGGTGTTGCAACCATGCATGCTAAATGCTCTTGAGAATGTGACGGTGAGCTGCGTTTTCGAAGTTTTGCAGTCCTTGGAATGTGGAGCACCCAACATGCTGTTAGGGAGAGAGCTCCAAGATATTGACCCAGTATCACTGAAGAAACAGCAAGTCTGTCTGGTCAGTTGCTTGATGCAGTTAGCGGTACTCCCATATATGTGCATTGATTCCCTCAGTAAGGAAGGAGGGGGGAGGCAAATGCTAAACTTGTCTATCTTGAACATGATCCTAAGGCACCAATTCATGTAGTTGGCAAAATGTTTTTGTCTATCTTGTGCTATTCCCTCGTCATTTATCCTCCAGGTAACCTAGCAAAGAATCACAGCGGACTCCAAATGGTAACTCTCTCTCCACTGATGCTGCCAGACCTGCTGAGTTTCTCCAGCACGTCCTTATTTTTAAACATCTGAATACTATCAGGAGCAGTGTAAATCGAGCTTTCATATACTAATTCCCTCCACGTAGAGGGAAATGCTCATATTTGATTTGGCAAGTTGAAGACCCAGAACACTCAACGTGAGGAATCGAATGTCCAGTCTGGGCAATGACCTGGCCATAGTCTAAAGTGTTCTATAATCCCTGAAAATATGAAAGATACTGTGGTCCGCAAGGAAACACTGGAAACTTGATAGATGCCCAGTAAACAAAGGAGAGGGTGCCCTTTACTATAATCAGTAAAAAATATTGTTGTGTACCTGGATTCGATATAGGATAGGATATCTCCCAGCGATGCATCAGAATCATACTTTGTACCAGACATCTCCATTTTGGCAGCAATATGTTCTTTTATTTGGTTCTGCAACTGCCTTTTGCATTGGATGTACTATTGAGGAGACAAAGAATCAAAAAATGCACTTCATTAAATGACGGGGCATGAAGTCAGCAGCTTATTCTACACTCTGTTCTCTACACAAGGTATTAAAATTAATGAAGTTGTATTTTTCAAAAGGCTGAAAGTAATGTGGATATAGCCTATGGATATTGTTCTTGTGGGAACAGGTTATGGTAGAGGAGATATGATGTTAGTTGGGATTTGAAATAGCAGTCTAGAAAACAAGACTGCATACATATTGGGATAATAGAATTACAGAAACAGGCCCTTCAGAGCAACAAGTCCACACTGACCCTCCGAAGTGTAACCCACCCAGACCCATTCCCCTACCCTTTTACTCTATATTTACCCCTGGCTAATGCATCTAACCTACACATCCATGAACACTCTGGGCAATTTAGCATGGCCATTTCACTTAACCTGCACATCTTTGGACTGTGGGAGGAAACTGGAGCACCCGGAGGAAACCCATGCAGACACGGGGAGAATGTGCAAACTCCACACAGTTGCCTGAGGCTGGAATTGAACCCGGGTTCAGGAAATAAACATGGACACATTTTGTATTGGTGATATTGGAACTGAGGTTCTATAGACGTTAGAAAGAAAAACTTGGGATGTGAATTTGACTTGGTTTGGTTGATGAATGTGTGAAATATGAGATTTGACAGGTTTTGGAATGAATAGTCAGGGATCCAAGGAATAGATGTGAAATTAGGCATATATTAACTGTGAGGTAAAAGCAATGACTAAAGATGCTGGAAACCAGATTCTGGATTAGTGGTGCTAGAAGAGCACAGCAGTTCAGGCAGCATCCAAGGAGCTTTGAAATCGACGTTTCGGGCAAAAGCCCTCAATCAGGCCTTTATTCCTGATGAAGGGCTTTTGCCCAAAACGTTGATTTCAAAGCTCCTTGGATGCTGCCTGAACTGCTGTGCTCTTCCAGCACCACCAATCCAGAATATATTAACTGTGAAGTCATTAGATGTTGAGATGTGAGATTGGAAAACTGTTGAGATGTAAGGTCAGTAGATTTTGGGATGTGAGATAGGGAATGTATTGGGATGCAAGTTCAGTAGTTGTTGGGATGTAAGATTGGGAAAACGTCGGGATGTGAGGTTGGGAAAAAGTTGGAATGTGAGGTCAATAGATATTAGGATTTGAGATTGGAAAAATATTGGTAAGTGAAGTTAGATAGGTGTCACAATGTAAAGATGGGTAGACAATGAAATTAATAGTGAGGGATATGTCCATGCAAAAATACTCTATAAGAAACACAAAAAAAGATCAGGCAACATCTGTGGAGAGAGACCAAGAGCCAACATTTCAGGTCAATAATCTTCCATCAGAAGAAGTTTACATTCTGGAGTCTGATTTCAATCTGAGGGACGGGGGGCACTTTGATGACCATTTTTCAAGCCTGCATAGATTAGTTGATTAAAAAAAAATTCTGCAGGGTGGAACAAAGCCATAGGATGTTCCAAGCTGTGTTTATCCAAAACATCCTTAGAGCTACTATATTGATGATAAAATTGGCCTCATTATCTGGAGTTGAGATGAGCAAAGCAAGTTTGTTTTCCTTTCAGTAACAGAATGTACACTTGTGTAGATTGTAGGAAGGAGATTGGACTGTTTTAGTCTTTGATCTTGCTCTCCTCCCAACACATCAAGTTTTCTGCCATACCACATTTATCATGTGAAAATGCCAGGTACAGGAGCATAGGAACAAGTGAGTTCAACAGAAGAGGTAAGTTCTCCATTTCCTTGTGTTCACACTGTCACTTAAATGTTCCATGTATTTGAGATGTTGATTTTAAAAAAAGACGTTGCATTTTTATGACAACTTCCTTGATCTCACAACATCCCAAATTCCCCAACAGACAATGAAGCACTTTGAAAAGAGTAGTGACTTTTGTAATGCAGGAAATGCACCACAAGCAACAGTGAAACAATAACAAGATAAACTGAGTGATTTGGTTTGAGGGATCTTCCCAGAGAGCAGGTAGTTCCCCTCTCTTCTTTCTTCACTAATACGATGGAATCTCCTAGATTCATCTGAGAAAGTAGATATGGCCTCAGTTTGATGCTTAATTCAAGAGATTATACCTCACTGTGCAGTACTCCTTCAATACTCCTTCTGAAGAGTCAGCTTGGATTCAAGTTTACGACTGTAGAGTGAAACTTGAATTTGCAACCTTGACTGGATTCCCTACAGTGTGGAAACAGGCCCTTCGGCCCGACCAGTCCACACAGACCCTCCAAAGAGCAACCCACCCAGATCCATTTCCCCTCTGACTAATGCACCTAACACTACGGGCAATTTAACATGGCCAATTCACCTGCCCTGCACATTTTTGGACTGTGGGAGGAAACCCACGCAGACACGGGGAGAATGTGCAAACTCCACACAGATAGTCACCCAAGGCTGGAATCGAACTTGGGATCCTGGTGCTGTGAGGCAGCAGTGCTAACCACTGAGCCACCATGCAGTATCATTGAGTCAGAAGCAATTGGTTCGATAGAAGCATTTCCCTTCTCTCCATTGCTACCTTCTCCGAATATTTCCCTCAATTAAACACTCTACTCATTTCAAATTTATTAAAGGCTAAAATGTTTGCAGTTACTTTGATTGTTTTAACATCATTCAAACCATCTCTACAAATAAGGTCCTTAAATTAAACTTTAAAACAAAGTCTGACACAGTCTCTGGACTGGTTTGGCAGAGTATCCAGTCTATGAAATGGATCCACATGTATTGAAAAACTAAAAGATCCAAAATTCATCCCATAACAGGGGCCTGAATTGAATAGAACTGTGAATGTTCTTACCCACTGACTGGAGAACTGGTGAGAAATTCCTGTCTGTTTTATGGGGCAGCCACTTAAATGGCCAGCATCAGTCGGGCCTTGCCAGGATTCAGAATCTCAGCAGCAGAAGTCCTGCTTGCCAAGAGCTGATGGCACTTTGAATAAGATTAGCATTTGAATACAATTAATACAGGCAGGCTACACCAACATATTTCCATTCTGCAAGTTTACCTTGGACTGATCAGGATCACAGTAGTCCAACAGGGTGTCACAAAACTCAAAGCCCACTGATTCCAGATCGTTTACATTGAAATGGACGTCCCCACTGTTCCCTGCAATGAAACAATCAGAGTCAAGATTCAAATAGCTTATTTTCAATATGTTGCTTTGTTGGAGGAAATGGGGACTGACTCCCACCATATGTACACTGGCAATCCAACTGGAACAACTGGGAACTGAATCACCAACCTAATATTCCTTAAACAGGTTTGGAATTGAGCACCTGCCTATCCTTGCAAGATCATTGATTTTAAGGGGACAAGGCTAAAGAAATTGGAACGGACTCCCCAAGACCAGCACCTTCTACATCCTCAGTTAGGTTTCTTTTTCTGTTCGTTCATATGATGTGGGCATCACTGGCTGGACCAGCATTAATTGCCCATCATTCGTTTCCCTTGAGATGATGAGTTTTCCTGTTGAACTGCTGCAGTCATTCTACTATAGGCAAATACAGACTACCATTAGGGATGGAGACCCAGGACTTTGACTCAGTGACACCAGAAGAACTGCAATATATTGGGACGTGTATCTCACCATGCGCACTTGATCAAAGCACACTTTGGAGATGCCGGTGTTGGACTGGGGTGTACAAAGTTAAAAATCACACAACACCAGGTTATAGTCCAACAGGTTTAATTGGAAGCTCACTAGCTTTCGGAGCGACGCTCCTGATGAAGGAGCGTCGCTCCGAAAGCTAGTGTGCTTCCAACTAAATCTGTTGGACTATAACCTGGTGTTGTGTGATTTTTAACTTTGATCAAAGCACCACCTAGTGGTCTGGGCCAAGGTGGAAACAAATATTTCCCTAAGGATATGGGGGACAGATGAAAGCCACAATATATTCAGGTAGTAGGACTGCAAATTAAATATGTTTGTGAGGCTCCTGCGTACGTTAACAGTCATTTTAATCTTCATATAAAATGATAAACTCAGAGTTGCTTAGAATAGTATTTTCTGGGCTCAACAAGGGTCTAAGTTGCTATGGATCTGGTGTTATGCATAATTAACAATGTATTATGTATTGTTAGGAATCTCATATAAAGGGAATTTCCCACGAAGAGAGATCATAATTGCAAAAACTTTCACATTCAATTTCAAAATAATACACTTAATTCCAATAAAATTAAATAATCTAAATTAAATAAATCCAATTAGTTCGACAGAAGGAATGAATTAGGTAGTGTCAGTTGGGAAATCAGATTAAAAGGTAGAAAGACATAACCAAAAATGTTAATAAACATACAAATTTTCTATGAATACATATTTCACTAAGCAATAAAAACTCTGTCACAAAAGTGATCATCTGTGGTTGCCAGAAGTGGTCAAAGATATATTAGATTCTAAAAGGAGTTTGTAACATAATCCAGAGGATTAGTAAACTTTAGGATTTGCTGAATTTAGAGATGCAGAAAGAATGACAAAAATTTGATGAATAGAGAGAATGTAGAATGTAATTCAATTAAACTAAAACCAGATTCTAAGAGTTTCTACAAGTGTGTAAAATGAAGAGAACAGATCATGTAAGTCTCAGTCCCTTAAAGACTGACATAGGATAAATAATAATTATCACAGAAAAGCGAGGGAGATACATCTGCTTTCAAAGTAAAAACACAAACAATCTAGAAATAAAGAGGAACTTGGAGTCTAATAATCTAATAATTAATAATAGTAAAGTAAAATTGCTATAGAAATTAGTGGGACTAAAAGCTAACAAATCTCCAGGGATGTGATGGATTACGTCTCAATGTTGTACAGAGGTAGCTGCAGAGAATGTAATCTTCCAGAATCCCTCAGATTCTAAATAATCCCCATAACTTGTAAAATAGTGAAGACAATTTTGTTGCTCAATAAAGGACAGAGTGAGAATACCAGAGAGTTAAATGCCAGTTTGTTTGACATCTACTGTTGGAAAATTCTAGAATTAAATCTTAGAGATGTAATGACAGGACACTATGGACGCAGACCAGATCAGTAGCAATCTAGCCTGCAGGTGGTTCTGGAAATGGCCTGTTTCCACACTGTAGGGAATCTAATCTAATCAAAATTATTATTCTAAGCACCTGTCACATGCCATGAGCCCATTTTTCAAACTAATGTTGTCAATCTGATTTTGCCATTTTATATGAAATCCCCTGTAATTATTGAATTACCTTTAACTCCTCTTGCATATTGAATCATACTCTAAGTAACTGTATAGCTACTTCCACCAGTGTATCTTTAAAAGGTGTTCATTCACAGGAATTAGGCTTCACTAGCTAGGCTAGTATTTCATATCCATCTCTAATTGCTCAGGAGGCAGTTAAAACTCAACCACATTGTTGTGGGTCTGGAGTAACATGCAGTCCAGTTCACATTAGGATGGCAGTTTCCGTCCAGAAAGGGCATTAGTGAACCAGATGGTGTTCTCCAACAATCAACAATGGATTCATGTCATCATTAGATTCTTAATTGCCAATTCTTATTGAATTCAAATTCCACTAACTGCTATGGCAAGATTCGAACTTGGATCCCCAGAACATTTATCTGGGTCACTGGATTGATAGAAGGAAGTGAGGCCCGCAGATACCGGAAATTCAAGGGTCGAATTGTAAATGGGAAGGCATTAGCCTAGTAGTATTATTGCTAGACTATTAATTCAGAGAGTTGAAAAGGGTGGCACTAGAAAAGCACAGCAGATCAGGCAGCATCCGAGGAGCAGGAGAATCGACGTTTTGGGCATAAGCTCTTCATCAGGAATGTCGATTCTTCTGCTCCTCGGATGCTGCCTGACCTGCTGTGCTTTTCTAGTGCCACCCTTTTCAACTCTCTGAATTAATAGTCCAGCAATAATACTACTAGGCTAATGCCTTCCCATTTACAATTACAAACACAGGCCATTCAACCCAAAAGGCCTATGTTGGTATTAGGTGCATTTTATGTGAGCCTCCTCCAACTTTACTTCATCTCAAACTATCAGCATGTCCCTCTATTCTTTTCTCTTGCATGTATCTATCTGGCCTCCCCTTAAATACCTCTGGCTATTTGCAACGATGGCTTCACATGGTGATGAGTTGCTAATGACACTTCAGGTAAAGATATCTCTTTTAAATTTTTGATTGGATTTATTGGTGATTATCTTACATTTATGACTCTGAGCTTTTGACTCTCCTAGATATGAAAACGCCTTCTCTTCCTCTACCCCATCAAACTCCTCCATAATTTTAAGGATTTCTATTAGTCTTTAGTCTCTCTGCTCTAGACAAATGAAATATTCTTCTATGATAATGTAGTAAAAAAATGACTACACATCAATATATTAATATATGCATTTCTCCTATCATTGTGTCTTCACACACTCCATTATCCCACAACACAATGGATCACAAACCCTTGATTTCTCAATCCATAAACAGATTGAGGTAGTTCTGCTCTGATATACTGCTCTTACCCAATGTGGAGCCACAGAAAGTTGCTTCCAGGGTGTAACTGTTGGTGACTCCCATCCTCCACACCACCACACGTCCTGTTCCTTCCTTAGCCCGCTTCACATGGAATTTACAACTTTGAAAACAAAACTGGAATGAAAAGGGGAGTCAGTGGGCAAAAGTCACAATCATACTCACTTGTCACTGGCAGAGAGAAACATCTAACTGCTCAAAGAAGTTGACACCTTTTAGCATCATTCTGAAACATGTTATTTATCTCAATTACTGCCCATCTTCAAATAAGCAATGAAATAAAATAAGTGCAGAAATGATTCATTCAGTCCTTCGAGCCTGTTCTGCCATTCAATGTAATCATTGCTGATCCTTTAGCTCAATGCCACATTCCTGCTTTCATCCCATACGCTGATGCCTTTAAAATCTAAAAATTGCCTGGACCAGATGGGCTACACTCTAGAGTTCTAGAACATAGAACATAGAAGAATACAGCGCAGTACAGGCCCTTGGGCCCTCGATGTTGCGCCGATCCAAGCCCACCTAAACTACACTAACCCACTATCCTCCATATACCTATCCAATGCCCTCTTAAATGCCCATAAAGAGGGAGAGTCCACCACTGTTACTGGCAGGGCATTCCATGAACTAACGACTCGCTGAGTGAAGAACCTACCCCTAACATCAGTCCTATATCTACCCCCCTTAATTTAAAGCTATGCCCCCTTGTAATACCCGACTCCATACGCGGGAAAAGGTTCATACTGTCTACCCTATCTAACCCCCTAATCATCTTGTACACCTCAATCAAGTCACCCCTAAACCTTCTTTTCTCTAGTGAAAACAGCCCCAAGTGCCTCAGTCTTTCCTCATACGATTTTCCTTCCATACCAGGCAACATCCTGGTAAACCTCCTCTGCACCCGTTCCAATGCCTCCACATCCTTCCTATAGTATGGCGACCAAAACTGCACACAATATTCCAGATGCGGCCGTACCAGAGTCTTATACAACTGCATCATGACCTCAGGACTCCGGAACTCAATTCCTCTACCAATAAAAGCCAGTACGCCATATGCCTTCCTCACCGCACTATTTACCTGGGTGGCAACTTTCAGAGATCTGTGTACATGGACACCAAGATCCCTCTGTTCATCCACACTACCAAGTATCCGACCATTAGCCCAGTACCCCATCTTTTTGTTATTCTTCCCAAAGTGAATCACCTCGCACTTAGCTACATTGAATTCCATCTGCCACCTTTCTGCCCAGCTCTGCAGCTTCTCTATATCCTGCTGTAACCTGCCACATGCTTCCTCACTGTCAACAACTCCTCCGACTTTCGTATCATCCGCAAACTTGCTCACCCAACCTTCTAACCCCTCTTCCAGGTCATTTATAAAAATGACAAACAGCAATGGTCCCAAAACAGATCCTTGCGGAACACCGCTAGTGACGGCACTCCATGAAGAAACTTTGCCATCAACTACTACCCTCTGTCTTCTTCCATCCAGCCAATTCCTAATCCAAACCTCCAATTCACCCTCAATGCCATATCTCCGTATTTTCTGCAGTAGCCTACCATGGGGAACCTTATCAAACGCCTTACTAAAATCCATATATACCACATCTACCGCTTTCCCCTCATCAACCTCCTTCGTCACCTTTTCAAAGAATTCAATAAGGTTTGTGAGGCACGACTTGCCCTTCACAAAACCATGCTGACTATCCTTGATCACATTATTCCTATCCAGATGTGCATAAATCCTATCCCTTACAATTCTCTCTAAGACTTTGCCCACAACAGAAGTGAGACTCACCGGCCTATAGTTACTAGGGCTATCCCTACTCCCCTTTTTGAACAAGGGAACCACATTTGCTATCCTCCAGTCTTCTGGGACTACTCCTGTAGACAAAGAGGACATAAAAATCAAGGCCAATGGCTCTGCAATCTCCTCCCTTGCTTCCCAGAGAATCCTAGGATAAATGCCATCAGGCCCAGGGGACTTATCAATTTTCACCTTTTCCAGGATTTCCAACACCTCTTCTCTACATACCTCAAAGCCATCCATTCTACTTATTTGTGACTCAGTATTCTCATCTACAACAATGCCCTGTTCCTGAGTAAATACTGAAGAAAAGTATTCATTCAGTGTCTCCCCAATCTCTTCCGCCTTCACACGCAACTTCCCACTACTATCCTTGACTGGACCTATTCCTACCCTAGTCATTCTTTTATTCCTAACATACCTATAGAAAGCCTTAGGGTTTTCCCTAATCCTATCGACTAAGGACCTTTCATGTCCCCTCCTTGCTGCTTTTAGCTCTCTCTTCAGGTCCTTCCTGGCTACCCTATAACTCTCAATCGCCCCAATTGAACCTTCACGTCTCATCTTGAGATAGGCCGCCCTCTTCCATTTAACAAGGGATTCCAATTCCTTATTAAACCACGGCTCCCTCGCACGACCCTTTCCTTCCTGCCTGACAGGTACATAATTATCAAGGACACTCAATAGTTGCCCCTTGAACAAGTTCCACATATCCTTTACACTCTTGCCTTGGAGTCTACTTTTCCAAGCCACACATCCTAAGTCATGCCTCACCGCATCATAATTTCCCTTACCCCAACTATAACTCTTGCCCTGTAGTACACACTTATCCCTCTCCATCACGAGTGTAAAAATCACCGAATTATGGTCACTATCCCCAAAGTGCTCACCTACCTCTAATTCTAACACCTGGCCTGGTTCGTTACCCAGAACCAAATCCAGTATGGCCTCACCTCTTCTGAAGAACCTAACTGAAGATATAGTGGTAGCTTTAGTTGTGATCTTTCAGGGATCACTGGAGTCACAGAGAGTCCCAAAGGGCTGGAAAATCACTAATGCAACTCCCTGTTTAAGAAGGGAGCAAGGCAAAAGACAGGAAATGATAGGCCGATTAGCCTGACCTCAGATTTGATAAGATTTTGAAGTCCATTGTGAAGGTTGAGATTTCTGAATACTTGGAAGTGCATTGTAAAATATGGTAAAGTCAGCATGGTTTCATCAAAGGGAGGTCAAGCCTGACAAATCTGTTAGAATTCTTTGAGGAGGCAACAAGCAGGTTAGATCCAGGAAAGCCAATGGATGTTATCTACTTGGACTTCAAGAAGGCTTTTGTATTGCACAGGAGGCTGCTGAGTAAGATAAGGGCCCATGGTGTTAGAGGTATGGAGAGAAGCTTGGCTGTCTGGCAGAAAGCAGAGAATGGGGATTAAAGGTCCCTTCTCAGGATGGCAGCCGGTGACAAGTGGTGTTCCTCAACGCTCAGTGTTAGGACCACAACTTTTCACTTTATACATTAATGATCTGGATGAAGGAACTGAGGGCATTCTGGCTAAGTTTACAGATGATACAAAGATCAGTGGAGGGACAGGTAGTATTGAGGAGGCAGGAAGGCTGCAAAAGGATTTAGACAGGTTAGGAGAGTGGACAAAGAAGAGGTAGATGAAATACAATGTTGGAAAGTGGGAGGTTGTGTACTTTGGTTGGAAGAATAGAGGCATGGACTAGTTTCTAAAAGGGGAGAAAATTCAGAAATTGGAAGTGCAAAGGGACTTGGGAGTCCTAGTCTAGGTTTCTCAAAAGGTAAACTTGCAGTTGAGTCAGTAGTTAGGAAGGCAAATACAACATTATTATTCATCTCAAAAGGACTAGAATATAAAACCAGGGGTCCCTCTGATGTTTTGTAAGGCTTTGGTCAGACCATGTTTAGTATATTGTGAGCAATTTTGTGCTCCATACCTCAGGAAAGATGTATTGGCCCTGGAACAGGTCTCGAGGAGGTTCATGAGAATGATCCTTGGATGATCCCTTCCTGATGAAGGGCTTATGCCTGAAACATTGATTCTCCTGCTCCTCAGATGCTGCCTGACCTGCTGTGCTTTTCCAGCACCACACTCTCGATTCTGATCTCAGGAATTAAAGGTTTAAGGAACATTTGAGGACTTTGGGACTATACTTGATAGAGTTTAGAAGGATGACGGGAGATCTAATTGAGACTTACAGAATACTGAACAGCCTGGACAGAGTGGACGTTGGGAAGTTGTTTCCATTAGCAGGAGAGACTAGGATCTGTGGGCACAGCCTTAGAGTAAAGGGAAAACCTTTTAGAAATGAAATAAGGAGAAATGGTTTTTAGCCAGAGAGTGGTGAATCTGTGGAATCTATTTCCACAGGAGGCTGTGAAGGCCAGGTCATCAAGTAGATTTAAAACAGAGAAAGATAAGTTCTTAATTGCCGAGGGCAAACGTTACAGGAAGAAAGTGGGAAAATGGGGTTTTCATAGTTTCATAGTAATAGAGGCAGGGATAGGCCATTTGGCCTGTTGAGCCTGCACTGCCACTAATTAAGGTCATGGTTGATATATCCATCATCCCAGCTCCTCCAACCTGCATTATCCCCATAACCCTTAATTTCCCTCCTATGCAACAACCCATCCAACTGGGTCTTGAATATATTTAATGAAGCTGCCTCTACTGCTTCCCTGGGCAGAGAATTCCATAGATTCACTACTCTCTGCAAAAGCAATTCCTCCTTATCTCTGTCCTAAATCTACTTTCCCTAATCTTGAGGCCATGTACTCTAGTCCAAGTCTCACCCACCTGCAGAAATAGCTTTTCTGCCTCAATCTTATTTATCCCTTTCATAATTTTATAAGTTTCTATAAGATCCCCTCTCAATCTTCTAAATTCTAGTGAGTACAGTCCCAAGTGGCTCAACCTGTCCTCAGAGGGTAACCCCCTCATCTCCGAAATCAACCTCTGCGCTCTGGTGACCCTCCTCTGCACTGCCTCCAAAGCCAGTGTATCCTTCCTCGAGTAAGGAGACCAGGACTGTGCACAATACTCCAGGTGCAGCCTCACCAATGCCTTGTACAATTGCAGCAGAATTTCCCTGCTCTTAACTCCAATCCCTCCAGCAATGAAAGCCAATATTCCACTTGCCTTCCTGATTACCTGTGGCACCTGCAAATCAACTTTTAGCGATGCTTGTATGAGCACTCCTAAGTCCCTCTGTACAATAGCATGCTGCAATCTTTCACCATTTCAATAATACTCTGATCTATTATTTTTAAAAAGTGAATAACGTCACAATTACCAAAACCTATCAGCCATGATTGAATGGCAGAGCAGACTTGATGGCCGAAATGGCCTAATTTCTGCTCCAATGTCTAATGGTCTTTCTTGAGTATATTCAGTAACTTGACCTCCACACCCTTCCATATGTCCTCTACCTTGTGTGTGAAGAAATTTTTCCCTATCTCAATCTTAAATGGTCTACCCATACCCTGAAACTGTGATCCCTGGTTCTAGATTCCCCAGGCAGGGGAAACATCCTCTCTATATCTGCTCTGTCCAGCTGTGATGATACTATGGTTTTAAGCCGTGCATTTTATATTATTTTGTTAAGCATTTCAATAGAGTTCACTTAAACCAATTATTTTCTTTTATTTTTATTTTGTCTGTATTTTAACTGTCGCGTAAAACTAAAGTGTGTTTTGCTTAAAGTCGAGTAGTTTGACCAATTGAATTGCATCTGCAATGCAATGTCTTACATTTACCTTTAAAATAAGAAAAAGTTAGGTTCTAGGCTATGTTCTTAATATATTTTGAGGGGTTTGGTCTGATCCATAACACAGTCTTGTTTGAATTTTATTCAATGAAATCTGATCCTATCTCATCCTTCAAAATTCTAGTGAATGTAACAGAGTCAAACCAATCTCTCTTCATAAGACAGCCCTACCAGCCCTGGTAGCAGTGAGCGAGCCTCCACTGCACTCCCTCTATGTTAAGTATAACCTTTTTTAGGTAAGGAGACAAAAACTGCACACAATACCCCAGGTGTGAGCTCACCATGGTCCTTGATAACTGCAGGAAGACATCCATGTTTCTGAGTACAAATCCTCATGCAATTAAGGCCAGTATATCTTTGGTTTTGCTAATGACTTGCTGCACCTGCCTGTCTACCTTCACTGACTGGTGTACAAGAACACCCACATCCCAGAATAGGCTCAAGGAGCTGAATGGTTTTACTGACATTCTTAATCTGCCATGAGCAGATTTTGTAAGTTATAGAATCTTAGAGCACAACAGGAAGCCTGTTCTTTTGATCATAGGGTCTGGCAAAGCCCAACTAAACCAGCATTTATTACCAATTGTGAAGAAAAATCAGAGTTAACGTTTCGGGTCCGGTGACTCTTCCTCAGAACTGATGGTAGCTGGGAAAGGTGGGTTTTCATGCAGAAGATAGGGTGGCGGGGGGGGAGGGGGGGGGGGAGAGGGGGCAAGTCTGCTTTGCCATTCAGTAATGGCTGAAAAACAGTTGGACAAACAAAGGAGTGGACAACGATATGGCTGGGAGGATGAATAGCTGTTAATGGAGACTAACAAAGGGTTGTGCGTAACTATGTGATTACAAGGCCTGGTGTATTGTGGTGTATAGTGGTGGCAGGGGTGATCGATTGGCTCGGACATAGGAGAGTTCAAGCTCTAAAGTTGTTGAAATCAATATTAAGTCCCAAAAGCTATAGGGTCCCCAAGCGGAACACCAGGTATTGTTCTTCCAGCTGACACTGAGCTTTGCTGGAGCACTGAGGCAGAGATATTGGCCGGGGTCAGGGTGGTGTGTTGTGGCACGTGACTGGAAACTCAGCATCATTTTCGCAGGCAGAATGTGGTGTTCCAGTGTAGAGGAGATCACATTGTGAGCAGTGAATGCAGTAGACTATATAGTGTGAATGCAGGTAAAGCATCACTTCACCTGAAAAGTATATTTGGGCCCTTGAGGAGGGAGGAGGTAAATGGGCAAGTGTTACACCTTCGGTGATTGCAGGGGAAGGTGTCGTGGGGATGTGGGGGCTGTTGGGAGTGAAGGGAATAGTCCCTACAGAAGGCAGACAAGGGAGGAGAGGGGAATGTGTATCTGGTAGTGGCATCTTTTTGGAGGTAGCGGAAATGGCAACTAATGATTTTCTGGATGTGGATGCTTGGTGGGATGGTAGATAAGGACAAGGGGAAGAGAGGGGCTGAGGCCGAAGTTCCAGAGCTGGAGCAAACAGTTGGGATCTAGTCTGCTGCATTCACTGCTCACAATGTGATCTCCTCTATATTGGGGAAACAAAGTGTCGAACACCTCCATTCTGGCTGCAAAAATTACGCTGAGCTCCCAGTCGCCTGCCACTTCAAAACACCACCCTGATCCCTGGTCAATATCTCTGTCTCAGGCTTGCTGCAGTGCTCCAGTTTAGCTTAGCATAAGCTGGAAGAACACCTCATTTTCTGCTTGGAGACCCTGCAGCCTTCGGGACTTAACATTGATTTCAATAACTTTCGAGGTTGAACTGTCAACTGTCCTAGCCAACTGATCCCACCCTCCCACCCCCAACCACCACCACTAACACACACCAGGCCTTGTAATCACATAGTTACACACAACCCATAGTTAGTCACTAACAGTCCCCATTAACAGTTATTCACCCTGGCTACCTTTGCCTGCCCAACTGTTTTTCTCTCTCTTTGAGCTCTATCCCCACTTACTGTTTACTCCTTATTAATCCCACCACCACCACCCCCCACCCCCACCAGCCCCCAGCTTCTATCTAAAACCCACATTTTCCGAGCAACCATCAATTCAGAGGAATGGTCAACAGACCTGAAACTCTATTAACTCTGATTCTCTTCACAGAAGCTGCCAGACCCGCAGTGCTTTTCCAGCAATATTTGGTTGTGTTTCTAATTTACAGCATCCACAGCTCTTTCGGTTTTCATTTAATACAAATCCCAAATTATGAATTAAGACTCAAACACATTGCTGCAAGTCACATGTCGGTCACATCAGGTAAGGACAGCAGATTTTGTTTCTTAAAGGGCATTAGTGACCCAGGTGAGATTTTTACAATAGTCAACAGTGGTTTCATTAGGTAAAAACAATGACTGCAGATGCTGGAAACCAGACTCTGGAGTGGAGTGGTGCTGGAAAAGCACAGCAGTTCAGGCAGCATCCGAGGAGCAGTAAAATCAACATTTCAGGCAAAAGCCCTTCATCAGGAATATAGGCAGAGTGCCTGAAGGGTGGAGAGATAAATGAGAGGAGAGTGGGGATGGGGAGAAAGTAGCATAGAGTACAATAGGTGAGTGGGGGTGGGGATGGAGGTGATAGGTCATATTCATTTTCGTCATTTATATAAATGATTTGGATTTGAACATAGGATGTATAGTTAATAAGTTTGCAGATGACACCAAAATTGGAGGTGTAGTGGACATCAAAGAAGGTTACCTCAGAGTACAACTGGATCTTGATCAGATGGGCCAATGGACTGAGGAGTGGCAAATGGAGTTTAATTTAGATAAATGTGAGATGTTGCATTTTGGAACGGCAAATCAGAACAAGACTTATACACTTAGTGGTAAGACCCTGGGGAGTGTTGCTAAACAAAGACGCCTGGAGTGCAGGTTCATAGTTCCTTGAAAGTGGAATCTCAGGTACATAGGATATTGGAGAAGCCATTTAGTATGCTTTCCTTTAGTGGTCAGAGCAATGAGTATAGGAGTTGGGAGGTCATGTTGCGGCAAGGAGGACATTGGAATATTGTGTGCAATTCTGGTCTCCCTCCTATTGGAAGGATGTTGTGAAACTTGAAAGGGTTCAGAAAAGATTTACAAGGATATGCAAGGGTTGGAGGGTTTGAGGTATAGGGAGAGATTGAATCGGCTGGGGCTGTTTTCCCTGGAGCGTTGGAGGCTGAGGAGTGACCTTATAGAGTTTTATAAAATCACAGAATTTATGATTAGGATGAACAGACAAGGTCTTTTCCATTGGTTGGGGGAGTCCAGAACTAGAGGGCATAGGTTTAGGGTCAGAGGGGAAATATATAAAAGGGACCTAAGGGGCAACTTGTTCACGCAGAGGGTGGTATGTGTATGGAATGAGCTGCCAGAGGAAGTGGTGGAGGCTGGTAGAATTACAGCATCTTTGCAGACTTGATCTTTATTGGGTATATTATCTTTTACCTCAATTTTAGAAATTTCTGCGCAACTACTGAAAGAAATTAATTAGATTTTGAAGGAGAGTTCATCAAGGCGTGGAGCTAATCTGATAGTTCTTTCAAAGACCAAGCCTGGATACAATGGGATGGATGGAGTGGAGGTGGTGTAATGGTAACGTTCACCTGGGCTATTAATCCAGAGCCCGAGGCTAATGTTCTAAGAACATGGGCTTGAATCCTGCCATGACCTATACCATGGTGGTGTATGGGTTAATGTAACCACTGTTCTGGAGTAGAGTAGTGCTGGAAAAGCACAGCAAGTCAGGCAGCATCCAAGGAGCAGTAAAATCGACGTTTCGGGCAAAAGCCCTTCATCAGGAATAGAGGCAGAGAGCCTGAAGGGTGGAGAGATAAATGAGAGGAGGGTGGGGGTGGGGAGAAAGTAGCATAGAGTACAATAGGTGAGTGGGGGTGGGGATGAAGGTGATAGGTCAGAGAGGAGGGTGGAGCGGGTAGGTGGAAAGGAAGATAGGCTGGTAGGACAGGTCATGGGGACTGGAAGTTGGTGCTGAGCTGGAAGTTTGGAGCTGGGGTAAGGTAGGGGAAGGGGAAATGAAGAAACTGGTGAAGTCCACATTGATGCCCTGGGGTTGAAGTGTTCCGAGATGGAAGATGAGGCATTCTTCCTCCAGGCATTGGGTGGTGAGGGAGCAGAGGTGAACGAGGCAGAGTGGGAGGGGGAGTTGAAATGTTGGGCCACGGGGCGGTGGGGTTGATTGGTGTGGGTGTCCCAGAGATGTTCCCTAAAGCACTCTGCTTGGAGGCGTCCAGTCTCCCCAATGTAGAGGAGGCTGCATCGGGAGCAACGGATAAAATAAATGATATGGGTGGATGTGCAGGTGAAACTTTGATGTATGTGGAAGGCTCCTTTGGGGCCTTGGATGGAGGTGAGGGAGGAGGTGTGGCGCAGGTTTTGCAATTCCTGCGGTGGCAGGGGAAAGTGCCAGGATGGGAGGGTGGGTTGTTGGGGGGCGTGGACCTGACCAGGTAGTCACGGAGGGAACGGTCTTTGCGGAAGGCGGAAAGGAGTAGGGAGGGAAATATATCCCTGGTGGTGGGGTCTGTTTGGAGGTGGCGGAAATGTCGGCGGATGATTTGGTTTATGCGAAAGTTGGTAGAGTGGAAGGTGAGCACCAGGGGCGTTCTGTCCTTGTTACGGTTGGAGGGGTAGGGTCTGAGAGCGGAGGTGCGGGATGTGGATGAGATGCGTTGGAGGGCATCTTTAACCACGTGGGAAGGGAAATTGCGGTCTCTAAAGAAGGAGGCCATCTGGTGTGTTCTGTGGTGGAACTGGTCCTCCTGGGAGCAGATACAGCGGAGGCGGAGGTATTAGGAATACGGGATGGCATTTTTTCAGGAGGTAGGGTGGGAAGAGGTGTAATCCAGGTAGCTGTGGGAGTCAGTGGATTTGTAAAAAATGTCAGTGTCAAGTCGGTGGTCATTAATGGAGATGGAGAGGTCCAGAAAGGGGAGGGAGGTGTCAGAGATGGTCCAGGTAAATTTAAGGTCAGGGTGGAATATGTTGGTGAAGTTGATGAATTGCTCAACCTCCTCGCAGGAGCACAAGGTGGCGCCAATGCAGTCATCAATGTAGCGGAAGAAAAGGTGGGGAGTGGTGCCGGTGTAATTACAGATGATCGATATTCTGCATAGCCAACAAAGGGACAGGCATAGCTAGGGCCCATACGGGTGCCTATGGCTACCCCTTTGGTCTGGAGGAAGTGGGAGGATTCGAAGGAGAAATTGTTAAGGGTGAGGACCAGTTCAGCCAAACAAATGAGAGTGTTGGTGGAAGGGTACTGTTGGGGACGTCAGGAGAGGAAGAAACGGAGAGCTTGGAGGCCCTGGTCATGGCGGATGGAGGTGTAGAGGGATTGGATATCCATGATGAAGATGAAGCGTTGTGGGGCCGGGGAAATGGAAGTCTTGGAGGAGGTGGAGGGCATGGGTGGTGTCTCGAATGTATGTGGGGAGTTCCTGGACTAGGGGGGATAGGACAGTGTCAAGGTAGATAAAGATGAGTTTAGTGGGGAAGGAGCATGCTGAGACAATGGGTCGGCCAGGGTGGTCAGACTTGTGGATATTGGGAAGGAGGTAGAGCCGGGCAGTGTGGGGTTCCCGGACTATGAGGTTGGAAGCTGTGGGTGGGAGATCTCCTGAGGTGATAAGGTTCTGTATGGTCTGAGAAATGATGGTTTGGTGATGGGGGGGGTTGGGGTTATGGTCGAGAGGGCAGTAGGAAGAGGTGTCCTCGAGTTGGTGTCTGGATTCAGCGGTGTAGAGGTTAGTGCGCCAGACTACCACAGCGTCACCTTTATCTGCTGGCTTAATGGTGATTGGAGTAGGGGGAGTGGAGGGCTGCGCATTGTGAGGGTGAGAAGGGGAGGAGGGTAGACAGGTTGAGGCGGTTAATGTCCCGGCGGCAGTTGGAAATGAAGAGGTCGAGGGCAGGTAATAGGCCAGCGCGGGGTGTCCAGGTGGATGCAGTGTGTTGGAGGTGGGCGAAGGGGTCCTCAGAAGGTGGGCGGGAGTCCCGATTGTGAAAGTAAGCTCGGAGGCGGAGGCGGCAGAAGGGGGTGCAGTGGTAGTCTGGCACACTGACCTCTACACCGCTGAATCCAGACGCCAACTCGAGGACACCTATGAATAGGAAGGGTTTACAGGGATATAGGCCAAATGCTAGCAAATGGGACTACAATAATTTAGGGTATCTGGTCAACATGGACGAGTTGAAAGGAAGGGTCTGTTTCCGTGCTGTACATCTCTATGATTCTATGACTGTAATTAAACTCTTAAAGGGATTTCCCTCGGTTTCCCAAGGAAGAATTATGAGATCTATCTGAAATCCTACATCATTAGACCATACCTTGTTACAGCAGTTCTTACTAAGCATGAAGGGGAACACTCGCTGCTTGGCATATGATGATACAGTCCGTCTCCGACTCTGACAACCATACATAAAAATGTTCTGCTTCCGACTGTGACCGTGGAGATCACAGTATAGAAACACCGTCCGCTCCTCCATTAACCTGGAAAGAAAGAAGAAAGGCGAACTTCTTTCCACCATAAGATCAGAAGTGGAGATGTTTGCTAACGATTGTTCAAAGTTCAGCACCATTCATGACTCCTCAGATACAGAAGCAATCAATATCTAAATGCAGCAAGACCTGGAAAAAAATCTAGGTTTTGGCTGACAAATGGCAAGTAACATTTGTGATGTGAAGGTGCTGGTGATGGACTGGGGTGGACAAAGTTAAAAATCACATATCACCAAGTTATAGTCCAACAATTTATTTGGAAGTACAAGCTTTTGGAGCACTGCTCCTTCATCAGGTAGCTAGTGGGACAGGATCATAGGACACAGAGTTTATAGTAAATACTATAACTGTAAATGACACAGTTTACTATAAATTCTATATCCTATGATCCTGCCCCACTAGCTACCTCCAAAAGCTTGTACTTCCAAATAAACCTGTTGGACGACAGCGTGGTGTTGTGTGATGAGTGACGTTTGTGTCACACAAATGCCTATCAATGCCTATCTCTGAGAAGAGAGCATGTAGTCCCAATAAAGCCTTAAGGAGGATAGGAGAAGTAGGCCATTCAGGCTATCAAGCCTGCTCTGCTATTCAATGAGATCATTGTTGATCTGATAATCGTCAACTCCACTCTCCTCCCTTTTCCCCATAACCCTTGATTCCTTATTAATTAAAAATCTTTGACAAAGGGTCAGTTAGATTCGAAACGTCAGCTCTTTTCTCTCCTTACAGATGCTGCCAGACCTGCTGAGATTTTCCAGCATTCTCTCTTTTGGTTTCAGATTCCAGCATCTGCAGTAATTTGCGATTATCTAATTAAAAATCTGTCTACCTCAACTTTGAATAGACTTAATGACCCAGCCTCAACAGCCCTCTCTAACAAAGAATTCCGCAGAATCACCACCCCAAGAGAAGAATTTCCTTCTTATCTCGCTTTCTAAAATGTGTGACCACTTATTCTGAGATGATACCCTCTGGTCCTAGACTCTCCCAAAAGGGGAAACAAACTCTCCACATTTACCCTACAAGTCCCATAAGAATCTTGCGTGTTTCAATAGGTCACCTCTCATTCTTCTAAACTCCAATGAGTACAGACCCAATCTACTCAACCTCTCCTCACATTGCAGTCCTTCCACACCTGGTATCCTTCACACCTAGTGAGCCTTCTCTGGATTGCCTCCAGTGCCAGTATACTGCTCTTACCCATTGCTCTGACTTGTGCTTTGCAAAGCTTTAGCCAAATCTATTTTTATACTCTAATCCTTTTGAAATAAAGGCCAACATTCTGTTTGCTTTCCCCATTATCCATTAAACTTCATGCTATCTTTTTGTGATTTATGTATGTGTTTCAGATTTCTGCAATCTTTCTCCATTTAAACAATATTTAGTTCCTCTATTCTTCTTGCCAAAGTACATATTTGCAATTTTCCGAATTATATATCTTCTGCCATTCAATGATGGTAATCACTGGTAATTACTCACTTACCCTGTCTCTATCCCTCTGCAAACCCTTTGTGTCAGCCTCACAGCTTGATTTCCAACCTGTAATATTGTTTATCCGTGAAGTTGGGTACAGTACATTCACTTCCCTCATCTAAGTCATTAATATAGATGGTAAATTGCTATGGCCCCAGCACTGATCCCTGGGGCACATCACTCATTCCCACCCTGAAAATGTCCCCCTTCTCCCCCAACTCTTTATTCTATTCATTAGCCAACCTCCTGTCTATGCTAATGTACTACCTCCAACCCCAGAGGGCTCTTATCCTATTAAGTACCTTGTGGTACATTATTAAATAATATACATGTGATACCTTATCAAAGTCTTCTAAAATTCCAAATACATTACATTCATTAATTCCCAGTGTTTCTGTCCCTCCATTGTCAAATAAAGATGTTACATTGGCAGTTTTCCAATCCTCTGCGACTCTTCCAGAATCTAAGAATTCCTTGAAGATTACTAACAGTGCATCTACTACCTCTGTAGCAACTTCCTCTAATATTCTAAGATATATCCCACCAGGTCCGGGGACAGATCAGTCTTTAGGCCCATTAGCTATTCTGAGACCTTTTTTCTAGTCATAGCAAACATTCAATGGCACAACTTTCATTAACCTCCCCCCTCCCACCCCACTCACCATCAACAACCTGGAGATTGCCGTACACCAGAAACTCACCTGGACTAGCCTTATAAATAAGGAAGCTACAAGGGTAGGTCAGAGGTGAGGGATCTTGCAGCACGTAACTTACCTCTTGACTCCCCAAAGCCTGCCCACTATCTACAAGGCACAAGTAAGGAATGTGATGGAATATTCCTTACTAACCTGGATGGGTCAGCTCCAATAACACTCAACAACCTTGACGTGTTCCAGGAAAAATTTACTAAAGATCCTTAGAGAGCACCTTCCAAACCCATGACCACTTCCATCTAGAAGGACGAGGGCAGCAGATACATGGGAACACCACTCCCTGCAAGTTCCCCTTCAAGCCACCCACTATATCACTGTTCCTTCACTGTCACTGGGTCAAAATCCTGGAATTCCCTCCCTAAGGGCATTGTGGGTCAACCCACAGCACATGGACTGCAGCGATTCAAGAAGGCAGCTCACCCCCACCTTCTCAAGGGGGCAACTAGGGAAGGCAATAAATGCTGGGCCCAGCCAGTGATGCCCACATCTCATGAATGTATTTTGAAACACAAATAAAAGAGCAGAACAAATTGAGCATTTTACTCTGCGTCTAACCTCGTGGTATATGTTCTGTGAACATTTGTTGGGAATAGTGCAGAGGGAGATTTACTCAATATCAAAAACCACGTGATGGGCAAATATGTCATCAAAGATGAAAAATGTGGTGCTGGAAAAACACAACAGGCCAGGCAGCATCCGAGGATTAGTAGAATCGACGTTTCGGGCATAAGCCCTTCTTCAGGAATGAGGCTGGTGTGCCAAGCGGGCTGAGATAAAAGGTAGGGGGGAGGGAATTTGGGGGAGGGGCGCTGGAAATACAATAGGTGGAAGGAGGTGAGGGTGAGGGTGATAGGCCGGAGAGGGGGTGGGGGCAGAGAGGTCGGGAAGAAGATTGCAGGTCAAGGGGGCGGTGCTGAGTCCGAGAGTTGGGACTGAGATAAGGTGGGGGAAGGGAAATGAGGAAGCTGGATAAATCTACATTCATCCCATGTGGTTGGAGGGTTCCTAGGCAGAAGATGAGGCACTCTTCCTCCAGGCGTCATGTGGCCAGGATCTGGCGATGGAGGAGGCCAAGGACCTGCATGTCATTGGCGGAGTGGGAGGGGAAGCTAAAGTGTTCAGCTACGGGGGGTTGGGTTGGTTGGTGCGGGTGTCCCAGAGGTGTTCCCTGAAATGTTTCGCAAGTAGGCGGCCTGTCTCCCCAATGTAGAGGAGGCCACATCGGGTGCAGCGGATACAGTCAATGTTGTGTGTGGAGGTGCAGGTGAATTTGTGATGGATATAGAAGGATCCATTGGGGCCTTGGAGGGAGGTGAGGGGGGAGGTGTGGGCACAAGGTTTGCACTTCAAGGTGTCATCAAAACAGCCTGGAAGAGACAGACCCAAAATGGTGAGTCATTGATCGTTGAAGAGATGGAATCATTTTTTGCAAAAGGAAGGGGAA
Organism: Chiloscyllium plagiosum; assembly: GCF_037043375.1. Lineage (NCBI taxonomy): Eukaryota > Metazoa > Chordata > Chondrichthyes > Orectolobiformes > Hemiscylliidae > Chiloscyllium > Chiloscyllium plagiosum. The sequence continues at coordinate 10,428,947 of NW_028270146.1, forward strand.
AATGTATTTTTGAAGCTCACAGCATTGCTCCTAACCATGAGGGATCTCTGAGTTGCACTCTTTTTTCTGTTGTCTGTCTTTGTATCCTCCTTGGGCTGCACAAGCCACAATCTTACTAATCACACTCCCCCCAAGGTATTTTCCAATCAGCTTGTTCAGAGATGTCATTACACACCTCCAGAGCAGGTGGGACTATGTACCTTGACCTCTCAGCCCAGAGACAGGGACACTTCTACTGTACGACAAGTGGCCAACACTCCAATTGCACTATCCCTGATTGAGTTCAGATGCTCATCATGGCCCAGTGACTGACACCAAAATATTGCTAGTGCCTATAGTTTATACTGCATGGCAATAACGGGATTACCTCCCTGACTGAGTTGAGACCTGGGTATGATTCAGGGGAAGGAGATGGTAGATCACCTTTAACTTTGTAACACACATTGTACCTGCTCCATTCTCTCTCACCGTTTGATCAGTTTCCGGGTGTACCACACAGAGGGGTAGGTCTCCTTCAAATAGGACCGGTATTTACGATTTAAATCCTGACCAGAGAGTGAACACCGGTAATTCCCCACGATGACCCCATCAGGGTTCAGCATTGGCACGATTTTGAAAAGGAATGTGTCCCGCAGCAGATTGGCATCCATCGAGTTGCCAAGAAGATAGTCAAGGAAACCCTTCATCATCCAGGAGCTGTTGGTCTCTCCTGGGTGGACACGGGCGGTCAGGACCACTGCTTTCTTTTCGAGTGCGGCCTCGGAACTCTCAGAGGGATTTGTCACAGTCAGAACGTAAACCATGTTCCCAGCCAATGAGCGGCACAGCACCCGGACTTTGCAGAATTTGGACTTGGCTGGATCGTTGACCACGTGTGTCACATAGTCCTGGAGGTCAGAGTAGGTGTAGGGATAGCAGTGGGCAAAGTAGCAAGTGTCCCCGTAATGCGGGAACTCAAACGTCCAGGTGAGCGAGTAGTAGTGGTGCTTGCTGTTGCTGTAGTTGTTTCGGTAGTACTTGATTTGGCTCCCCACCCTGCGCCAGCCAATCTTGTGCAGCTCTGCATCCTTGGTGGAATACAACAGCGGCTTCATTCCCATGTTGTACAGGCTGGTGGGCTTCATCAGATTAATGATGGTGAAGCGGTACTGGACTGCTGGCTGCATGTTCTGCACCTGGAAGTAATACCACTGGGTGTGTTTTGCTGTGTAGAGATCTGTGCGCAACATCAGGTTATATTCATATTCTCCTCTGCAGAAGTAGAATGGAAATAACCAGCTGATTAAGAGACAGGGAAATATTAAGTGCCCTGAGAATTCTGGCTGTGCAAATATGAGCAAAATAACTCTCTATTCATGTACCATTAAGCTATTTATTTTGAATAATGCTAATCTAATTCGTAGTGTGCTTAGAGGAACTTTAAACAAATTTGATATTGGTATCTGACCAATGCCAGATCTCTGCAATTTCATCATCATCATTATCAGTCATTTGTCCCAATGAATGGGCATAGAGTCATACAGATTAACAGCACAGAAACAGACCCTTCAGTCCAACTGATCCATGCCAAACAGATATCCTAAATTTGTGAGAAGATTTGTAGCTCGGGTGCTCGTTGCTGTGGTTCTGTTCGCCGAGCTGGAAGTTTTTGTTGCAAACGTTTCGTCCCCTGTCTAGGTGACATCCTCAGTGCTTGGGAGCCTCCTGTGAAGCGCTTCTGTGGTGTTTCCTCCGGCATTTATAGTGGCCTGTCCCTGCCGCTTCCGGTTGTCAGTTTCAGCTGTCCGCTGTAGTGGCCGGTATATTGGGTCCAGGTCTATGTGTTTGTTGATGGAGTTTGTGGATGAGTGCCAAGCTTCTAGGAATTCCCTGGCTGTTCTTTGTTTCGCTTGCCCTATAATGGTAGTGTTGTCCCAGTCAAATTCATGTTGCTTGTCATCTGCGTGTGTGGCTACTAGGGATAGCTGGTCATGTCGTTTCGTGGCTAGTTGATGTTCGTGGATGCGGATCATTAGCTGTCTTCCTGTTTGTCCTATATAGTGTTTTGAGCAGTCCTTGCATGGGATTTTGTACACTACGTTAGTTTTGCTCATACTGGGTATCGGGTCCTTCGTTTTGGTGAGTTGGACATAAATGCCGGAGGAAACACCACAGAAGCGCTTCACAGGAGGATCCCAAGCACTGAGGATGTCACCTAGACAGGGGACGAAACGTTTACAACAAAATCTTCCAGCTCGGCGAACAGAACCACAGCAGATATCCTAAATAAATTAAGTTCCATTTGCCAGCACTTTACCCATACCCCTCTAAACCTTTCCTATTCATATACCCATCCTGATGCCTTCTAAATGCTGTAATTGTACCAGCTTCCGACACTTCCTCTGGCCGCTCATCCAGTACACACAGCACCCTTTGAGTGAAAAAATTGCCTCTTAGGTCCCTTTTAAATCTTTCTCCTTTCACCTTAAATCTATGTCCTCTAGTTCTGGACTCCCCCAACCAAGGGAAAACATCTTGTCTATTTACCTTATCCATGTCCGTCATGATCTTAGAAACCTCTATAAGGTCACCCCTCAGCCTCCGATGCTCCAGGGAAAACAGTCCCAGCCTATTGAACCTCTCCCTATAGCTGAAACCTTCCAACCCTGGTAACGTTCTTGTAAATCTCTTCTGAACCCTTTCAAGTTTAAAAGCATCCTCCCCTATAGGAGGGAGGCCAGAACTGCCCACTGTATTCCAAAAGTGGCCTAACCAATGTCCTGTACAGCTACAACATGACCTCCCAACTACTGTACAAAATGCTCTGACCAATAAAGGAAAACATACTAAACGCCTTCTTCACTATCCTATCTGCCTGAGACTCCACTTTCAAGAAATCATGAACCTGCTCTCCAAGGTCTCTTTGTTCAGCAACACTCTCTAGGACCTTACCATGAAATATACAAATACTGCTCTGATTTGCTTTCCCAAAATGCAGCACCTCTCATTTATCTAATTAAACTCCATCTGCCACTCCTCAGCTCTTTGGCCCATCCGATCAAGATCCTGTTGTAATCTGAGGTAACCTTCTTCGCTGTCCACTACACCTCCAATTTTGGTGTCATCTGCAAACTTACGAACTGTGCCTCTTATGCTCACATCCAAATAATTTATTTAAATGACAAAACGTAGAGGACCCAGCACCGATCCTTGTGGCGCACCACTGTTCGCAGGCCTCCAGTATGAAAAGCAATCCTCCACCACCGCCCTCTGTCTTCTACCTTCGAGCCAGTTCTGTTTCCAAGGGGCTAGTTCTCCCTGTATTCCATGTGATCTAACTTTGCTAACCAGTCTACCATGAGGAAACTTGTCGAACACCTTACTGAAGTCCATATAGATCACATCCAATTATCTACCCTCATCAATCCTCTTCATTACTTCTGCAAGAAACTCAGTCAAGTTAGTGAGACATGATTTCCCATGCACAAAGCCTTGCTGACTATCCCTAATCAGTCCTTGCCTTTCCAAATACATGTAAATCCTGTCCCTCAGGATTCCCTCCACAACCTGCCCACCACGGATGTCAGGGTCACCGGTAAGCTTTTCCTTACCACCTTTCATAAACAGTGGCACCACGTTAGCCAACGTCCAGACTTCCGGTACCTCACTGTGACTATTGATGATAAAAGTATCTCAGCAAGAGGCCCAGCAGTCACTTCCCTAGCTTCCCACAGAATTCCAGGGTACACCTGATCAGGTCCTAGGGATTTATCCACTTTTATGTGTTTTAAGACATCTAACACTTCCTCCTCTGTAATATGGACATTTTTCAAGATTAGATTAGATTACTTACAGTGTGGAGACAGGCCCTTCAGCCCAACAAGTCCACACTGACCCGCAGACCCATTCCCCTACATTTACCCCTGCCCCTCACACTACGGGCAATTTAGCATGGCCAATTCACCTGACCTGCACATTTTTGGACTGTGGGAGGAAACCGGAGCACCTGGAGGAAACCCACGCAGACATGGGAGAATGTGCAAACTCTACACAGTCAGTCGCCTGAGGCAGGTATTGAACCCGGGTCTCTGGCGCTCTGAGGCAGCAGTGCTAACCACTGTGCCACCCCAGATGTCATCATCTATTTTCCCACAACCTGTATTGTCCATGTTCTTCTTCACAGTAAACACTGACGCAAAGTACTCGTTTAGTACCTTCCCATGTCCTATGGCTCCACACAAAGGCCACCTTGCTGATCTTTGAGCGGTCCTGTTTTCTCCCTAGTTAGTCTTTTGTCCTTAATGTATTTGTAAAATCCCTTTTGATTCTCCTTAACCCTATTTGCCAAAGCTATCTGATGTCACCTTTTGCCCTCCTGATTTCCCTCTTAAGTATACTCCTACTGCTTTTATACTCTTCTAAGGATTCATTCGATCTCCGCTGTCCAAACCTGACATATGCTTCCTTCTTTTCCTTGACCAAACCCTCAATTTCTCCAGCCGTCCAGCATTCCCTATACCCTAACAGGAATATACTGTCTCTGGACTCTTGTTATCTCATTTTTGAAGGCTTCCCATTTTCCAGTCATCCCTTTACTTGCAAGCATCCAATAAGGTGCTCATCCCTTTCTTAATTCTCAGTTCCACTCAACTAACTTCCCTGGGCATATTAAATTAGATTCCCTACAGTATAGAAACAGGCCCTTTGGCCCAACAAGTCCACACCGACCCTCCGAACAGTAACCCACCCAGACCCATTCCCTTACCCTATATTTACCCCTGACAAATGCACCTAACCTGCACATCTTTGGACTGCAGGAAGAAACTGGAGGAAGCCCACACAGACACAGCGAGAACGTGTAAACTCCACACAGGCAATCGCCTGAGGTGGGACTTGAACTTGGGTCTCTGGTGCTGTGAGGCAGCAGTGCTAACCACTGAGCCACTCTGCCGTCCCAGGAATACCCTCCCTAAGTACAGCTGTAATGCTATCCCTTATCAAAAATGCCACGACCTCTCCTCTCTTGCCCCCTTTCTATCCTTTATACAGCATTTGTATCCTGGAACATTCAGCTGCCAGCCCTGTCCAACATTGAGCCATATTCCTGTAATTGTTATGTAATCCCAGTCCCATGTTCCTAACCATGTCTTGAGTTCATCTGCCTTCCCTGTTAGGCCTCTTGCATTGAAATAAATGCAGTTTATTTTACTCATTCTCTGCTTTGTCCCTGCCTGTCCTGACTGTTTGACTCACTTCTTTTCCGAAAGGTACCAGTCTCAGATTGACCTTTTTCCTCATTATCTCCCTGGTTTCCCACCCACCCCCAATTATGAGTTTAAATCCTCCCGAGCAGCTCTAGCAAATCTCCCTGCCAGTATCTTAGTCCCCTTCCAATTCAGGTGCAATCCGTCCTTCTTGTACAGATCACTTCTACCCCAGAAGCGATTCCAATAATCCAAAAATGTGAACCCTTCTCCCCTGCACCAGCTCCTCAGCCACACATTCATCTGTTCTATGCTCCTATTCCTACCCTCACTACTTCATAGCACTGGGAGTATTCAGATACTACTACTCTTGAGGACCTCCTTTATAAATTCCTTCCCAATTTCCTATGTTCTCCCTTCAGAATCCCATCCTTTTTCCTTCCTACATCATTAGTTCCAATGTGTACAACAACCTCCTGCTGGTTCCACCTTCCTTTGAGAATATTCTGCACTCTCTCCGAGATATCCTTGATCGTGGCACCAGAGAGGCAACACACCATTCTGATTTCTCACTGTTGGCCACAGAAACTTCTGTCTGTGCCTCTGACTAGAGAGTTCCCTATCACAAACAATTGCTTGGAACCGATGTACCCCTCATTGCATAAGAGCCAGTCTCGATACCAGAAACTTGGCTGTTCGTGCTACATTCTCCTGAGAGTCCATCACCCTCTACATTTTCCAAAGCAGCATACTTGTTTGAGGTGGGAATAGCCACACAGACTCCTGCAGTATCTGCCTCCCTCTCCTACCTTTCTTTTAGATTACGTACAGTGTGGAAACAGCACCTTCGGCCCAACAAGTCCACACCGACCCTCCGAAGAGCAACCCACCCAGACCCATTCCCCTCCATTTACCCCGTCACCTAACACTACGGGCAATTTAGCATGGCCCATTCACCTAACCTGCACATCTTTGGACTGTGGGAGGAAACTGGAGCACCCGGAGGAAAGCCACGCAGACATGGGAAGAACGTGCAAGCTCCACACAGACAGTTGCCCGAGGCAGGAACTGAACCCAGGTCTCTGGCGCTGTGTGGCAGCAGTATTAACTGCTGTGCCACTGTGCTGCCCCTGGCGGTAACCCATCTACCTGACTGCAGTTTTTCTCCCTTCCAATAACTGCCATCCATCACACAGCTTGAGCTGCTGTAAATTCTTTGTTGTCTCTAACTGCCACCCCAATCAATCAATACAATATGACAGGATTTGTAACCAAAAACACTTACTGCAGACATAATCATCAGTAACATGGAAATTCTCCCTAATCTCCCACATCCGACATGAGGAGCACATCCCTCTATTAAGGGTCATCTTTGCACCTTAACAATCTACAGAAAATAGCACAGTCTTACTGCTCTAAAGAACAAGCACCCAGCTAACTTTGTACTTATGTATTATATTTTTAAATTTTAATCAAGAGACAGATCTCAATATAACATATAACTAAACCCACTCTACTCACTATTTTAAAAAGACAGCAAGGTTACATTTAAAAGCCATGCACTTATCAGCTCCTGTGCTGTGAGCTCTCCCACACAGGTTCCTCCAAAGTCAGCTGTGAATTTTGCTGTTTGTTATTTTTTCTTAGACGCACTCCGATGTCCAGAGATACTTGACTCAAACAGCGAAGGCAGTAGCTGTACAGGTTCACTGCTGTGTCAGACAGCACAGTGTGGGTTTCTTTCTCTCACTGACTATGTGGTCTCTGCCTTTGTTCTCTTCCTCATCTTAAATGTGCGCTTGTTTTGATCTTTTTTCCCCCAAAGTTCCAAAACAATGCAACAGCTTATAAAACAATAATTATTGCTTCTGCAATTTGAAGAAATCACCTCCAATGCTGAAAATACCTCAAAAAAGAAGCTCTTACAGCCACAAATTTTCCCCATCCTCCATCTTAGATTACCCAGAATCCTAATTAGGTCATCAAAACAAAGTTCCGTCTCATTGAACATTTCCAGGAAACACATGGCACAGTTGAAACACAGAGTAATGTGTCTTCTATAGTGTCCCATCCACTGCTGCCAAATTTGCTATTGAATGATAGCAATCAAAGGCAGATGATCAAAGCTTGGTCAGAGGGAGGCTTTAAAGTCTGTCTTCAAAAGATGAAGAAGAGAATTAGATGGGGAATTCCAGGGATTCAAGTCTTGGAAACTGAAGACAAATCCGCTCGGGTCAAGCCAATTTGCCAATGATCCTCAACAAGCCTCTTCCAAACCCATAACCACTTCCATCTAGAAGGACAAGAGCAGCAGATACATGGGAACACCACCCCCTGCAAGTTCCTCTCCAAGTCATCATCATTCTGTCTTGAAAATATATTGCTGCTCTTTCAGTGTTCTGAGGGAATTCCCTCCCTCAGGGCATTGTGGGGCAACCCACAGCAGGTGAACTATGGTTCAAGAAGGCAGCATCAAGAGCAACCGGGGATGAGCAATAAATGCTGGTCGGCCAGTGACGCCCACACCCCACAAATGAATACATTTTTAAAAACTTGGGTTAGTGTCAAAGGCCTGAATCAACTGAGACCAGATGTCTGGGCTCCTTGTAGAGCAGGAAGTGATTACAAAGAAATGGATGATGGGAAAGATATGGTAGGTGCAGCACAGAAATTGGAGGGACTTAAAACAACTGTGAACATTGTCAAATCTGCTTTATCAGAGTTGAATATAGGTCAATGAGAAGGGAGCTGATAAATGAAAATAATTTGCCGTAATTGAGATAATGTGGAGAAGAGTTTCGGATGACTTCACGTTTGTGGAGGGTAGAACACAGTTGGCTATTCTAATCTACAAAGCCAGCTAGTGAAGGATAAAACTGGAGGCAATCTTTCTACGTTTTAATATTTGCTTACTGATCTCTAGACTACAAACGGACCTCTCCTAACCCAACGACAACAGATTTAGACTTTATTGATGGAGCACAACCTATTTTCTAATCAATCTGCTCAGCGACATTATGACACATCTCTGGAACAGGTGAGACCTGAACCTGGGTCTCTTGGTTCAGAGGTAGGGACACTACTGCTTTGCCACAAGGGCTCTTTTTCATGGAGCTCAAGTGAATCTCCTGCTAATGACCACCTGTATACAATTAATATACAATAAACAATGTTGGTTGAGAGATAATTATTGGTCTGGAGACCAGACCTTTCCTCTACTAACTACTTCAAATTAGTCGATGTGGTATCTTTTAGGTTCACCTGGAAAAGTAGACAGGTCCTTCACCTAATATCTCAAAAAGAAAGTAATTCCAAAGCAGTAACCCTTCTGTACTGCTCTAGAAGTGTCAAGCCCTGTTATGTACTGCAGTCTGGCCTTCTGACACAGTGGTAACAATGATACTGCTCATACAGGGCTGATGGACAAATATCCGAAGATAAATCCCCCCTAACCTGCACTGCCAGTAGGAAGCTGCATTTAACAGAAAGTTTGAAAAGGTTTAGAATGCATAAATTATGACATATATAATAGACCTCAAAAGCATTTAGGAAGTGGGGCTCATTGCTTCACCACGTATTGCAGAAAAACCTTACGCACACTTTGAATACTTTCTCGAGATTCCCACTCTCAAATCGAGACTCAAATATCAGTGTGTTGTTTTGATCACTGACATTAATGGATGCCTGTTTCAGGGGCTTGGAACTGCCACTCACTCGGGAAAAGGTGAAGCAGGGTTCCATATAAGCTGCAAGACAAATGCATCACAAGCTTTATTTCCAATACTTCCAGTTTTGACATGCAAAAGTCAATCATGTAATCTCAGGTTTACGGTGGGCAGTATTACAGTGTGGAAGCACATATTGAAAACCTCCATATCTGTAACTGTGGTCTTCTATCCATCACAGATAGAAAATGGTGGAATTGCATGATCATTGTTCCTTGACATGAATACCTCCAATCCCCTCTCACCTGTAACAGGCAATGTTCAGCAATGGGAATGTAAAATTTATTCTGAATCATCCAGTGTGGTTAGAGGGTTCCAAGGCGGTCCCAAATCGTCCACGTTGGAACGCTCCCTCCAAACACACTGGATCAATCTGGATTTCACCAGTTTCCTCATTTCCCCTCTCCCCACCTTATCCCAGATCCAACCTTCCAACTCAGCATCACCCGCTTGACCTGTCCCACCTGTCCATCTTCCTTCCTACCTATCCACTCCACCCTCCTCTCCAACCTATCACCATTATCCCCACCTCCATCTATCACACTCTCAGCTACCTTCCCCCCAGCCCCAACCCTCCTCCCATTTATCTCTCAGTCTCCTCCAGCCACCCCCTCATTCCTGATGAAGGGCTTATGCTCGAAACATCAACTCTCCTGCTCCTTGGATGCTGCCTGACCGGCTGTGCTTTTCCAGCACCACACTCATTCCACACATTGTGCCTGGATGAGCTATCCAGTTAGTTCCAATCCCTTCCTCTTGCCCCAAAACACTGCAAACATTTTCCTTTTAAATATTCATTCAAATGGATTTTGAAAACTACTATTGAATCTATTTTCACCAGCTTTTCAAGGTGTGTCGTTGCACTCATAATTTTTCTGTGATTAATTTCCTCCTCCATGAAACTGAGAATTAGAGAAAACACTCTGTTCCAATCCTATATATCCATGTTCATGGAAAACAGTGAAACCCGTGACAAATTACTGGAGAAATCAAAAAATACTTGCCTTTTATTTAAACAGTTAAGAATCTAAAGACAGCTCCTTATAAATAATGCAGAGAAATCTGCTTTCTATTTAACACTTCTATTTTGTGCAGACTATACAGTACATCTCTAATTACCTTTACTGGTACTATAAACCACTTCACACTCTTCTGGGTTTATATAGATTGGTGCTTGCTCCAACCCTGTTGCTCTGTACAGAGGTTCTGGGCCTATTGAAACACCCACTGTAAAAATAGAGAACAGTTGAGAATTGTTGCAAAGTCCTGCACTGTATTCTGTACAAGAAAGATGGCACATGTAGAAAGGTTATGGCGCAGAAAGAAACAATTCAATTTGTCACGTCTATCCATGCTGGCCAAATGTAAAAATGAGCCAGCCATTCACTACCTTCCAGCTCCTGGTTTGTAGCCAAGTAGGTTAAAGTACTTCAGGTATGGATCCAGGTACCTTCAAATGAAGTCAGGGTTTTGCGATGAGATATAGAACATAACTAGAAACAAAGAGACATTAAACACCCAGCTACTTCTCAGTCTATTCCCCTAAATCATCAATTTGCAACAATACATATCCAGAGATAGAAGCCTTCTATATTAAATATCAAACAGTAATGCAACATCTACATAAATATCATGGACAAAGATTTTCTCCAGCCTATATATACAGATTAACTCATGGTTCTGTAATAGCCTCCAAATAAATAGTTTTTTGGACAATAAAACACTAAGCTATTGAACCTTTTAAGCATCTGTGTTATACCTAATCTGTTTGCTGATGAGTCACCCTATGGTCTATATGCCCTTGCTGGTTATGATTTGGGCAAAACAAAACCTTTCACTATACTTAGATACATGTGACTATAATAAATCAAATCAAATCAACTTCTCAATTTTTAATTTCTGATTCATTCTCCAATTGCAATGTTTCTGTTGCATTCCCTATTTCTTTCACTATTGTAAATATACTTTTCTCCTGACTAGCATCTCTGTCATAATATCTCTTCAACACATTAACAGAATGCACTAGCTGATTCCTTCTCAGTACTCACAACGTAGATTACTCCTTCTAGCTTCTTTTTGATTTGCTAAGGCCAGTGAATCATGCTTTTGATGGCTCCTGAGAGGCAGGTAACAATACTAGCTGCTTGCATTCAGCAACAAGGTGCTGAACTTAGACCTTTTCTATCTGTTGTAGTTTTGATGGAGCACTCTTCCAACTCTTTTTGGCTACCTCAGATACTTTGACCAGTTTCTCTTGGAAGCCTAAAGCATAGGCTAAAAGTTCTAAGCCCTGGTTTATCAATTTTTCTTTAATCAGTTTAAATGGACCTCTCACTTCATATCTATATAGCAGTTAAAAAAGACTGAATCCTGTGTACTCATTAGGGGCATCCCTAATAGTAAACAGTGACAAAGGAATTCCTATCTCCCCAGTCCTTAGGACATTCTTGGTAAGAATTTCTAATCGTGTTCTTCAAAGGTTTGATGCCCTCTTCCCAATGCACCTTGTGATTGTCAGTGATGAGGAAAAGATGTGCATTGTTTTATTTCCAAACCAGTCATAATTTGTATTGAACATTTGCATTATTAAATTTGATAATTGAATCCAGTTGTATTTCATTGGATAGTCACCATCTTGTAAAAATTTGAACTTTTTTTCCACTAACATTTTTGTAGCAATTTTTTCCAAAAGGTCCAACCTCAGGAAATTTTATGGAAAGATATAGAATCATTAAAAGACATTGATTGCCATTCCTGGTTTTGTGTAGGAGTCCTACACAATCTACTCAGATACTGCTAACCAGGTCTTCAACAGCTGGCACCCTGAGGAAAGATACAGATTAAATTGATAATTGGGGTTTCCCCTCTACCTGATATGTATGAAATGTCTGGAAAGATTGACCACATCTTTATGTCATTGTGTTAATAAACATTTCTTTAGTATTTTTTACTTGTGTTCACATAATACTTTCAGGGACCTGCCTTTAAAAGTTTGTGAGTCACTCATAAACATTATTATGATACTCAGATTGAATTCTTGGGCCACTGCCCATTTAATGTGCTGTCCATTTCTTTATTAGTACTTTGGCTTACAATTAGTACATGCAGATTTTTAAAAAATCAATTTCTGATAGACTGGTTGTTATAACTCTTTCAATTTAAGGTCCATTTGTTATATTTTTGTTAAAGACCAGGGGCTAAACATTAGCCTTATTCTCTTCACTTCCATTCTTTTCATTTATATATTCAATAATTGAATCTGATAGATTAATTTCTAAAGATCTCCCTGTTTTATAGACTCCTCTTCTTCTAGTCTATGATTATGGGCTTAAGATCCAGTCATGACACAGTCAGGAAACAGTCTGGGATGTTCCTCCTGCAGTATCTCAATATCTTTTACCTTGTTGTTTCACCACTTTTGGTGAAACTAATATTCTCAAGCCTGCCAGATCACTTTCTAAACAAAAATTAATTCCCACTACAGGAATTTATTTTACTAATCCCAGCACAACTTTGTCATTTACTGGGTCACTCCTTTAATCCCACTCGATAGTGAGACTGATTAGAGTCTCCATATATACTTCCAATTAATATTTTCTCTTTTATTAACCATTGTAGAAGACAAATAGTATCATCAGCCAGCATTAGTGACACTTGCTCCATTGTCTCTCAACATCATTATTGGTTTACTTACGACAACAAGTCAGGAGTGTAACAGAATCGTGCCCACTTCCCTGGATGGGTGCAGCTCCAACAACACTCAAGAAGCTTGATACCATCCAGGATGAAGCAGCCCACCTGATTAGCATCATATTCACAGGAATCCACACCTGCCACAACCAATGCTCAGTAGCAGCGGCATGTACCATCTACAGGATGTACTGTAGAAATTCACCAAAGATAATACCTTTCAAACTCATGACCACTTCAATTTAGAAGAACCAAGTCCATAGTGTTATGGACAAGGCCAGACACCCTCAAAATATCTCAAGAAGGTAGCCTAGACCCTAATTTATTCATATTTTAAAGGTAGATGTGGCTGGATATTGCAGGTGTGACGGAGCTGGTCAAACCACTCAGCTTTAAGCAAAACAGAGTTTATTTAATCATTGCAGTTGAAACGCAAACAAAAGAAAACAGAATGTAGAATAACTTCACTATTTGGTACCACAACTTCACTGGGGAGCTGTTCCAATTCCCGGAACATCCCATAAACACACCTCTTGGCAAAAGATAAATTCAAACACAGGTCCTAGTCAAGATGCCACACAGGAGGCTACTGAGTAAGATAAGGGTCCATGGTGTTAGAGACAAGGTGTTAGTATTGATAGAAGCTTGGCTGTCCAGCAGAAGGCAGAAAGTGGGGATAAAAGGGTCCTTCTCAGAATGGCAGCCGATGACAAGCGGTGTTCTGTAAGGGTTGGTGTTGGGACCACAACTTTTCACTTTATACATTAACGATCTAGATGAAGGAACTGAGGGCATTCTGGCAATGTTTGCAGATGATACAAAGATAGGTGGAGGGGCAGGTGGCATTGAGGAGGCAGGGAGGCTGTAGAAGGATTTGGACAGGTTAGGAGAGTGGGCAAAGAAGTGGTGGATGGAGTACAACGTGGGAAAGTGTGAAGGCAGCACTTTGGTAGGAAGAATAGAGGCATGGAGTATTTTCTAAATGGGAAGAAAGTTCAGAAGTCTGGTGCAAAAGGACTTGGAGTTCTAGTCCAGGATTCTCTCAAGGTAAACTTGCAGATTAAGTCAATAGTTAGGAAGGCAAATGCAGTGACGGCATTTGTTTTGAGATGACTTGAATATAAAAGCAGGGATGTACTTCTGAGGCTTGATAAGGCTCTAGTCAGGCCATATTTGGAATATTGTGCACAGTTTTGGGTCCCATATCTCAGGATGGATTTATTGGCCCTGGAGCGTGTTCAGAGGAGGTTCATGAGAACGGTCCCAGGAATGAAAAGCTTAACACATGAGGAACGTTTGAGGACTGTGGGACTATACTCAATGTGGTTTAAAAGGATGCGGGGGGGGGGGATCTAATTGAACTTCCAAAATACTGAATGGCCTAGATAGAGTAGATGTTGGGAAGATGTTTCCATTGGTAGGAGAGACTAGGACCCGAGGGCATAGCCTTAGTAAAGGGAAGATCCTTTAGAACAGAGATAAGGAGAAACTTCTTCAGCCAGACAGTGGTGAATCTATGGAATTCATTGCCACAGAAGGCTGTGGAGACCAGGTCATTGAGTGTATTTAAGACTGAGATAGATAGTTTCTTGAGTATCAAGGGGATCAAGAGTTATGGGGAGAGACCAGGAGAATGGGGTTGAGAAACTTATCAACCATGATTAAATGGTGGAGTAGACTCAATGGGCTGAATGGTCTAATTTATGTTCCTATGTCTTATGGTCCTAGGTTCTTACAGGCAGGAGAGATTTCAGAGACAGAAGTCAATCAAGAATCATCTGCTGAAGCTTGGAACATTTTTACACTGTAGCAGTTTCTGACTGCCTGCTATGAGCAGCTTCTCTACCACAACTAAACCAAACTAGAAAAAAAACCTGAACTGGGAGAACTGGCCACTCCCGTGCTATTGTTAACGTATGATGTGGAGGTGTCGATGTTATAGAGTCATAGAGTCATAGAGATGTACAGCACAGAAATAGACCCTTCAGTCCCATCCATCCATGCTAACCAGATATCCCAACCCAATCTAGTCCCACCTGCCAGCACCTGACCCATATCTCTCCAAACCCTTCCTATTCATATACCCATCCAAATGCCTTTTAAATGTTGCAATTGTATCAGCCTCCACCACTCCCTCTGGCAGCTCATTCCATACACGTACCACCGTCTGCATAAAAAGTTGCCGCGTAGGTCTGTTTTATATCTTTCCCCTCTCACCCTAAGCCTATGCCCTCTAGTTCTGGATTCCCCCACCCCAGTGAAAAGACTTTGTCTATTTATTCTATATATGCCCCTCATAATTTTGTAAACCTCTATAAGGTCACCCCTCAACCTCCGACGCTCCAGGGAAAACAGTCCCAGCCTATTCAGCCTCTCCCTATAGATCAAATCTTCCAACCCTGGCAATATCCTTGTAAATCTTTTCTGAACCCTTTCAACTTTCACAACATCTTTCCGATTAGAAGGAGACCAGAATTGCACGCAATATACCAACAGTGGCTTAACCAATGTCCTACATAGCCTCCCTATATATGTCCTATATATTACAAAGGTGTATAGGACCTGCTGTCCCATGTGTCTCAATCCAAATTCAGATTTGTGCTTTTGTCGTCACCACCTTTGATTTTTGCTGGTTGTATTCAGGATTGGAGTTGAAAGACACTGTAGATACCACATGACCTCCTAACTCCTGTACTCAATACTCTGACCAATAAAGGAAAGCGTACCAAACGCCTTCTTCACTATCCTATCCACCTGCGACTCCACTTTCAAGGAGCTATGAACCTGCACTCCAAGGTCTCTTAAATCACACAACACCAGGTTATGGTCTAAGAGGTTACAAATGAACCTGTTGGACCATAACCTAGTGTTGTATGATTTTTATACTTTGTTTAAGTCAGGTGTTTCCTGAGTTGCCCTAAAACTTTTGATCTCTGAGTTTCTTAACCTAAAGTCAATTTTAATTATCCTGAACCAAAAGCAAGCCAATGGCCTACAATGTTTACCTTTACTACCTCAGTGCAAACAATCTTCTTTTAACACTCCAGGGGTCCCTGCTGTCCGACACTTACTGGATCAGGTCACCTTTCCAGAAAGACTGTCTCTCTAGTTACTTTTTTTTTCCAAACCCTTCAGAAAATATTCAACCATGTAAATTACTATTTTAAAATCCTGACCCAAAAAATGATATATGTGTGTGCGTGTGTCTGTGTGTGTGTGTAGAGAGAGAGATAGAGAGACACACCATTCACCATAACAACATTCAATATCCAACACGTTCCCTGGTCTGTAGCCAGAACTCACCAATGTGCCTAATGCGTTCTTTGATGACCTCACACTCCTGTGGCCAACAGGGCAATTGGTGATTGGTTGAAAGGCCATAGAGGTCCCATGGTTCACACAAACGATGGACAAGCCCTCCAAAACTGTCCTCAATCACAATCTGAGTTGTACGGGGTAAAAGAGGCTTTCGTTGACACCCTAAAATGGGAAGAAAAGGGGAGAGGAATGGTAAAAGATTCTTTTTCCCTTAACAAAGTTTAAATATAAATTGCTCCAGCTAAGTAAATCACATCAGAAGTGGATAGCGCAGGATTGTATTCAGCCCAATCCCTTGCACATTAGCACCAGGAAAGCATGGCCTTCTAATTCTACAATCAAATCACTCTATCCATTTCCTGGTGCCCAATGGCATCAAAATTAACATTTACAATCATCACAGAGTGACACTAAGAACATTAGAAATTGCTGGAGAAACTCTGTAGGTCTAGCAGTATCTGTGGAGAGAAAGAACTATGAAAAAGGATCATAGACCTGCTGAGTTTCTCCAACAATTGCTGTTTTTATTTCAGATCCCCAGCACCTGCAGTTCTTTGATTTATTATAGTGTCACTCCACTTGTGTTTGCAACATGGAAAGCAGTTACCACGGCTACCCACTCACAGCCATTAGACAGAAAGTCAGATTTAGATCCACAAGCTACTCCTTAATTCATGTAATATTATTCTTCCAGAATAACAACCCTGATCATTTATCTTTTAAATGAGTTCAATCCTGAATTACAGCGTTTTTAATCGTAAATGGTTTACTTTTCACTGCCCGGGAAAGGCAGCTCGCATAATCAAAGATCTTCCCCATCCCAGTTATAATCTCTTTCCACCCCTTTTCTTGGGCAGAAAATACAAAAAGCTTGAACACAATAGATTCATGAATAGCTTCTTCCCCACTGTTAATAAACTTCTGAATGGACTCTTAAATTTTAAATTTTAAGTTAATTGTATTCTTTATGCACTTTCTCTGCAGCTGTAACATGGTATTCCTTGCTCTGTTCTATTGCCCTAATGCACTTTGTATTGAATGATCTGCCTGTACTGCACACCAAATGAAACTTTTCACCGTACTTAGGTCCATGTGGCAATAATAATAAAAACTGCTTTGACCTTTCATTCTCTTGTGTTAGCAAGTACTTTGTGGACATTTTCTCTTTTATTCAGGCTTCCTTTTCATGCCAAGTGCTGAACTATGTGACGAATACATCATGGAGAAGGAGTGCCACAGCTATACATGACTCTGTCCTCCTCTGATATCCACACTCACCTACTTCCAACCAGTGGGGCTCGGAATAGCAGGAACCTCCTTGAACAAGTTTCTTGAGGAATGAAGACAATTAGAAGTAAGGTAAAGCAGAGAAATATTGACTTATTATTCTCACTTTATTTATTGTGTACTTGGCAGTAGATCATTTTGATCAGAGCAAGGATGAGAATAAGTAGCTTCTGCATAGTGCGTCCTGTGGACATATTGAAAAGAGGTAAAAACAAGGACGGTAGATGCTGGAAACCAGTTGAAAAGAGCACTGTCATGCAAAGGGTTAAATATGTAAATAGATTAGTCATCAGGAATATAAGATCAGATGACAACCAGAACAATTGGGAACTGGATCTATGTAGAGTTCTCATGGAAAGCTATGTTTTGTACACAGTTAGAAGACAGTATTATTAGTAATGTGGTATCTACAGTGTCTTTCAACTCCAATCCTGAATACAACCAGCAACAATCAAAGGTGGTGACTACAAAAGCACCAATCAGAAATTGGATTGAGACACATTGGACAGCGGGTCCTATACACCTTTGTAAAGCTGCTCTTCAGTGTCACAGAAACGATAAGTAGTGGTCAGCAAGTGGTGAGCTTTCCCTGGTGAACACGTGAAGGGTTCTTGCTACAGAGTATGCAATACTCAGAATAAGAGGTTGCACATATAAGACACAAATGAGGAGGAATTTCATCTCTCGGTGGGGGGGGGGGGGGGGGGGCGTTGTGAGTCTGTGGACTCCTTTAATGCAGAGGGCTGTTGAGGTTTAGTTATTAAGTATATTCAAGGCTGAGATCGAGAGATTTTTAACCAGGTAGGGAACCAAAGTTATGGGGAAAAGGCAGGAAAGTGGAGTTGAGGGTTATCAGATCAGCCACCATTGTTGAATGATGGAGCAGACTCGATGGGCTGAATGGCCTCCTTCTGCTCTATGCAAAAGTGAGGACTGCAGATGCTGTACCAGAGTTTAGATCAGAATGGTGCTGGAAAAGCACAGCAGGTCAGGTAGCATCTGAGGAGCAAGAAAATCGATGCCTGGGGCAAAAGCTCTTCATCAGGAATCCTTTTCCAGCACCACTCTACTTCTGCTCTATGTCTTATTTTGTTTATTTGTTTATTACTTTGTTACCTTGTTTATTCCCAGTTCCAACCTGAGTATGAGTGATACTAGGTGGCGAGGTTGTCTATCTGACATTGGGCAAGGACACTTCAGGGACACTTCATTCAGCTTTCGCTGCCATTTGACTAGATTAAGGCTAACCTTCAACATTAACAGCTTCTTCCTATACTATTCCCTTTTGTTTATCTCCTCTTGCAGTGCAAACTTCATTGACAAGGAAAGCATTTCCAGCCAATCCCAAATTACCCTTGAACTGAGTGGCTTACTGAGATATTTCAGGGCTGAAAATGTGTTGCTGAAAAAGCGCAGCAGGTCAGGCAGCATCCAAGGAGCAGGAGAATCGATGTTTCAGGCATGAGCCCGTCTTCAGGAATGAGGAGGGTGTGCCAAGCAGGCTAAGATAAAAGGCAGGGAGGAGGGACTTGGGGGAGGGGAATTGGAAATGCAATAGGTGGAAGGAGGTTAAGGTGAGGGTGATAGGCCAGAGTGGGGGTGGAGGCGGAGAGGTCAGGAAGAAGTTTGCAGGTTAGGAAGGCGGTGCTGAGTTTGAGGGATTTGACTGAGACAAGGTGGGGGGAGGGGAAATGAGGAAACTGGAGAAATCTGAGTTCATTCCTTGTGGTTGGAGGGTTCCTAGGTGGAAGATGAGGCGCTCTGAGATATTTCAGGGACTGTTAAGAGCTAATCACATCAAACCAGGCAAGGAAAGGAGATTTCCTTCCTTAAAAGACATGGTAAATTAGACTTTAAAAAAATTACAATCAATGATAGTTTCACACACACTGTTACCAAGACTAGCTTTTAATTCAAAGTTTTTCTTATTAACCCATCAGTTGGCTATGTGGGATTTGAAACTATATATCCTGTGAATGGGCTTAGAATCATAAATGGGTCATTCAGCTCCTCAAGCCTGCTCCATCATTGAATGAGATAACGGCTGATCTGTAGCCGAACTCCGTATACCTGCTCTGACCTCATATCCTTTAATGACCTTCGCTTAACAAACATTTATCTCTCTCAGATTTTAAGTTAACACAATCTAGCATCCTCTGCCATTTCTGGAAGAGAGTTCCAAACATTTACCACCCTTTGTGTATAGAAATGCTTCCTAACATCTCTGCTGAATGATCTGGTCCTAATTCTCAGACTATGCCCCCTAGTTCTAGAATCCAGAGTAAATAATCCATCTTTATGTATCTGGTCTTTTCCTGTTAATATTAGATTAGATTCCCTACAGTGTGGATAGGTCCTTCGGCCCAACAAGTCCACACCGACCCTCCAAAGAGTAACCCCGCCAGACTCATTTCCCTCTGACTAATGCACCTAATACTATGGGCAATTTAGCACGGCCAATTCACCTGATCTGCACATCTTTTAGAATGTGGGAGGAAACTGGAGCACCCAGAGGAAACCCATGCAGACACAGGGAGAATGTGCAAACTCCACACAGACAGTCACCCAAGGCAGGAATCAAACCCAGGTCCCTGGCGCTGTGAGGTAGCAGTGCTAATCACTGTGAAGACTTCTTTTATAGAACAAAGAACAAAACAGCACAGGAACAGGCCCTTTGGTCCTCCAGGCCTGTGCCTTTCCAAACTAAAACTGTCTTCACTTTGTTAAGGACCAGGCCAGACCCCCTCAAAACGTTTCAAGAAAGTAGCCCAGACCCTTACTTTGCTGGTTGTGTTAAGCAGGTGTAGAGTGGATATTCCAGGAGAGAATAGCTGGTCAACCACTTTGTTTTAAACAAAACAGAATTTATTTCTAAGATTACCAAATGAAACACAAACAAAAGAGAACAGATTAACTTAACCTGTCTGAAAACCCAACAGATTTCACCAACTCAATGATACTTTTTCAAACACCTGTATCTGTTAGCTACAATCTAATTGGCCCTAAAACCCTTCAAACTTAGACTTTGATGAGATCACTCCTTAAGATTCTAAATTCTAGAGAAAACAAGCATAAAGTGCATAATCTTTCCTCATAATGGAAGCCCTGAAATGTAGGCATCATTCTTGTAAATCTACGTTGTATTCACTCAAGGCCAATATTATCCTTCCTAAGGTTTGGTGCCCATATCTACTCACAGTACTCCAGTGGGGACGAACCGGGGTTATGTATAATCACAGAATAACTTCTGCAGCTTTGCACTCCAGTTCTCTCAATATAAATAGCAGCTTGCCATTTGCTTTCTTGATTATTTTCTGCACCTGATCATGGCATTTTAAAGATCTATGTACCTGAACCCCAAGTCTCTTTGGACAACCATTGTATTTAACGTCATACCATCTAGAAAGTACTCTGATCTATCCTTTTTCAGTCCAAAACAGATAACCTGACTCTTCCTGCCATTGAACTCTACCTCCCACAGTTTTGACCATTCACTTAGTCTATCAATATCCCTTTGTAATTTTATGCTATCATCTACACTGTCTACAATGTCACCTAACTTTGGATATATGACTTTCTCTACAATAATTCAAGTTGTTATTAAATAATGACTTCTAGATTATTAGACCAGTGACATTACTGCTATGGCACTATCTTCCCAATTGGAGCAGCACGGTGGGCTCAGTGGTTAGCACTGCTGCCTCACAGCGTCAGCGACCCAGGTTTGATTTCTGTCTTGGGCAACTGTCTGTGTGGAGTTTGCACATTCTCCCTGTGTCTGCGGGTTTCCTCCCACAGTCCAAAGATGTGCAGGTTAGGGTGAATTAGCCATGCTAAATTACCCATGGTGTTAAGTGCATTAGTCAGGGGTAAATATAGGGAAGGGGAATGGGTCTGGGTGGGTTACTCATCAGAGGGTCGGTGTGGACTTGTTGGGCCGAAGGGCCTGTTTCCACACTGTATCTAATCTAATTATATAGCGTTCTACATCTTTAATTTCTAGATATCTATTGATCTCTGTCTTGATGACTGAGCCTTTTGGGTAGGGAATTTCAAACATTTATCACCCACTGAGTGAAGAAATCCATTTTCATCTCAGTCCTTAAAATTTGGACACTTATTCCAAAATGATGGCACTTGGTCCTATAGCCCCGCGTCAGGTGAAACATTCTTCCTGCATTGAATGAAAGCAAAGTTTTACAGATACTAGAAATCTGAACTAAAAGCACAAAATTCTGGAGAAACCCAGCTGATCTGGCAGCATCTGTGGAAAATAAAAACGAGTCAATGTGTCAAATCCACATTGGATTGGGTTGGGAAAGTATGGTTTTCCTGCTGCTGACAAAAAGGGAGGAGGAGGAGGAGGAGGACTGATTGAAACAGATGATGAGGGTGTCCAAAGCAGAGTGCTAATAGTGGAAGAGGAAAGATGTAGATGAAGAGTAGATGTTAATAACAGAAAATAGATCAGCTCTGCTGAAAGCAAACCATGCAAAATACTAATGGAGAAAAAGAGGGTTTCGTCAAGATAAAGGGCAGCGTTCATGCTGTGGAGTTGCTGAATTCAATGTTGAGTCCTACAGACTATAAACTGCCGAAGCAGAAAATGAGTCACTGATCCTTCAGCTTGTCCTCACTGCTACAGTCTATGATGGAAATGTTAGCAACAAAGATGGTTTGTTGAAATCGCAAGCATCTGGAAGTTTGGATTCCTTCTTATGGTGGAATGGAGATACAGGAGGATTAAATGTCCATGGTGAAGAAGAGGAGGTTAGGCCTGGGAAACCCCGGAAATTGTAGAATCAGTATAAAGAAGCAGAAAATTGGGACGAGGCGAGAGAATGAAAACCAGTAAAGGCAAGGTAGGATGAAAACAGCTCAGTGGCTAGGAACATGTAGCTGTGTGTGCACAGCCTAGTATCCTATACAATCAGATTATTAATTCGCCTCTTTGGATTTAACAATATCAATTCTAAAATAGCTTGATTTCTTGTTGGTTCCTCAACATACAGTTTGAGAAAATTATTTCATATACATTCGGGGAATTTGTCTTCCACAGCATTAGTACTAATTAGATTTACCCAGTTTATATGAAGACTGAAGTCCCCATGATTGCTGTGTTGCCTTTGTTACATGGACTTTTAATTTCCTGATTTATACAAAGACATGCAAAACTACTGCTGTTGGGTAGGTGCTGTGCTTAGGTCACAAAGGTTGCTACTCCTTGCTGTTTCTTAGCTCCACTCAAACAGAACTTACATCCTGATGTTCTGATTTAACATCCTTATTCCCTAATGTAGTGATGTCACCCTTTATTAACAATGTTCACCAATCCTTTATTTCATTTGTTTTTATCTGTCCTTCATAAATGAAAAATAGCCTCAAACACCCAGTTTCCAGCCTTGACCACCCTACCACCACATGTCTGTAACGCCAATACAATCAGACCTGTTTATTTTGATTTATGTCATCAATTTACGAAATGTCTTGCAAATACTTTCAGACAGAGTGCTTTAAATTATGTCATTTTATTCTTTTCACAACCTCTAGCCTCATCTGGACTTTAATTTGAATTACCGGCTGATCTCCAGTCGTGATGACTCTGAGGACATATTATTTTTTTTAAGATTTCATTATTTCCATAAGTGTCATAACAAGCAAAATGGTACAGAAAATAAGTGTGAAAGGGAAACTGTCATGAGGAAAGTGTTAGAACAAGTAAGTGTGAAAAGGAAATTAAGGACATGTGATAAAAGTGTTACAGAGATGCTTAATAAACATATCTTTCCATAAATATTCAGAAATGAGGTAAAAGGTCAGTATTCACAGTAAGAAGACCCAGAAGATATGCACAGAAAGAAACACACTGTAAAAGATCTAAATTAAAATAAGTTCAACAATATTTATAAAACAGATGTCATACATTCAGAGCTTTTGGCAGTCAGTGGGCTATCTCTGTCATTCCATTCTTCATCTGATTCCTGCAAGAATTCTTCGATTTCATCTTCATAATAATTTCCCGTTGAGGATAGAAAGAAATGGTTCTTATGCTTCACTTTAACTCCCATATCTCTTTGATGGGCCTTCTGTTGAGCTAAAGATATCACAAGCAACAAATAATTCTATGAGTGACTATTACATTTGCCTAGATAAATCTTTAGGTTTTGTCAAATAATTCCCTTTGGGTGAGTCCACAATTGTGTGGATTGCACGTGGTCACTGAAAGGAATGAGTTTGATGAGCCAACTACGTTTTTTTTGTACCATCATAATAAACTTGAAAATGAAAAGCATTCTAACATAGTTACTCTCTATCTGTCAAGTGCTTCCCAACATCAAACATCAAGAATAGGCAGAGATTCCACCCAAAGGGGTATCAAATATCCCTGACATGAAACACATAGAAATCCCATTCCCCCCACTCCCGCCCCCATTCCCATGTCAAATATATGGAATATCCTGTTTCTAAATTCCTTTATTACTGAATGCACAGAGTGTTCAGTGTTAGGCAATGATAGCTCATGGGGTACTATCTACATTTGTGTGCAGATTATAACAGTCTAAGTCTAGGCAATAGCCTAATGCTTTTATTGCTAAACTACCAGTCAAAAGACCCAAGTAATCTTCTGGTGTCAGGTTCAAATCCTACCATGGCAGATGATATAACTTGAATTCAAAAAAATCTGGAGTTAAGAGTCTAATGAAAACCATGAATTTGTTGTCAGTTGCTGTTAGAAACCCTTCGATACATTAATGTCCTTTAGGAAAAGAAAGTCCCATCTGTACCTGGTCTGGCCTATATGTATTTACCAACACCTTCCACCCCAACCTCAAATTCACCTGGACTGTCTCAAACTCCTCCCTCCCCTTCCTAGACCTTTCCATTTCTATCTCGGGCGACCGAATCAACATGGACATTTACTATAAACCGACCGACTCCCACAGCTACCTCGACTACACCTCCTCCCACCCTTCCCCCTGTAAAAACGCCATCCCATATTCCCAATTCCTTCGTCTCCGCCGCATCTGCTTCCAGGAGGACCAGTTCCAATACCGTACAACCCAAATGGCCTCCTTCTTCAAAGACCGCAATTTCCCCCCAGACGTGATCGACGATGCCCTCCACCGCATCTCCTCCACTTCCCGCTCCTCCGCCCTTGAGCCCTGCCCCTCCAACCACCACCAGGACAGAACCCCACTGGTCCTCACCTACCACCCCACCAACCTCCATATACAACGTATCATCCGCCGTCATTTCCGCCACCTCCAAACGGACCCCACCACCAGGGATATATTTCCCTCCCCTCCCCTATCAGCGTTCCAAAAAAGACCACTCCCTCCGTGACTCCCTCGTCAGGTCCACACCCCCCATCAACCCAACCTCCACTCCCGGCACCTTCCCCTGCAACCGCAAGAAATGCAAAACTTGCGCCCACACCTCCCCCCTTATTTCCCTCCAAGGCCCCAAGGGATCCTTCCATATCTGCCACAAATTCACCTGCACCTCCACACACATCATTTACTGCATCCGCTGCACCCGATGTGGCCTCCTCTATATTGGGGAGACAGGCCGCCTACTTGCGGAACGTTTCAGAGAACACCTCTGGGACATCCGAACCAACCAACCCTCCCCCTCCCACTCCACCAAGGACATGCAGGTCCTTGGACTCCTCCATCGCCAGACCATAGCAACATGACGGTTGGAGGAAGAACGTCTCATTTTCTGCCTAGGAACCCTCCAACCACAAGGGATAAACTCAGATTTCTCCAGTTTCCTCATTTCCCCTCCCCCCACCTTGTCTCAGTCAAATCCCTCAAACTCAGCACCGCCTTCCTAACCTGCAATCTTCTTCCTGATCTCTCCGCCCCCACCCCCACTCTGGCCTATCACCCTCACCTTGATCTCCTTCCACCTATCGCATTTCCAACACCCCTCCCCCAAGTCCCTCCTCCCTACCTTTTATCTTAGCCTGCTGGACACACTTTCCTCATTCCTGAAGAAGGGCTCATGCCCGAAACGTCGATTCTCCTGCTCCTTGGATGCTGCCTGACCTGCTGCGCTTTTCCAGCAACACATTTTCAGCTCTGGCCTATATGTATTCCAGACACACAGCAACATGGCTGTCTCTTAATGCCCTCTGAGCAATAAATGCTGGGTAAACCAGCGACACCCCACCTCCAGTGAAAGAATTCTTAAAAATGGGATATGGGCCAGGTGCTGGCAGGTGGGACTAGATTGGGTTGGGATATCTGGTCGGCATGGACGGGTTGAACCGAAGGGTCTGTTTCCATGCTGTACATCTCTATGACTCTATGACTGACTATAGTATGTGAATGGAATGAAACAATGATAGGCTGTTCACATACACAGGCAGAGATAAACTTTAAAACTTCGTAACCACTGGAAGTGCAACTTTATCTTTCTTTCACTGAATGGTTTTACTAACAGCACAGATTTATGACACATGTAACTAACCTGCAAGGAGTTCTGGAAAATGTTTCCTCATATATCGGACATATATATCTTCAGCCTATCAAGAGAGAGACAGCATGACTTTTTACGACATGTTCAACCAATATTTGTGTTTATCATAGTGAAAGAGTTGGGAACAAGAAACTGGAATCAAACTCAGAAAAGGCATTCAAAAGCCAGGTACTCCAGTGCCCCATCAATCAGTACAAGGCAGGTAGAGCAAGGTCGAGGGTTGGGAGTGTGGTGCTGGAAAAGCACAACATGTCAGGCAGCATCTGAGGAGCAGGACAGTCGAAGTTTCAGGCAAAAGCCTTTCATCATGAAATCTCCAGCATCTGCAGTCCTCACTTTCGCACAGCAAGGTCTAGTACAGAGGAAGGTTCTCCCTTTACATTGAACCTAACACTGTCAGGTCAGGAACAACTCGGTTTTAGATACAGAGTAAAGCTTGCTTTGTGATATGTATTTTACATGTTTCAGAGTTATGCAGAGATGATACACAATCTTCTATATTTTATTCAGTGCTTCAACATATCTGCTCTACGTTCCTAGCAGTTGGCTATAGTTTGTTCATATTTCTGTGACCACACAAAGCATAATTAATCAAACAAACTCAGAACAATTAAGACCACAATAAAAACTGTTGAGTCAAATGATCCCATGCAGGGTATAGCATGGGTTGGATACAGAGTAAAGTGAGTTACTGGAGTAGGAATCAAAGTAAAACTCCAATTTACATTGTCCCCATCAAATGCTCCAAGAACAGGTTAGATACAGAGTGAAGCTTCCTCTACACTGGCCCCATCAAACACTCCCAGGAAAGAGACAGCATGGGGTTAGATACATAGTAAAGCCCCCTTTTCCACTGCCCAGTTGGTGCACGGAGGGTCAAACTGCGCCAGTTTGACAGCTCACATTTCCCACAAAAGTCTGAAACTGTTTCAGAGGCAATAAATCTTGGATTCTTAAAAACTGAAGAATTTTTCATCTTGAGCTGCATGAACTTGGACAAAGGACAATGAGCCAACTCTCCAAATAACTATTGATATATCAGAGAGTTGGCTCATTGTCCTTTGTCCAAGTTCACGCAGCCCAAGATGAAAAATTCTTCAGTTTTTAAGAATCCAAGATTTATTGCCTCTGAAAAAGTATCAGGCCAATTCCTAGTTGCGCTATGATACAAAATATCTCTATATATACCTAAACAAATCTCTTTGCCATTTTAAACAGCTCAGTTAGATTATCCTTCAGGAGAAAGTGAGGTCTGCAGATGCTGGAGATCAGAGCTGAAAATGTGTTGCTGGAGGTCAGCAGGTCAGGCAGCATCCAGGGAACAGGAGAATCGACGTTTCGGGCATAAGAAGGGCTTATGCCCGAAACGTTGATTCTCCTGTTCCCTAGATTATCCTTCAACCTGCTAATATTCCTGATGAAGAGCTTTTGCCCGAAACGTTGATTTCGCTGCTCCTTGGATGCTGCCTGAACTGCTGTGCTCTTCCAGTACCGTTAATCCAGAATAAGGAAATGCAATGTACAACTTGTCCCAAACTGGACTTTTTAACATCCCAGAATGATCTCATTGCTGGTGAATCAATTTCTTAGACCTTCGTGAGGGTCCCTGTCAAAAACTGAACACAATACATCAGATGGTGCCTAACCAAGGCTCTGTATCATTGTACCTCTTTAATATCTACCCACCTTGAGATAATGATGAACATGATACCTGCAATGTGAAAGGTAAAGGCAAGGTAAAGTCATGATTAGCCTACCATCAGGCTTCTCTCTCATTACAGAAAGATGACTGATGGTGGTTTAACCTGAGGGTCACCATGCTTCAGGTGAGGGGAGAGCATTGAGTACAGGAGTTGGGGCATCATTTTGCAACTGTACAGGATATTGGGTTAGGGCACTTTTGGAATACTATGTACAATGCTGGTTGCCCTGCTATAGGAAGAATGTTGTTAAACTGGAAAGGGTACATAAAAAGTTTACAAGGATATTGCTGAGGCTGGAGGGGTTGAGCTACAGCAAGAGGTTAAATAGGCTGGAGTGTGGGATGACCTCATAGAGGTTTAATAAAATCATGAGAGACATAGGTAAGGTAAATAGCCAAGGTCTTTTTCCAAGGGTAGGTGAGTCCAAAACTAGAGGGCATGGGTTTAGGGTGATAGGGGAAAGATTTAAAAGGGAACTGAGGGACAACTTTTTCCACACAGAGGGTTGTGCATGTATGGAATGAGCTGTCAGTTAGTAGAGACTGACACAATTACAACAGTCAAAAACATTTGGACAGGTATATGATAGAAAAGGTTTAGAGGGAATAAAAACTAAAAGAACAGTGGATGCAGGAAATCAGAAACAAAAACAGAAATTGCTAGAAAAGCTCAGCAGGTCTGGCAGTATCTGCGGAGAGAAATCAGAGTTAACATTTTGGGTCAGGTGACCCTTCCTCAGAACATGTTTAGAGGGATATGGACAAATGCAGGTAAATGGTACTAAGTCAGTTTAGGATATCTGGCTAGCGTGGATGAGGTAGACCAAAGGATCTGTTTCAGTAATGTATGACTGTGTGGCTAGGTCTTTGAATTCTGGAGTTTAGAAGACTCAAGGATGACTTAATTGAAACATATGAAATCCTAAGGGGAACTGACTGAGTAGATGTGGAAAGGATGATTCCTCATTGTGGGGCTGGGGTGACTCTATAACTAGGGGTCATTGTTTAAAAGTAAGGGATGCCCATTTAAGACAGAGATAAGGGAACATTTTTTTCGTCCAGGGGGTTGAGAATCTTTGAAATGCCCTTCCTCAAAAAGCCAGTGAATGTAGAAACTTTGAGTATTTTTATGGCAGAGGTAGATAGATTCTTGACAACAAAGGTGATGAAAGATTATTTTGAAAACAGAATGTCGAGTTGAGGTTAAAATCAGATCAGCTATGATCTTATTGAATGAAGGAACAGGCTGGAAGGGCTGAGTGGCCTACTCTCATCCTTTGTTGAGACATTTGTATTTCATTCACCTTCTTGATTACTGTGTAAACAAAATAATTCAGCCCTAAGCTTGTTCCAGCCCCCATCTATACATCAGGATCGTTGTTGCAGTTCACATGGAAATCATTTTGTTGCTTCAATTTTGTAACAATTCAGTCAGACATTAGAGATAACTCTGCCGTGGTTCATTATACAGTGGTATCTTGACGGTTTGGTTAGTTTGGTGGTGATCTGACCCATATTAAGTCCTCAACCAACACCTCAAATCAGATTCTGTCATTGTTATCTTTTGGCTTGTGAGAGCTGCCTGCAGATCAATTGGGCTGCTGTATATTCCAGAAAGGGTTAATGCTAATTGTGTGATTTTTTAAAAATGAGATAGTGTGCATCATCACAGGAAATGATGCAATGTCACAAGATTGCTTGCTGTCCTGTAGTACATAAAGCCGCCATCATATGTTTCTTAAATAAAATTAATGTTTTCCTTACCTCAGATATGTGCAAATATTCTTTAGCAACATAATAAGACCAAGAATATTTCATCACATTTGCCTCATTTCATCAGTGACTACACTTCAAAATACTTCATCATTAGGTGTAAGTCACTTCTGGACATTTATGGGTTGTGGGAAAAGTGATATATATATATGTTAGTTATTTCATTCTAGGTGCTGGGACAATATACTTACAAAGTCAGCTTCCTCCATGGTCACAGATGGGACTATTCCAGCTCTTGCCTGTTTAAAATGTCCTTCTTTTGTTGTGCTAATTGACCTAGGTCAGGCCACATTCTTTAAACCTAAAAAGTTCAGATCCATTATCTGCTTGAATATAAGGTGCTGGGGTTGGTAATGAGAGAGTCAGGCCAGTTGGAGCAGATAAAAACCATCAATAAACTCTGCCCTCTTTGATGCATTTCCATTTTTGATTGGCTAACAAAACTTACTAAGGCAGCTACCACTGAAGTCAGAGGTTTTGCTGTTGCCATAGAAACCATATTTAACCAATCAGAAAGCACATTCATGTTAAGCAATTCATTGTTACACACATTACCTGAAATAGAGGCACTTATGAATTCTGCAAGTTGCATTGTCTACTGTAAGCAGAAAGCATCTCTCCTGATTAGCTTGATTTGTGAAATCACTTTGTGGTGCATATATGAATCATTCTGTGATGATCATGGAGTCAATCCTTCTCAGTGCCAAGTTGATCAACCTCAGCTAAGGAGAGAAGGAATAAGGCTGAGGAGAGAATAAAGTTAACCAAGCTCTGTATTTCAGCCTGTTGATTGGTGGTCTTACCAATCTCTGCTTTATTCAGTAACACTCTCACCTTTATATCAGAGGGTTGTAGCCTCAAATTCCACTCTATAGACTCAAGTGTACATTGTTGGAGCACTGAGGGTGTACAGCTCTGGCAGAGGTAGCATCTTCCAGATAAGACAATAAACCAAGATCCTAATTTCTTTCTCAAACTGAAATAAATGTTCTAAGAAATCATGGTTTTCTCTCACTGACATGCAGGCCAATATTTACTCTTCATGAACATCACAAAAACAGATTGTTACCTTATGTGGAACTGCATAGCATGAAAATTAACTGCAGTGTTTCCTCTCCTCAGAATTCAAAATTTCTTCAATGGCTGCCAATGTGTTTTTCGAAACCCTGAACTCTTGAAATATTTTAAATAGATGTGATTTTTTTTTCTGCAAAGTTGAACTATAAATGATGAGAGCAAGGGTCATAGTTGCCCTGATTGTGAAATCAAACCAATCACAATTGATTTTCTATTCATTCTTGGAATGTGACATCACTGGCTGTGAAGACAGCATATCCCATCAAGCCTTGCAGCCATTGACTCCACCTATACTCCATCATCAAAGACCCTTCCAACCCCGGTTTTACTGTTTTCCACCATCTTCTGTCAGGTAGAAGACATAAAACTTTGAGTACATATTCTAACAGATTCAAGAACAGCTTCTTCCCCAATGTTATCATACTTTTGAATAAACCTCTTAAATGTTAAAGTTGATCCGGCCATCTACTCTGTTACTCTGATGCACTTGTATAGAACGATCTGCTTGCAAAGCACAGACGACAATAAATTTCACCGTACCACAGTACACATGACAGTAATAAATCAAATCAAATTAAATCATTTGTTACTCTTTCCTACTTGGCCTCGTGAAGGTGGTGTGTTTTACCTCCTTCTTGAACCACTGCAGCCCATCTGGGATTGGTAAACCCATGGTGCCATTGGGAGGGGATTTTGACCCAACAACATTGAAGGAAGAAATCAACTAGGCAGAGGTGGATACTGTAGATGCTGGAGATTAGAGTCAAGATTAGAGTGGTGCTGCAAAAACACAGCAGGTCAGGCAGCATCCGAGGAGCAGGAACATTGAAGGAACACTATATACTTCTGAGTTAGGACAGAGAGACTCCGTGTGAAAGGGTATTTGCAGATAGATGGGGTCCCCATTTCCCTGTGGCATTTGTTCTTTTAGGTGGTAGAAGGCATAACTTGTTTTGTATTCGTGCAAGAGCTGTGAGAATTGCTGCTTAGGGTATTTATGGCCCATCTTAATTACCCAGCAGGCAATTAAGGATCAACCAAGATGCTGTGGGTCTGGAGTCACATGTAGGTTTGTGCAGGGATGGATGTGCAGATATTTTATGACAATTTATTTTTATTCATTTGTGGATGTGGACATTGCTGACTGGGCCAGCATTTATTGCCCATCCCTAGTTGCCTTTGAGATGGTGGGGGTGAGCTGCCTTCTTGAATCACTGCAGTCTATATGGTGAAGGTAAATCCACAATGCCTTTAGGGAGGGAATTACAGGATTATGACCCAGCGACAGTGAAGGAACGGTGATGTATTTCCAAATCAGGATGGTGAATGGCTTGGAGGGAACTTGCAGGGGGTGGTGTTCCCATGTACCTGCTGCCCTTGTCCTTCTAGGTCATAGTGATCATGGGTTTGCAACATGCTAACTCTGGCTCTTTGGTGATTTTCTGAGGTGCATCTTGTAGATAATACACACTGCTGCTACTGAGTATCGATGGTGGAGACTTGTGAATGTAATGCCAATCAAGCAGGCTGCTTTGTCTTGGATGGTGTTGAGAGGGTAGTGCTGGAAAAGCACAGCAGGTCAGGCAGCATCTGAGGAGCAAGAGAATCGATGTTTCAGGCAAAAGCCCTTCATCAAGATGGTCCTGGATGATGTCAAGCTTCTTGAGTGTTGGGGCTACACCCATCCAGGCAAGTGCAGAGTATTCCATCACATTCTTGACTTGGTGCCTTGTAGACAGATTTTGGGGACAGGTAGGTCAACTTTTTAACTCCAGATATTTACTGAAGTTAAATTTCACCATCAGCCCAATTGAAATGCAGCACAAAATATTAGCTTAAGTTTGCTGTTCCAGTGACATTACCATCCTGAAGAAGGGCTTATGCCCGAAAAGTCGATTCTCCTGTTCCCTGGATGCTGCCTGACCTGCTGCGCTGTTCCAGCAACACATTTTCAGCAGTGACATTACCACTATACCAGATCACCACTATCTACCCAATTAATGAAAATTAGAAACACAACAAAAATTGCTGGAAAAATCAGCAGGTCTGGCACCACCTGTGGAGAGAAAGCTGTGTTAAGAATTCAGATTTAATGATCCTTCTTCAGAACAGGTTAGATGTTTAAGGAGTGTCAAGTAAACCTACTTGTCCTGCATCATGTTGAGTTTCTTGAGTGTTGTTGAAGTTTTTCTCCCCCAGCAGTGGGCAGAATTCCATCACACTCCCAACTTGCACCTTGTGGAATATAGTCACGCTTTGAGGAGTCTGGAGTGATTTGCTCCAGGTAGTGAGGGGCAGAACGGGAACCAACTTTCTGCACTGAAATAAACCTTCCAAACAAGCACTGCCTAAGCAAACAACCATGGCTTCAATCTGCTCTTCTGCATAACAGCTAGGAAAAGGTTAGCTCAGATTAGATTACTTACAGTGTGGAAACAGGCCCTTTGGCCCAACAAGTCCACACCGCCCCGCCGAAGCGCAACCCACCCATACCCCTACATTTACCCCTTACCTAACACTACGGGCAATTTATCATGGCCAATTCACCTGACCTGCACATCTTTGGACTGTGGGAGGAAACCGGAGGACCCGGAGGAAACCCACGCAGACACGGGGAGAACGTGTAAACTCCACACAGTCAGTCACCTGAGGCGGGAATTGAACCCGGGTCTCTGGCGCTGTGAGGCAGCAGTGCTAACCACTGTGCCACTGTGCCGCCCACAATTTTGATACAGAGTAATACTAACAGTATAGGTTCAATTCCTGTACTGGCTGAGATTACCATGAAGGACTTTCCTTCTCAACATCTTGTCTCAGCAGAGGTGTGGTGACCCTTAGGTTAAACCACTATCAATCAGCCCTCTCCCTAATGAAGAGCAGCCCTACGGCTGGGTAGGACTATGGTAACATTCCCTATTTATTAAGGCTCAGATTAATCCCTAGTCAATGCCCACCATACAGCTATATACATATATATCATTATATTACCCAATTAAATATAAATCATATGCAAGAATAAGACAGAGTGGTAAGTGTACCTACCTTAGGGCTAGAAGGTCTGGTTTCAAATCTTACCTGACTGGAGGCATGGCATAACATAATTAATCAGGAGACACTTACTTAATGCAGAATTCCCAGTGCTGATTTGCACTTGTAACCACAGTATTATGTGGTTAGTCCAGTTCAGTTCTTGCTCAGTGGCCCCGAGTGTATTGGTGAGTGACATTACAAAGCAGTCCTCACCAGTTCTGGAATTTCAGAAAAAGAAAGTTAGCTGTGCAAGGTGATCATACCAGTTATGGTGTTCTGCTTTATCATGCACAAATGTGTGAACTCCTGATCACAGCCTCTCAGGAGCCACTACAAGAAAAGAGGGAGCATAAACTTCTGTTTCTATTGGAAACTGAGGCAATCAATTCTTTTGAATAAATGATTGACAAATAAATCATCAACACACAAATGAGGTGGTGGAGTAGTGGTACTGTCATTGAGCTAGTCAATCAGAACCCTGAAGCAACATTTTTGGGACATTGGTTCAAATTGCACCATTAATGTTCTGCTGTTGATGAAATTTGATTTCAGCAAAATTCTGAATCAGAGAGATGAGGTGTTTTTTTTTGTGTAGTTTGCAATACCAACAGGTTACGGAAACCAATTTGAATTTTACTGCTATGAAATTTTGTTAGGCTCCCTGCCATGCTGCGTGATAACATGTAAAAATTCCAAATCAACAAATACATCTCATTCCCGATGATGATAAGCCATTGCACCAGATCAGTGGATAAAGTTGACATTTCAGATAGCCAACCTCTGTTTCTGTTCCCTCTTTGAAAAGTAACAGTGTGGTTTCTCCAATAGGTGAAGGTGCACTAGGGAGGATGGACCGTAAGTGCCTACATAGTCATTCTTCACATTCATTCAGCGATCACTGGCCAACATTTATTGCCCAGAGCTAATTATGTTAATTGAGTCACCTTTTTGACAACTGGAGGCTTATGAGGCTGTTTGAGGGTCGTTAGGGATCAACATATTGCTGGGGGTCTACAGTCATGTTTCAGACAAACCTGGTTAGGGTGACAGGGTGACCCTGAAGGACATTAGTGAACCTGATGGATTTCCTTTCACAATGATCATGTAGCTTTGATCACAGTTCCTGCTGCTTACTTTTTATTCCAGATTTATTTAATTCAATTCTTCAGCTCTGTGGAGCGAGTTGAACTCTTGTTCCATTAGCCCAGGGATGGGCTACTAAGCTGCAACAGAACCATTAAAAAGGGTTACTTTTTAATCCATTTCAAATTCTCTGCTATTATTTCCAGAAAAACATAAGAAGCAGAAGTATTAGCAGGCCATTCAGCCCCTTGAGTCTGCTCTGTCATTCAATAGAATTGTGACAATCTGATTGTGGATTTGAAGGAACATTCTCACTTGTCCCAATTTCAAACCCTTGAGAAACAAAAATCTATCCACCCTGCCTTAAAAATATTCAAAGACTGTGACTCCACTGCCTCTGTAGGAATTTGAAAGACTCATGATCCTCTGAGGAAAAATGTTACCATATCTCTGTTTAAATCGACAATCCCGATATAGTGAGTCCTAGTTCTAGATTCTCCTACAAGACGAAACATTATTTCTACCTCCATCCAGTCAAGTTCTCTCAGGCTCTTGTATGTTTCAAGGAAGTCACCTCCTACTCTTCTAAACTCCAATGGATACAAGCCTAACCCTGTCCAACTTATCCTCATAAGACAACCCACCCATTAATCTGTAAAGCATTCCCCAAACTGCCTGCAATGCATTCCACCCATTAATCTGTAAAGCATTCCCCAAACTGCCTGCAATGCATTAACATCCCTTGTTAAAGAAGGAGACCAATATTGTACAGAATGTTCCAGATGTGGTCTCACTGGTGCCCTATGTAATTGAAGCATAACCTCTCTACTTGTGTATTCTATTCCCTCCCAATCAACGATAACCTTATATTAGCCTTCTTGATTACTAACCTGCATACTAACCTTTTGTAATTCATGCACAAGAATCTCCCTACATCTCAGAGAACTGCAGTTTGTCACCATTTAGATAATATGCTTCTTTTGTCAATCGCCCAACCAAAATGGGCAATTCCATTTATTCCCACAATCTACTCTATTCATTAGATCAATGCTCACTCACTCAACCTGTCTATATCTTTCTGGAGCCTCCTTCAGCCCACTTCACAACTTACCACTTTTGCTTACTATCTGTCAGATTTGACAATTTTACCTTCCATCCTTTCACCTGTGTCATTTTTATAAACGCTAGATAGTTGAGATTCCTTCACCAATCCCTGTGGTCCATTATCTTTCCAACCTGAAGAAGTCCCATTTTTTGCCTCCTCTCTACTTCTTTAGAGGCAAAAAAAAGCTGCAGATTCTGTAATCCAAGGTAGATAGGCAGGAGGCTGGAAGAACACAGCAAGCCAGCAGCATCAGGAAGTAGAGAAGTCAAAGTTCAGGTGTAATCCTTCTTCAGGACTGGGGGTGGGGGTGGGGGTCTGCAGATAAAGGGGGTGCTGGGGGCAGGGTGGTGACATGGGGATAGGTAAAAACAGGTAGAGAGTACGACTTGGTTGGTCAATGGGAGGAGTGAATTGGATTGGTGGCAGGGAGCAGTGGAAGGGAGGGTTTCCAAGTGGCCTCCTCCATTGTCAAAACAAACCACAGCTCCTATCGGAGGAGCAACGCCTTATCTTCTGCTTAGACACCCCGCAGCCCGGCGGACTCAACATTGAATTCTCCAATTTCAAATAACCTCCCTCCCCATCCCCCGACTCCTGTCCCAGTCCCACCAATCAGATTCATTCTTTCCATTAACCAACCAGGTCATACCCTCTACCTGCTGATTTGTGATGAAGGGCTTTTGCTTGAAATGTTGATTCTCCTGTTCCTTGGATGCTGCCTGGTCTGCTTTGCTTTTCCAGCACCACCTTCTCAAATCTGTCTTCACCTATCCCCATTTCTCCACCCAGCCCCCATCTCCCCCTTTATTGCAGCGTCCCCCACATCCACCCCCAGTGCTGAACAAGGGTTACACCTGAAACGTCAACCTTTCCACCTCCAGATGCTGCCTGACTTGCTGTGTTCTCCCAGCCTCCTGCCTGTCTGCTCTCTGCTTCTTGTCAGCCAGCCACTCCTCTACCCATGCCATTATGCTAGATCCTAAAGCATGAGCATTTATTTGATGAAGCACATGATCAAATACCTTCTGGAAATCTAAGTGGCTCAGTGGTTAGCATTGCTGTCTCACTGCACCAAGAACTCAGGTTCAATCCCACCCTTGGATGGCTATCTGCGTGGTCTTCCTCCAAGTACTCCAGTTTCCTTCTGCAGCCTAAAGATGTGCTGATTGGAGGGGGAAGCAGAGCAGGTCTGGGTAGGATGCTCTTTGAAGTGCTAGTGTGGACTCAATAGGCTGCATGGAGTGCTTCCACACTATTGGAATTCTGTCAACTAAGTATGGAATATTTGCTGGTTCCCCTTCAACCACATTATGTTACCTCCTCAAAGAACTCCATATTGGTCAAAGATTATTTCCCTTTCACAACACTACATTAACTCTGCCTGATTACCTTGAATGTATCTAAGTACCCAGCTATAACTTCTTCAACAATAGCTTCTAAAAATTTCCCAATGACGGATAATAAACTAGCTGGCATGTAGTTTCCTGCTTGGGATCTTCCTCTCTCTTTGAACAAAGAAATTAAAGTTGCTAAGTTCCAATCTAATTGTTCATTTCTGAAATGTAGAGAACTTTGAAAATCTAAAGACATCTCACCAGGCAACTCTTCTCAGGTCCTAGGCTGAAATCCATCATGGCCCAGACAACGGGCAGCTACAGCTCCAATAACTTACTCAATACCATTTCTCTTGTGATTGTAATTTTCCTTCCTCACTTCCATTTCCTTATCTATTGCTGCTTCTATGTTCTTATTGGCATCATCTATAGTGAAGACCAATGCAAACTACCTGTTCAATGTATGTTAGATAAGCCTAATGCCCTGGGTGTGTACTGTGAACTCCATTTATTTTAGAGAGCACAATTTGGAAATAGATACTTAAGAATGTAAGAAATAGGAGCAGGAGTCAATAATGTAGCTCTTTGAGCATGCTCCCATTATTCAATACTATAATTATATCGCAACTCTACTTTTTCCCTGCTTCCAATATCAAAAGATTCCCTGAGAGATCAATGATCTGTTGATCTCAACCTTGAAAATACACAATGACAGAGTATCTAGAAGACAGAATTCCAAAGATTCACAATTTGGGGAAAGAGATGTCCCCTCATGTCCTCTCAGCTCAATCCTGAATGAATGATCCCCTTATTCTGACAAGCCCTTTAAGAATCATTAATGTATCAAGCAAAATTAGCTCTTACTCTTTCAGGCTCTGAGGTTTGTAGGCCCAAATAATGGAGCCATTGGAGAACACCTTCATCTCAGGCAATAATCCAATCAGCCTTCACCATTTTGGCTCCGAAGTAAGCATATTCCTGGTGGAGGAGATGCTCTTTAGCTACAATGCCCAATCCAATGAAACTGACTTCACAGGAGTTTTGACTGATTGTGTGTGGAGCTGGATTCAAGTAGGGCATTAGTGTTTGTGTAGCCTTGCTCTCAACACACCTGAAGAATTTGACAGAGACATTGTTTGTGGAATATCTCTTGCTCTCTCATGTGCTGCTGATACACATCTAGGTTTCACAACAGCGCTGTACACAAGGACTGGCTTGTGAATGCACCTGTCGTCAAACACTATGCTGCCATTCCACACAGTTCCAATGCGCTGTTACAATCTCTATGTAAATAAGATCAGTGTTAGGCCTTGGTTGTATTCTAGGAGAAAGTGAGGACTCCAGATGCTGGAGATCAGAGCTGAAAAATGTGAAGAAGGGCTTATGCCCGAAACATCGATTCTCCTGCTTCTTGGATGTTGCCTGACCTGCTGCGCTTTTCCAGCAACACATTTTTCAGCTTGGTTGTTTTCTGTAGAATGTTGTGTACCTGCCAAGACACTATTTGGAAACAGATGCTTACATAAGTCTCACAGCCATAGCTTACAGAAAATTAAGCTAACACAGCTGATTCAGTTCCCATGTATCTGCAACACTAGATGAAAGTGGTTGTGGGTTTGGAAAGTGCCATCTAAGAAGCCTTCTTGCATTGTTGAAGTGCATCTAGTAAATGGTACATACTGCTACTACAGTTTTAATGGTGGTCGGACTGAATGCTGAAGATGTTTGATGGGGTATTAATATGGCTTTACCTTTAATGATGTTTTTATTCATTCTGGGGATGTGGGTGTTCCTGGCTAGGCCAGGCAATTATTGTCTATCCCTAAATGCCTTTGAGATAGTGGTAATGAGCTGCTTTCTTGGACTAATGCAGTTCTAGGCTTTTAGGAACAACCACAGTGCTATTTGGAAAGGAATTCTATGGTTTTGACCCAGTTACACTGGAGGAATTGAGAGTGTGTTGCTGGAAAAGCACAGCAGGTCAGGCAGCATCCAAGGAGCAGGAGAATCGATGTTTCCCTGCAAAAACCCTTCATCAGGGATGGGGGACACTGGAGGAATGGAGATTTCCAAATCCAGGTGGTGAGTGACTTGAAGGGGAACCTGCAGGTGGAGGTGTTCCCATGTATCTGCTGCCTTTCATCTTTTAGATGGTAGTTGTTTTGGGTTTGGAAGATGCTGTTGGAGAAGCCTTGGAGAGTTATTGCAGTCAATCTTGTGGATGGTACACATTGTTGCTACTGTGTACTCAGTGGTGGGGGGAGTGAATGTTGCATGCAGTGGATATGGTACCATTCAAGTGGGCTGCTTAGTCCTGAATGGTGCTGAGCTTCTTAAAAGTTGCTGGAGCTTCACTTATCTAGCACGTTTGCACGATTCCTGAAGAAGGGCTTATGCCCGAAACGTCGATTCTCCTATTCCCTGGATGCTGCCTGACCTGCTGCGCTTTTCCAGCAACACATTTTCAGCTCTGAACTCCAGCATCTGCAGACCTCACTTTCTCCTTCACTTATCTAGTCCTAGTGGAGAGTATTCCCGGGTCAAAATCCTGTAACACCCTCGCTCACAGAACTCTTAACACAAGCAGCTTAGCCAGCAAGATCCACAACCCCTGAATGAGTAAAATATTCTTCTGAAATCCTTCACAGAATGTCTCAATAAGATTTGAGAAGAGAAAGCAAAGGATCCCTACAGTGTGGAAACAGGCCCTTCCGTCCAACAAGTCCACACTGACCCTCCAAAGAATAACCCACCATAACCATTCCCCTACATTTACCCCTGACTTATGCACCTAACCTACACATCCCTGAATGCTATGGGCAATTTTAATGGCCAATTCACCTAACCTGCACATCTTTGGACTGTGGGAGGAAATTCACACAGACATGAGGAGAACGTGCAAACTCCACACAGACAGTTGCCCGAGGCTGGAATCGAACCTGGGTCCCTGGCGCTGTGAGGCATCACCCTACCCCTGAGCCAAAGGCATGACACTCCTTAAAACAGAACCAAGCAGATGTTGAGAAAAATCTAGCTTTGAAATACACACCTCACAGTCTCTAGTTTTAATATTGGTCCAAGGCTAACAGTCACTGAAACAAAATTACTGACAATGTTTTGCTGACATGAATTATTAAATGGGTCTCAAAACCAAGCTTGTGCTGTCATCCAAATCAGATTATGTCATAATTCAATCAGGCTGTGTCCCATGAGACGAGTCCACCTCTGTATATAACACCAACACATGTGCATCATGGGTGTTGTCAAAGTCAGGTTGCAATCAAACAAAGGCACCCTGAGAAACAGCAGACCAGATGAAAGCCTGATGGGTGATTTTTTTTTCCCAGAGTGCAGCATCAAAGTTGATCCCTCCATTACTGATGGTAATTAAACACACATTATTTGGCACATAGTTCAGTGATCAGATCCTGACATTGCTGCTGTGGGCAGAAGGGAATTAAATTCTCATAGCCCCCTCAGGGTATTTGTAAGGAAGCTTGCTTATATATGGCCTCCTTCATAAATGTTCAGCATCCCAAAGCACTTTACAGTGAGTTATGTTAGTTAGATACATATGTTCTGAACCATTAATCACTTGTTTTATAGGTAACATCACAACCAATTAATGCACAACAACGGTTTACAGATGAAAAAGTGTTAATGATCAGATGATCTGTTTGTGATAGCATTGAGTGAAAGATAGACATTGACCTATATCTGCAGAACTCACCTGTTCTTCTCACCTGTCATGGAATCATTTACATCCAAATGAGAAACCAGGTCTTAGTTATACATCTCATCCAAAATAACTGCGTGCCTAACACTACACTGGAGCATTAGCATGGGACATGGATCCAAGGCTCAAGACCAGAGGCCTGAGCTCATAACTTTCAGTACCAGAGTTGAAGATGCAGTTGTTTTTGTTAAGGTTAATCCCAAGCAGCTCTGTGCTCTTTACAGGATTCTGTACTCTATGGACTGCTGCCCAGGACACACATCATCTGCGCCTGGAGGACAGCCAACTCTTTGGTCTGCCTGAAACTTGCTGTTCCTCCAGTCAACCCTGACCGAGTGTTGCAGACTGGCACATTCCAAGGTCCAGGACTACGTGCTGAAGGACGCACCAAAGCTTGGGGCAGCTGCTGCCAAGGCGCGGTGGGGAAAGACCACTGTCTGAGGGCTTTCTGCCAAAGTTAAATGGGGGTCCATTCAATTATCAGACCCTCCCAATGCCTCAAATATGTAAATATCATCTTGTATAAGTAACAAATGCCCTTGGTTTGTTTATCAGAAAGAATCAAACTCCAATGTTTGTTTGTTTCTTGATGCTCTACTGTACAGAACTTTAATGACTATGTACATAGAATAAAGATATTTTTATGAATAAAGTATATTTTTGAAATAAAAAGTAGTGTTTTCTACCAACCAAGTCTGACAGAGTCTCAATGGATGGGAATCAGAAAGCTTCCCAGGACGGGTGGCACAGTGGTTAGCACTGCTACCTCACAGCGCCAAAGACAAGGGTTCAATTCCCACCTCAGGCGACTGTGTGGAGTTTGCACATTCTCCCCGTGTCTGCGTGGGTTTACTCCAGTTTCCTCCCACAGTCCAAAAATGTGCAGGTTAGGTGGATTGGCTATGCTAAATTGCCCCTAGTGTTAGGTGAAGGGGTAAATGTAGGGGAATGGGTCTGGGTGGGTTGCTCTTCGGAGGGTCGGTGTGGACTTGTTGGGCCGAAGGGCCTGTTTCCACTCTGTAGGTAATCTAATGTTCCCAATGAGATCTGGAGTCAGGCAGAGCTGCCCACTATCTCCTGCCTTGTTTGTGTGTTGCATAGAACCTTTTGCTGATTCCATCAGGGAAGGTGCGAGCCTGAGAGGGGTGACTATTTCAGGCAGCGGAGGCCTGTGGGTCAAAGCCTCCCTGTACGTGGATGATGTCGTGGTTTTCTTCTCAGATCAGCTGTCAGTGCTCGACTCATGAGCATTTGCATCCAGTTTGAACTGGCCTCGGGAACCAAGGTAAATCAAGGCAAGAGCGAGGCCATGTTCTTTGGGAAGCAGGCCGACAGATTCTTTATCCCCTTCACCATTCAGTAGATATTACATGAAGATGCTGGAATATGGTTTGGAGGAGCCAGGGAGTGTACAAACATTTGGGAGAAATGTATTGCAAAGGTGGGGCAGAGACTGGGTCTTTGGGAACACAGTTTCCCTTCCGTTGCGGGTAAAAATCTGGTCAACATATGCAAGATACTCTCTCTTAAGTAGCGTAGGTCCAGCCCATTTCCCAAACCTGTGTTGTTACAGTCACCCAAGCTATCTTCCACTTCATCTGGAGGTCCCAGATGGGCTGTGTCCACACAGACACCATGTACAAAGGGAGAGAAGAATGTACCCAATGCTGCCCCCACCCTGTTGGCCACCTTTGAGTGTGGCTGCATCAAGCTGTGCTTCGACCCTAAGTACACAAATACCCAAGTTTCACTATGTACTGAGGTTCCTCTGGCCTCATTGGGCCTGCCTTCATTGGGCCGCAGAATGCTCCAAGTAGTTGGTCCATGCCATATCACGTGCCCTTCAGTGGAGAAATTTGCAAAGAAAACCACCTTTGACCACAGGTCCATCAGAAAGTGGTCAGCACACAGCATCCTTGAGACCCTGCCAGAAAAGGTGGATTCTGTCGGGTTGTTCCCTGAGCAGACAAGCAAAGTCATTTGGCAGAATATCTCATCGCCAGTACTTTCCAACAACCACCAAGACATCGCCTGGCTGACTGTCAGAAAGGCACTACCTGTGAGATTTTTCATGTACACCCACTTGGTCTGTACCACCACACGCTGCCCTTGAAGCAGTTGCAGGTGGGTTGAGACAGCCACACAGCTCCTTCTGGAACGTGCCTTTGCAAAGGGAATCTGGAGAGAGATACAGTGGTTTTGGCAAGGTTCATCCTGAGCAGCTCTATGACATGGGACTCTGTGGTCTATGGGCTGATCCTGAGGACACACACTGAGACAAACATTGGCTGCGTTTGGAAGACCATCAAATCAGTGAAAGGTGCACTTTGGTCTAACCAAAACTTGTTGGTTTTCCAGAACGAGTCTACCACTGTTGCAGGCAGTGCATTCCATGCCTCTACTACTCACTGAGTAAAGAAACTACCTCTGACATCTGAATTGAATTGAATTTGAATTGAATTTATTGTCACGTGTACCAAAGCACAGTGAAAAGCTTTGTAAATAGTAGGTAAACAGCAGCAAAAACAAAAACACAGATTCAGGCCAACATTAAGAGTTTGTGAGTTCATTCAGTATCTAACAACAGTCGGGTAGAAACTGTTATGAAACCGGCTGGTGCGTGTGTTCAGGCTTCTGTACCTTCTCCCCAATGGTAGATGCTGTAGAAAAACATTGCCAGGGTGGGATGGATCTTTGAGAATGCTGGCGGCCTTTCCTTGACAGCGGGTCTGGTAGATGGATTCTATAGATGGGAGGTTGGCCTTTGTGATTGTCCGGGCCGAGTTCACCACTCTCTGTAACCGTCTCCAATCTTGAATGGTACAGCTGCTATACAGGGATATATCCAGACAGAATGCTCTCAATGGCACATCTACAAAACTTGGCAA
Source organism: Chiloscyllium plagiosum (assembly GCF_037043375.1). Classification (NCBI taxonomy): domain Eukaryota; kingdom Metazoa; phylum Chordata; class Chondrichthyes; order Orectolobiformes; family Hemiscylliidae; genus Chiloscyllium; species Chiloscyllium plagiosum. The sequence continues at coordinate 10,472,362 of NW_028270146.1, forward strand.
AGGTATTCACCGTCATGGCAAATTTCCTCAGCTATTGAGGAACAAGAGATGTTGTTGGGTCTTTGTAACCACATGAAGAGTCCAAGAAAGCTTGCCGTGGATAACCACTCCCAGGAGCTTGACACTCTCCACTCATTCCATCTCTGTGTTGTTAATGTGTAGAGGAGCATGAGTAACATCCCGCCGAAAGTCAATAATGAGGTCTTTGGTTTTGCCAGCATTGAGAGCTAGATTGTTCTCAGTGCACCATTTTTCCAGGTCTTACACCTCCCATCTTTAGTCTGTTTCATCGCCATCTGAGATTCGACCGAGTATGGTGGTGTCATCAATGAACTTGTAAATGGCATTAGTCTGGTATTTGGCGACACAGTCATGGGTGTACAGTGAGTACAGTAGGGGCTGAGTACACACCCCTGGGGGACTCCAGTGTTGAGTGTTAGTGAGGATGAAATATTGTACCAGTCTTCACTGATTGTGGCCTGTGGGTCAGGGAACTGAGGATCCAGTTGCAGAGAGTGGGGCTTAGTCCGAGATCACTGAGTTCAGTAATCAGTCTCCAGGGGATAATAGTGTTGAAGGCTGAACTGGAGTCAATGAGTAGGATTCTTACCTAGCTGTTCTTGGTATCAAGATGTTCTAGGGAGGAGTGAAGGGCAAGTGATATGGCATCTGACATAGATCTGTTGGTCCAATAGGCAAATTGGGGTGGGTCAAGGTTAATGGAGACCTGGAGTTGATTAATGCCATGGCCAGCCTTTCAAAGCACTTCATGACCACCGAAGTTAGGGCCACTGGACGGTAGTCATTGAGACATGTTGCATGAGCCTTCTTAGGCACAGGGATGATGCTGGCCCTCTTGAAACAGGCAAGGACAGTGGCCTGCTGCAGGGAGAGGTTGAAGATGTCCGAGAAGACCCCTGCCAGTTGATCTGCACATGCTCTGAGTGCACAGCCTGGTACTCCGTCTGGTCCCATTGCTTTCCTTGGATTCACATGAAAGAAAACTGATCTGCCCTCTGATGCAGTGACTGTTGGGATAGGTTCGTCAGGACTTGTCAGAATAGGTGTTACCTCTCCGCTGAAATTCTGCTCAAAGCGAACATCGAAGGTGTTGAGACGATCTGGGAGGGATGTGTCATCGTCTGCTATCTTGCACTGTCTCTTTTTAGAACCTGTGATATCATTCAGTCCTTGCCATAGTCGCCGGGTGTCTGTCTGCGTCTCTAGTTTGGATCGGTATTGGTCCTTGGCTGTCTTAATGGCTCTGTGAAGGTCATACTTGGATTCCTGATATTTGAGTAGGTCTGCTGATCTGAAGGCCTCACGCCTGGTTTTTAGCAGGTTCTGTATGTCCTGATTCATCCAGGGTTTCCTGTTGGGGAACACCTGGATTGACTTCCTCACTACACAGTCCTCCACGCACTTGCTGATAAAGTCTGTGACGGTGGTGACGTACTCGTCTAAGGTACCTGCAGATTGTTTGAACACGGCCCAATCAGCCGATTCCAGACAGTACCAGAGTTGATCCTCTGCCTCCTCCAACCAGCACTGGACCTGTATCCGCGAGGGGGGTGTCTCCCGCTTGAGCTTTTGCCTGTAAGCCGTTCGTGGGCGACACGGTGGCACAGTGGTTAGCACTGCTGCCTCACAGCGCCAGAGACCCGGGTTCAATTCCCGACTCAGGCGACTGACTGTGTGGAGTTTGCACGTTCTCCCCGTGTCTGTGTGGGTTTCCTCCGGGTGCTCTGGTTTCCTCCCACAATCCAAAGATGTGCAGGTTAGGTGAATTGGCCATGCTAAATTGCCCGTAGTGTTAGGTTAAAGGGGTAAATGTAGGGGTAGGGGTATGGGTGGGTTGCGCTTCGGCGGGTCAGTGTGGACTTGTTGGGCCGAAGGGCCTGTTTCCACACTGTAAGTAATCTAATCTAAAAGAAAGACGGCATTGTGGTCAGAGTTCCTGAAATGAGAGTGGGGATGAAACAGTAGACATCCTTCACAGTGGTGCAGCAGTGATCTAAAATGTTCGGGCCCCTGGTGGGGCAGGTAATGTTCTGGTGGTACTTGGGCAACACCTTCCTTCGATTGGCTTGATTTAAGTCACCAGTCACAATAAACAGGGCCGCGGGGTCTTCCATCTCCAGGGTATTAGTGCTGGAGTACAGCACATCCAGAGCTTCCTCAACCTTTGCTTGTGGTGATATGTCTTATATCTATCACCTCAGTTTAAAGCTATGTCCCCTCATGTTAGCCATCACCATCTGAGGAAAAAGGCTCTCACTGTCCAACCAATCTAATCCTCTGATTATCTTATATGTCTCAATTAAGTCACCTCTCAACCTTCTTCTCCCGAACAAAAACAGCCTCACATCCCTCAGCCTTTCCTCATAAGACCTTCTCTCCATACCAGACAACATCCTTGCAAATATCCTCTGAAACCTTTCCAAAACTTTCACATCCTTCCTACAATGCAGTGACCAGAACTGTATGCTATACTCCACATGTGGCCACACCAGAGTTTTGTACAGCTGCAGCATGATCTCATGGTTCCAAAACTCAATCCCTCTACTAATAAAAGCTAACACACCATATGCCTTCTTAACAACCCTATCAATCTGGGTGGCAACTTTCAGGGATCTATGTACCTAGACATCGAGATCCCTCTGCTCATCTAAGCTACCAAGAATCTTACAATTAGCCCAGTATTCTGCATTCCTTTTACTCTTTACAAAGTGAATCACCTCACCACTTTTGCACATTAAACTCCATTTGCCACATCTCAGCCCAGCTCTGCAGCTTATCGATGTCTCTGTAACCTGCAACATCCTTCTCCACTATCCACAACTCTACCGACCTTAGTGTCATTCGTAAATTTACTAACCCATCCTTCTCTGCCCTCATCCAGGTCATTTATAAAAATGACAATCAACAATGGACCCAAAACAGATCCTTGTGGTACCCCACTAGTAACTGAACTCCAGAATGAATATTACCCATCGACCACCACCCTCTGTCTTCTTTCAGCTCACCAATTTCTGATCCAAAGCACTAAATCACCCTCAATCCCATGCCTCTGTATTTTATGCAATAGCCCACCGTGGGGCATCTTATCAAACACCTTACTGAAATCCATATACACCACATCAACCACCTTACCCTCATCCACCTGTTTGGTCACCTTCTCAAAGAACTCAATAAGGTTTGTGAGGCATGACCTACCCTTCACAAAACCGTGTTGACTATCCCTAATCAACTTATTCCTTTCGAGATGATTATAAATCCTATCTCTTATAACCTTCTCCAACACTTTACCCACAACCGAAGTAAGGCTCACTGGTCTATAATTTCCAGGGTTGTCTCTACTCCCTTTCTTGAACAAGGGAACACAATTTGCTATCCTCCAGTCTTCTGGCACTATTCCTGTAGACAATGATGGCATAAAGATCAAAGCCAAAGGCTCAGCAATCTCCTTCCTTGCTTCCCATAGAATCCATAGAAAATCCCATTCAGCCCTGGGGACTTATCTATTTTTACACTATCCAGAACTGCTAACACCTCCTCCTCATGCCCCTCAATCCCATCTAGTCTAGTAGCTTGTATCTCAGTATTCTCCTCGACAACATTGTCTTTTTCTCGTGTGAATATTGACAAAAAGTATTCATTTAGCACTTCCCCCATCTCCTCTCACTCCATGCACAATTTCCTATTACTACGCTTGATTGGCCCTAATCTTACTCTAGTCATTCTTTTATTCCTGATATACCTACAGAAAGCCTCAGGGTTTTCCTTGATCCTATCTACCAATGACTTCTTATGTCCCCTCCTGGCTCTTCTTAGCTCTCTCTTTCGGTCTTTCCTGGCTAACTTGTAATTCTCAAGCGCCCTAACTGAGCCTTCACATCTCATCCTAACATAAGCCACCTTCTTCCTCTTGACAAGACATTCAACCTCCATAGCAAACTACGGTCCCACGCTCGACAAATTCCTCTCTGCCTGACTGGTACATACTTATCAAGGAATCGCAGTAACTGGTCTTTGAATAAGCTCCACATTTCAAATGTGCCCATCCCCTGCAGTTTCCTTCCACATCCTACGCATCCCAAATCTTGCCTAATCGCATTGAAATTGTCTTGCCCCCAGTTGTAGCACTTGCCCTGCGGTATATGCCTATCCCTTTCCATCACTAAAGTAAATATAACCAAATTGTGTCACTATCACCAAAGTGCTCGACTATCACCTGCTTCCAAGTCTAACACCTGGCCGGGCTCATTACCCAGTACCAAATCTAATGTGGCCCCGCCCCTTGTTGGCCTGTCTACATACTGTGTCAGGAAACCCTCCTGTACACACTGGACAAAAACTGACCCATCTAAAGTACTTGAACTATAATATAATATTCTCTGCCCTCACGCCGATCTCCGTCACCACGCTAAACTCCACCCCCACGCCGATTCTCCGCCCCCACGCCGATCTCTGTCACCATGCCTAACCCCGCCCCCACGCCGATCTCCGTCCCTGCCCCCATGCCCAACCCCGCCCCCACACCCAGGTCCAGCCCCACACCAGGTCCTAGCTCCAACCCTGCCGTGTTTTCACCATCCCTCCAGACCTCCCCCTCTCTGAGGATGAAAGATCACTCCTCAGCAGAGGCCTCACCTTCATTCCACTACGCTCTCGGATTAATGAGTTCAACACACGGCGTGACATCGAACAATTCTTCCGCCGCCTTCGCCTCCGCGCCTACTTCTTCAACCAAGACTCTCGCCCACCCTCTGACGACCCCTTCTCCCGCCTCCAACACACCCCATCCACCTGGACACCCCATGCTGGCCTCTTACCCGCCCTCAATCTCTTCATAGCCAACTGCCGCTGCGACATTAACCGCCTCAACCTCTCCACCCCTCTCACCCACTCCAACCTCTCACCCTCGGAACGTGCAGCCCTCCACTCCCTCCATTCCAACCCCAAACTCACTATCAAACCAGTAAACAAGGGAGACGTGGTAGTAGTTTGGCGCACCGACCTTTACACCGCTGAGGCTAAACGCCAGCTCGCGGACACCTCCTCCTACTGTCCCCATGACCATGACCCCACCTCCCACCACCAAACCATCATCTCCCAAACCATCCAGAACCTCATCACCTCAGGGGAACTCCCATCCACCGCCTCCAACCTCATAGTCCCACAACCCCGCACTGCCCGTTTCTACCTCCTGCCCAAAATCCACAAACCTGACCACCCTGGCCGACCCATTGTCTCCGCCTGCTCCTGCCCCACCGAACTCATCTCTGCATACCTCGACACGGCCCTGTCCACCTTAGTCCAAGAACTCCCCACCTACGTTCGGGACACCACCCACGCCCTCCACTTCCTCCATGATTTTCGCTTCCCCGGTCCCCAACGCCTTATCTTCACCATGGACATCCAGTCCCTGTACACCTCCATCCCCCATCACGAAGGACTTAAAGCCCTCCGCTTCTTCCTTTCCCGCCGTACCAACCATACCCTTCCACCGACACCCTCCTTCGACTGACTGAACTGGTCCTCACCCTGAACAACTTCTCTTTCCAATCCTCCCACTTCCTCCAAACCAAAGGAGTATCCATGGGCACCCGCATGGGCCCCAGCTATGCCTGCCTCTTCATAGGATATGTGGAACAGACCATCTTCCGCAGCTACACTGGCACCACACCCCACCTTTTCCTCCACTACATCGATAACTGTATCAGCGCTGCCTCGTGCTCCCACGAGGAGGTTGAACAGTTCATCCACTTTACCAACACCTTCCAACCCGACCTCAAATTCACCTGGACCGTCTCAGACTCCTCCCTCCCCTTCCTAGACCTTTCCATTTCTATCTCAGGTGACCGAATCAACATGGACATTTACTATAAACAGACCGACTCCCACAGCTACCTGGACTACACCTCCTCCCACCCTGCCCCCTGTAAAAACGCCATCCCATATTCCCAATTCCTTCGTCTGCCGCATCTGCTCCCAGGAGGACCAGTTCCAAAACCGTACAACCCAGATGGCCTCCTTCTTCAAGGACCGCAATTTCCCGCCAGACGTACCAACCATACGATGCCCTCCACCGCATCTCTTCCACTTCCCGCTCCTCCGCCCTTGAGCCCCACCCCTCCAACCGCCACCAGGACAGAACCCCACTGGTCCTCACCTACCACCTCACCAACCTCCACGTACAACGTATCATCCTCCGTCATTTCCACCACCTCCAAACGGATCCCACCACCAGGGATATATTTCCCTCCCCTCCCCTATCAGTGTTCCGAAAAGACCACTCCCTCCGTGACTCCCTCGTCAGGTCCATACCCCCCACCAACCCAACCTCCACTCCCGGCATCTTCCCCTGCAACCGCAAGAAATGCAAAACTTGCACCCACACCTCCCCCCTTACTTCCCTCCAAGGCCCCAAGGGACACTTCCATATCCGCCACAAATTCACCTGCACCTCCACACACATCATCTATTGCATCCGCTGCACCCGATGTGGCCTCCTCTATATTGGGGAGACAGGCCGCCTACTTGCGGAACGTTTAAGAGAACACCTCTGGGACACCCGGACCAACCAACCCAACCACCCCGTAGCCCAACACTTTAACTCCCCCTCCCACTCCACCAAGGACATGCAGGTCCTTGGACTCCTCCATCGCCAGACCATGGCAACACGACGGTTGGAGGAAGAGCGCCTCATCTTCTGCCTGGGAACTCTCCAACCACAAGGGATGAACTCAGATTTCTCCAGTTTCCTCATTTCCCCTCCCCCCACCTTGTCTCAGTCAAATCCCTCGAACTCAGCACCGCCTTCCTAACCTGCAATCTTCTTCCTGACTTCTCCGCTCCCGCCCCACTCCGGCCTATCACCCTCACCTTGACCTCCCTCCACCTATCGCAATTCCAATGCCCCTCCCCCAAGTCCCTCCTCCCTACCTTTTGTCTTGGCCTGCTGGACACACTTTCCTCATTCCTGAAGAAGGGCTTATGCCCAAAACGTCGATTCTCCTGTTCCTTGGATGCTGCCTGACCTGCTGCGCTTTTCCAGCAACACATTTTCAGCTCTGATCTCCAGCATCTGCAGTCCTCACTTTCTCCTATAATATTTCCAGTCAATATTTGTAAAGTTAAAGCCCCTATAACAACTACCCTGTCACTCTCGGTCCTATCAAAGATCATCTTTGCTATCCTATCCTCTGCATCTCTGGAACTATTTGGAGGCCTTTACAAAACTCCTAACAGGGTAACCTCTCCTTTCCTGTTTCCAATCTCAGCCAATACTCCCTGAGTAGATAAGTCCTCAAACATTCTTTCTGCCACCGTAATATTGTCCTTGACTAACAATGCCACACCTCCCCCTCTTTTACCATTTTCTCTGTTCTTACTAAAACATCTAAATCCTGGAACCTGCAATAACCATTTCTGTCCCTGCTCTACCCATGTTTCTGAAATGGCCACAACATTGAAATCCCAGGATTTAGATACATCTACATATATTAAAAGCTTGGTTGAGAGTTAATGTAGAGGCAGGTAATGTTACGTGGTGGAAACCAATATTCTTGTTACCCAGAGTTTATGGAAACAAATTCTCAGGGTGTTGACCACAGGAAGAGATTCCTGGTCAATATTCCTCCCTCAATGAACCAGTACAGAGGAATTGGTTATTCACTTGACCCACTGTTAGTGAGATCATGCTGAACATAGGTTACAATGCAAAGCTATGAGAAGTTTTGCAGTAATGTAATAAGATACTGTTTCTAAATAGTAAGCTATCTTACAACATAACCAAGCAACCTGGCTGCTTAGGGGCCCATCGATTCTCAAAACCAGCAGGCCAAAGGGGCTGAATTGCCTACTCCTTTCCTTGTTCTTATGTTGTGTTTCCAGGTATGGACATATTTTCCAAGAAACAGTTAATGATTTTAAAATTCATGCTTTCATTGGACCTTCCTCAGTCTCTCAGAATCATTTCCTGGCGGGTAGATGCTCCCATGCAGAAGTGGAGTGATGGGAATTTGTACACCAGACTGGAAAGTTTACAGGCAACAACAATTCATTATGAGATGAAAACATTTATGTGATAAAAATGTTTGAAAGAGTTCCACAGGAGTGATTGTCAGAAAAAAAAAGAGTCCTGAAGACAGAGTCGTGAAGAGTCGTGAAGACATGTGACCAAATGTTTGGTCAAGGAATCTTAAGAAGCATCTTAAAGAGGGGAGAAAGTTAGAGAGATGGAGGAGTTTAGGCTGAAGTCAGTTTAAGGCACAGGTGGCTGAAGATATGATTCCCCCCACCCCCACCGCTGGTGGAGCTGTGAAAATTGGGGGTGCCAGGATTGGTCAAGTGTAGGGATCTCAAAGTCTGGAGGAGATTACAGAGATAAGGAGGGGGCAGGACCGTGGAGTGATTTGAAAAGGATATAATTTTCACTGGAGGGCTTTGTGGTGCAGTGGCAGTGCCCCTACCTCTAGACTAGAAATTCCAGATCCAAGACCCACCTGCTCCAGAGATGTGTAGTAGGACATTTGATTAAAACACTATTTCTTCCCAATGGTGTCTGCGTCCAACGCAGATTGTTGGTGGCAGTGGCAGTGGTAGAGGCAGGTTAGGGCCCAATATCAGGCCTTGCAGCATCAGCAGCGGCTGCACAGACGAGCTGGGTCTGAAGAGGACTCATTGCAGCGGTGGAGTCAAGTATGGGTGCAGTATCGGCATTGGCGAGGTCCAGTGAGGACTCATTGTTGGAGGCAAGATGGCGCTGAAAAGTGGTGACTCTCATTCTAGGGACAGTAGAGCAACAAATGGGACTCGTTCTGCCCACTACGCACATGACCCATGGTGGGACACTTAACAAGAAGAACTATACAGTTGAACACCTTTCCTTTTATTTATCCTTCTGCCTTTATATTCAACTCTTGGTTTATTTTTCTGTGTTTTAAGATGGTGTGGTGACACTATACAACACTTTTCATTGTAATTTGTCACAAGATATGTGTGACAATTAAATAAATCAAATTAAATCAACAATTTCTGCTGGATTGGGAACTTGATCCCTGATGAAGGGCTTTTGCCCGAAATGTCAATTTTCCTGTTCCTCGGGTGCTGCCTGACCTGTTGCGCTTTTCCAGCACCACTCTAGCTTGCTACAAACATCTATCAGCAGTACCAATTCATGTCACAAGAGGGCACCAGTCCTCAGTTCATCATGAACTGTGTTCTAATTTGGCAAGTGTTTATTTTCCAGTTGTATTTTCCGGCATATGAAGCAAATATCTCAGCATGTGACTCACTAATATAATTACATTAACTACAAGTTATTAGTTTAACAGTGGGTGTAGACACTAGTTTGGTGTTTTTGATTCAAGGTGCAGGAGCAGCATGCCAGGTGCAATTTGACATGAGAAGCCACATATTTTCTCAACTCTCCCAAACTGTCTACCTCTCACACCACCCCATAACCTTTGACCCCTCCAACTTCTGGAATTTCGTAACCACTTGGTCATATTTGCAGAATGAGCACAGGATGAAAGTTGAAACTGTGGAAGGTGCTGACAGGGACCCGGTGCAATCCTCATTGCAGTACACTCTGCAGGAATTGTTTAGGAAATTGAATCTTGCATTGGCCAATTCCTCTACCTTGGTATCCCTCTGAAATTCTCCATCTAAATCAGAAACTTAGGATGGTTCCAAGGAAATTAAGTAAAATGGTTACACAGGAAAAGCTAGATTGTTGAATGTAGTCTAACTCCTGAGTAACTATCAAACAGACCCCACATTTACCCTCTCACAACTACACTTCCCCAAGGCCCCTCAAACCCCGTCACCCAGACACAATCCCCTCTCCCCACACCCTGAACACACCACCCTTCCCCCATCCCAGCACCGAAACCCATGGACCTTACCCTCTCCTCCTCCTTGCCAGACACTGACCCAAGATCCAGCTGGTGACTTCATCCCTGTCCCATTCTCCTGTTCATCCCAGTCGACCTACACCACTGCATCATTTCACCCACCCCCCAATCCCCTACCACCCTGACACCTCACCCACACCCCAGCTGGTATCTTACCAGTTGTAACTCCAGTTGTAACACCAGCTGGCATCCTACTTACGTGACACACTGAGACCCTTACCATTTGGTACTCACCCTTCATGTAACACTTACCATTTATTCCTTTGCCCTTACTCAACCTGTTCAGAAATGTTATGTCACACCTCTGGATAAGGTGGGCACTGCCACTGTGCTACATGAGCCACATACTTACCTTCTATACTTGCCATTTGACACATCAGCTGTCTAAATGTCTGCCAGCACCCTTACGGTTCAAATTACAGCAGCTGACTGTTGTGAAGGGAGGGTGTGGTTTGCCTTCCTCTGACAGCTCCACGCTACAGAAGAACAATTTCAGAACAGTAGGACGGTTCCACATTTCTGATGGGGCCCTGACTGAAACCTCCTCTCTGAGATGCGGAGCTCCCTTCTGTTTTAAAGCTGGACAGGCCATCGGTGTGGGATTCTCAATGCCCAGGTGAGCTGTTTTATATCGGAGATGCAGTGCAGATTTCCTTTCAAAAATGCCAGCAATGCTCACATTAAATGATTTGGAGATGTCGGTGTTGCACTGGGGTGTACAAAGTTAAAAATCACACAACACCAGGTTATAGTCCAACAAGTTTAATTGGAAGCACTAGCTTCTTCATCAGGTGGTTGTGGAGGACACAATTGTAAGGCACAGAATTTATAACAAAAGTTTACAGTGTGATGTAACTGAAATTATACATTGCGTAGTCTGTGCTGTAGGTTGACTTGAGTGGGTTCGTGATCCGTAATCCTTTTGGGATCTTTCCTGCTTGACTACTATCGACACCGCTAACTGCCGGCTTAAAGTGGAAAGATCCCAAAAGGATTACGGATCACGAACCCACTCAAGTCAACCTACAGCACAGACTACGCAATGTATAATTTCAGTTACATCACACTGTAAACTTTTGTTATAAATTCTGTGTCTTACAATTGTCTCCTCCACAACCATCCAATGAAGCAGTGTTGCTCCGAAAGCTAGTGCTTCCAATTAAACCTGTTGGACTATAACCTGGTGTTGTGCAATTTTCAACACATTAAATGGCACAGCCATCAGCTTAACAGGTTTGGTTTCCAAAAAGAAATTCCTCAATTCCTTTATTCTGCCTTGTGGTTTTCCTCAGCCTCCTGAAATCACAGCTTCCCAGTTCTATCCCTCAAGAATTCCACACGGAAATCTCCTCAGGTTAGGGTGAAGGTTGTAATTAGAGTTAAGATCAGGGTAAATTAGTTGAGGCTATGTACTTTTTGAATCAACCTGTTCAAGGATGTTATTACCCAACTCTGGAGCAGATGGGACTTATGAACCTAGACGTCCTGGCTCAGAGATAGGGATGTCGTGGTTATAACAAGGTCAGCCAGGTGAACCTCATAGAATACGTGTTCACTGATTGAGGCAGTTAACCTGGTCCAATCAGGGAGTCCTAGCTAACAGATAGAAACAGGAGTGTTAACTGGAAGGGGCATGGGGTGGACCGAGAACCGGAAGGTGGGTAGGGGCGGGCTGCCTTAGAGCGGTCGGAAGGTGGGAGGGGCGGGGGCTTGCTGGGTCTGTATTGTCTGCACTTTTGTATGTAACGGTATTGTCTAATGTATAAATGTCATTGTCACTGTCTTGTCACACGTGGAACTGGGATTTGAGGTTTGTCCTCCTCCCTGTAAAATGGTTGAACGGTAGGGTTCGGGGCCTAGCTTTGCTGCTCCCCTCCCTTGTAAAACTGCTGTCTTTCGTGTACAGCTGTCAATGTTTTTTGTAAATTGTTTTGTAACTTGTTTAATAAAATAAAAAAAAAAAAAAGAAACAGGAGTGTTTTAGAGTGGTCGGAAGGTGGGAGGGGCGGGGGCTTGCTAGGTCTGTATTGTCTGCACTTTTGTATGTAACGGTATTGTCTAATGTACAAATGTCATCGTCACTGTCTTGTCATACGTGGAACTGGGATTTGAGGTTTGTCCTCCTCTCCCTGTAAAATGGTTGAACGGTAGGGTTTGGGGCCTAGCTTTGCTGCTCCTCTCCCTTGTAAAACTGCTGTCTTTTGTGTACAGCTGTTAATGTTTTTTGTAAACTGTTTTGTAATTTGTTTAATAAAATAAAAAAAAAGAAACAGGAGTGTTAAGGGCAGTGTTTGTCACTGGCCACCCGGGTGTTTTCCTATCTTCCTGGTGGTGGAAATTGAATAAAGATTGGTGCACTTTGTGTCTTTCACTGTCTCACACCTGCACACACACACCATGGGTGCTGGGGATAAAATAAGCACTACCGCACATGGGTGGTAGTGTGGGGGTTAAAAAAGAAAAAAAGAGGAAAGAAAAAAATATATAATCAAAAAAAAAGAAGAAAAAAAAAGAAAAGGAAAAAAAGAAAAATAAACAGGAGATTACCGCAGTTAGGCAGTAGAAAAAAAAACAGGAGATTAAGGCAGTGTTTGTCAAAAAAAAAGAAACAGGAGTGTTAAGGGCAGTGTTTGTCACTGGCCACCCGGGTGTTTTCTATCTTCCTGGTGGTGGAAATTGAATAAAGATTGGTGCACTTTGTGTCTTTCACTGTGTCTCACACCTGCGCGCACACACACCATGGGTGCTGGGGATAAAATAAGCACTACCGCAGTTAGGTGGTAGTGTGGGGGTTAAAAGAAAAAATAAAAAAATAAACAGGGAAAAAGAAGTAAAAAAAAATATATATATATAAACAGGAGTGGGAATTTGAATAAAGATAAAAAAAAAATAAACAGGAGATCTCCCCCTTCACTGTTTTGATCACACAGCACTGCCCTTTGATGTGAAGGGCAGTGCTTGTCACTGGCCACCCGGGTGTTTTCCTATCTTCCTGGTGGTGGAAATTGAATAAAGATTGGTGCACTTTGTGTCTTTCACTGTGTCTCACACCTGCACACACACACCATGGGTGCTGGGGATAAAATAAGTACCACCACACTTAGGTGGTAGTGTGGGTATAAGGGAAAAAAATATATATATAAACAAGAGGGCAGGGAGTGGAGTGCATCAAAAAGAAAAAAAAATGAAAGAGAGTTTCTATGAGAAGGCTGAAAAAAAAAGAAAAAAAAAGAAAAAAAAAAGAAACAGGAGTGTTTATTTTGATTTAGTCCCTTCCCTCCCCTTCACTGTTTTGATCACACAGCACTGCCCTTTGATGTGAAGGGCAGTGTTTGTCACTGGCCACCCGGGTGTTTTCCTATCTTCCTGGTGGTGGAAATTGAATAAAGATTTGTGCACTTTGTGTCTTTCACTGTGTCTCACACCTGCACACACACACCATGGGTGCTGGGGGAAAACACTAAGCACTACCGCACTTAGGTGGTAGTGTGGGGGTTAAAAAAAAAAAACAGGTGTGCTTGCCCTTTGAGGTGAAGGGCAGTGTTTGTCACTGGCCACTTGAGTGTTTGCCTATTGTGAGTGTATGTGCAAGGACTCTCCTTGAAGGTGACTATCCCTAGAGCAGCTGCCCTACAGAGAGAGGAAGGAGAAGGAGAAGGAGAAGGAGAAGGCAGCACTCCCACAAAAAAAAGAAACAGGAGTGTTTATTTTGATTTAGTCCCTACCCTCCCCTTCACTGTTTTGATCACACAGCACTGCCCTTTGATGTGAAGGGCAGTGTTTGTCACTGGCCACTCGGGTATTTTCCTATCTTCCTGGTGGTGGAAATTGAATAAAGATTTGTGCACTTTGTGTCTTTCACTGTGTCTCACACCTGCGCACACACACCATGGGTTCTGGGGGAGAAAATAAGCACTACCGCACTTAGGTGGTAGTGTGGGCGTTAAATAAAGGAAAAAAAAAGAGAAAAAAAAATAAAAAAAAAATAAAATAAAAAAAAGAAAGAGGAGTGTTTATTTTGATTTAGTCCCTTCCCTCCCCTTCACTGTTTTGATCACATAGCACTGCTCTTTGATGTGAAGGGCAGTGTTTGTCACTGGCCACCCGGGTGTTTTCCTATCTTCCTGGTGGTGGAAATTGAATAAAGATTGGTGCACTTTGTGTCTTTCACTGTGTCTCACACCTGCGCACACACCCACCATGGGTGCTGGGGAAAAAAAATATATATAATAAGCACTACCGCACTTAGGTTTTTAGTGTGGGGGTTAAATAAAAAAAAAAAAGAAATATAAACAGGAGTGCCCGGTACGGAGGAAGGAGGGCAGGTCTGAAGACCTCCTCGTGGGTCTGCTCCTGGGCCTGGCCAAACTGGCCATCAACAGGTCCAGGCAGCGGGCCGTGGAGGGGGTTGTTAGGGCCGACTGCCTGCCAAAAAAAAAAGAAACAGGAGTGTTGGGCGGCACAGTGGCACAGTGGTTAGCACTGTTGCCTCGCAGCGCCAGAGACCCAGGTTCAATTCCCACCTCAGGCGACTGACTGTGTGGAGTTTGCACGTTCTCCCCGTGTCTGCGTGGGTTTCCTCCGGGTGCTCCGGTTTCCTCCCACAGTCCAAAGATGTGCAGGTCAGGTGAATTGGCCATGCTAAATTGCCTGTAGTGTTAGGTAACGGGTAAATGTAGGGGTATGGGTGGGTTGCACTTCGGCGGGGCGGTGTGGACTTGTTGGGCCAAAGGGCCTGTTTCCACACTGTAAGTAATCTAATCTAATCTAATCAGGAGGCATCATGAGGAAAATAGACAGAAACAGGAGTGTTGGGTGGCATGGTGGCACAGTGGTTAACACTGCTGCCTCACAGCGCCAGAGACCCGGGTTCAATTCCCGACTCAGGCGACTGACTGTGTGGAGTTTGCACATTCTCCCCGTGTCTGCGTGGGTTTCCTCCGGGTGCTCCGGTTTCCTCCCACAGTCACAAAGATGTGCGGGTCAGGTGAATTGGCCATGCTAAATTGCCCGTAGTGTTAGGTAAAGGGGTAAATGTAGGGGTATGGGTGGGTTGCGCTTCGGCGGGTCGGTGTAGACTTGTTGGGCCGAAGGGCCTGTTTCCACACTAAGTAATCTAATCTAATTATGTCTTATATTAAAAAAAGAAACAGGAGTGTTTTCACTGTGTCTCACACGTATACACACACACCATGGGTGCTGGGGGAAAAATAAGCACTACCGCACTTAGGTGGTAGTGTGGGGGTTAAAAGAAATAAATAAATAAATAAATAAACTGGAGTGTTCTCAGCTGTGTTGCCAGCTCCCACTCAGTACTCGTCAGTAAAAAAAAAGAAAGAAAAAGAAAAAAAAGAAAAAAAAAGAAACAGGAGTGTTACGTTAGAGCCTGGGTGTCCTTGGAGAAGGAGCACGCGGTGTCCACCAACACCCCGGAGTTGTTCAGAGAGAGGTGGGCGCCGCAGGGAGTGGAGTGCATTATCTCCCCCTCCAACTCTATTTTGATTTAGTCCCTACCCTCCCCTTCACTGTTTGATCACACAGCACTGCCCTTTGATGTGAAGGGCACTGCTTGTCACTGGCCACTTGTGTTTCCTTTCTTCCTGGTGGTGGAAACTGAATAAAGAGTCGTGCACCTTGTGTTTTTCACTGTGTCTCACACCTGCACACACACAACATGGGGGCTGGGGAAAAAATAAGCACTACCGCAGTCAGGCGGTAATGTGGGAAAAAAAGAAACAGGTGGTTCTGTTCACTCTGAGAGCTGGCTCTGAGGCAGCTGGATCAGTGTCAGGGACTCTCCACATATAAATAAAGGTGTTGGGGCACTGACCTCTGTGGACTTACTCATGCCCAACAATTCCAGTACTTCAGGTTAGGATTAAGTTAGGTTAAGTTTAAGTTAAGTTTAAAACTAGATTCGCTTTTGTTTGAATTTAGAAGCAGATTAACAGTTGGTTCAGGTTAAAGTTATGGTTACATTAGGTTAGAGGAGGGGGTGCCAGCGTGAGGTTGCTTGTCCACTCTTGTGTTCTTCCAATTTCACTCATTCAGTTTGTTTCAGCTGCCAATGTTGGTTGGTTCATATTTTCAATTTTTGGTCTAACATTTTACTCATCATCATTTCTATCTTATTCCTGAGCTGGATTGTGGTCGTGGGGTTGGATTTATCAGCCATCAAATCATAAATTCATTTGTTAGGGTTCTTTTCTCCACGACTGATGTTTGTGAACATACAAATAAGGAGCAGGAGTTAAACCGGCTTTGTCCATGGCTGGTATATTTGCTCAAGTTATTGTCATTTAGCTGCAGCACTCAGAGTTGAGATTAGAGACTGAATTTGCTGGGTTTTTGAAGGAGGGTGAGTCTGCTTTAGATTAGACTCAGGATCGGGATCCTGGCTGCCAATATTTCAATTAAGGTTTCAATTAACGTTCGAGTTATGTATAGGATAAACATTAAAATTGGCATTCGGGTGAGGCTAGCTTTGAGTTAGAATTAGTTGATGGAACCTTCCTCTCCTGAGAAGCAGGGGGGATGTAGGCAGGGGGAAGAGGTGATCAGGAGGGTTGGTGTCAGGCTTACATTTCCAACCTCAGGAATTTAGTCCGCCTGGGAATGCCCAAGCTTAAATACCCTACCAGACTTGCAATAGAGACCCGAAAGTGGGCAATGAATGACAACCTCAGAGCCCCTTCCCATCAGTCACTGTGATTAACTGTCCTTGACAGTCAACAACAGCAGCAGCCTTCCCAACTGCAAAAGCAGAGACCAGTTTGTGATGGATCTGCCCTAATCAGGGAGTGACTGACAACATGCATGGGGAGGGACAGAGTGTGGGTACCTGCTGAAAGGGAAGAATGAGAGGGGACCTGATAGAAATATATAAAATTCTAACAGGAGTAGACAGGATACAGGTAGTTCTTCTATGATGCGATGGTTGCATTCTTGTGTGACCCTGTGTTATAGAAAAATCGTGTTTTAGAAACAGCACTTAAAATGTTGGCGATGTAATCATGTTACAGTCAACACAAGTTTTAAAATTTCAAGATTTAGAAACAGTGTCCCCAATTCATCAATCATGTTATAGCGAAATTGTATTAAGGAAACGCGCGTTATAGCACCTGACAAATGGGGAAGAATATTCTTGATGACCGGGGGTCCAAAACCAGGAGTTACAATTTCAGAATACAGGTATGCCATTTAGAATTGAGATGAGGAGACATTTCTTTCCCCAGAGAATGATGAGCCTATAGAATTCTCAACCACAGAAAAAAGTTGAGACGTTGAATGATTTTCAGAAGGAGTTAGATGGTTCTTAGGGTGCAAGGATCAAAGCGCATGTGGAGAAAGAGGGAACAGGGTGTTGCGTTGGAAGATCAGCCATGATTGAGTATTGAATGTTGGACCAGGCTCGAAGGGTTGAATGGCCTACTCCTAGAGCATTAGAAAATAAGAAGTAGGAGCAGGAGTAGGCTATTCAGCCCCTTGAGCCTCCTCCACTATCTAAACAATCATGGCCAATCTCATCTCAGTCTCCACTCCACTTTCTTACTCACTCCCCATGATCCTTCAATCCATTACTAATTAAAAACCTGTCTATCCCCTCCTCAATGTCCAAGCATCCAAGGTACTCTAGGGTAGTAAATCTCACAGATTTATAACTCTTTGAGAGAAGTAATTTCTTCTCATCTCTGTTTTAAACCTGCTACCCCTTATCCTAAAACTGTAAGATGTTTTTCTAGATTGGCTCCACATGAGGAAACACCCTGTCTATGTTTATTTGTCAATTCCTTTGACATCTCATATACCTCAATTAGATCTCCTCTCATTTTTCTAAACTCCAGAGGGTACAGCCCTAAACTGCTCAGTTTCTCATCATAAGGGAAAGCCCTCATCTCTAAAATCAACCTAGTGAACTTCCTCTGTTATCTTGAATGTTCAATGTCTCTGGGAAAACCGTGATGACTTTATAGCTGCTTGTGGGCAGAACAGTTGAGAATCTTCCATCTTTTCTGTAGCCTGACTAATGTCTCCCAAACTTTCCCCATTTGACCACGTTTGTTTCAGCCTTTAATCTGCTTGACGTTATCCCTTAATTACTGGCCTTGTGATGTCCCCGCGTCTGTGACAGGGGATTAATAGTCTTGTGATGGCCCTTTGCTTGTATTTCTGTGACTTTTCCCTCATGGTACCCACTCGCTCCAGCAGTGATGCTTGATCTGAGCTGTAAGTAATTCTTTAACATGTCACTTTTCTAATCAAGGTTAATACACTTTGCTAAAAGATTCCCCTCACAACTAGGCATTTTAAGCTGTACTCACCAAGCCTTTATGTCTGTCCACTCCCCACAGAAATCTGACTTGGGACTGCTCCTACAGGCAGCTCTCAAAGCTGTTTTTTAGAGTTATTGGCTCTCTTTCCCCAGTGAGTTGCTAACTCTCCAAGTTGGAAATGCTTTTCCTTTTTACTTGAGTATTCTTCTTTTTGGAGGATTTCCATAAGGGTTTCTTCTGTAGGGATGTTGAATCCTGAGCTCTTGGCTGCTGCTGACTGTATTGTATGTACTATACAGGTGACTTAAAGTAGAGTCTGAAGATTTCACATTGTTGCTCACCATGCCGTATGAGCTGTCAAGTCAAATCAAATCCACACTGCTGCTGACAATGTGGCCTGGGCTTGCAGGCTCACTATGCATGATGAAAGTTGCTGACACCATGATCGACGTGGAGGAAGCACAGGGCTGGTGTATTCCGGTGTGGGACTGGTCTAACTCGAACAGTCTCTTTTTACTTAACAAGATATATTGTGTTTGTGTATTAGCAGCTGGTGACAGCTTACATTGATATGATAGATACTGTTACAGAAGCTTTAGGGAGGGCCTGATGATAGATCTCACACTCTTGAGGTCCTATGGAATTCTGCATAAAATGTCCACATGATATCATATCATAAAATCACAGAATTGTTATGGTACAGGGGGGAATATTTGACCCAATATATCTGCACTGATTCATGTGCCAGTCACCTGCCTTTTCCCAGGAAACCTGCACATTGTTTTTATCTACAAAATGCCCGCTTGAATGCTTCAATTGAATCTCCATCACATTTTCAGGAATTGCATTCCATGTCCTAACTACCCACTGTGTGAAAAAGTTCCTTTTCAACTCATGCTCACTTTTTATGCAAAACACCTTAAAACGGTGCCTTTTGGTTCTGAATCCATTGATTAGCAGAAACAGTTTCTACCAAGCCACTCCATCCAGAACATGGAACAGTACAACACTAAAGTAGGTTTTTCATTGCTTTTCAATTTCATCATTTTGGAAATTTCTAAAATATCTCCTCTTAGCCTTCCCCTCTCCAAGGAAAACAGCCCTGAAATTTCCAATTTTCCCTCATATCTGAAGTTTTCCATTTTTGGAATGATTTTCATAAACCTTTTCTGCACTTTCTCTAATGTATGTGCTTCACCCAGAACTGTACACAGTATTCCAGCTGAGGTCTAGCCAGCATCCTATATAACCCCCCGACTCTTGTACTCTGTGCTCCTACATATGATGCCAAGCTCAACACTGTGTGTTTTATTAACAGCTCTATCTACCTGTCCTGCTAACCTTAATGACCCCGGTACATATAAACCTAGGTCTCTGCTCCTGCATACCTTTCAGAACAGTACTCTTTATTTTATGTCTCCTTACATTCATTGTACCGAAGAGCATCACCTCACACTTCTCCATGTTGAACTTCATCTGCCACCCGACCGCCCACTTCATCAACTTGTCAATGTCCTTTTGAAGTTCTACACTGACCTCCTTACAGATTACAATGCTTCTAAGTTGTGTGTCATCTGCACACTTTGAAACTATCTCTTGGACACCAAGATCCAGATCATTTATATATAACAGGAAGAAAAGGGTCCCAATACTGATCCTGGGGAACCCCACTAAAACATTTTGCCAGCCCCAAAACACCCATTAATCATTAGTCAGTTTTCTATCCCTAGTTAATTTTGTATTCATGTTACTATTGTCCTTTTATTGCTTGATCGATAAATTTTCCCACAAGTCTGTTGACTGGCATGGTATTGGATGCTTTTGGGAAATCCATGTACATATCGACAGTCTTTTCCTTCTCAGTGTTCTCTGTTATCCTTTCAAAAAACAAGCGAGTTAGACAGAAATGTTCTTTCCCAAATCCATGCAGACTCATGTCAATCAGTCCACATTTTTCCTGGACTCATGCCACTCTCTATGAACTCTTGCTCTTCTCTGACCTTTACATAACCACTTTACCAGAGGATAAACAAGTTCCCCAATATAACTGCTCTATGATGTTTATACTACTCTCTAATTTCTTTACAGATTTCTTCCTCTACATCCTTCCCACCAGCTGGTGGTCTGTATTTTGCACCAAAGGATGTAATTGCACTGATTTATTTGCGTTCACTTATTCATTAGCTTTAGCCAAATTAATTCTGTGTTTGAACCCTCTGAAGCATCCTCTTTCACCAGTCCTGCAATGTTCTCCTTAGTAAAAACACATCATCCCTCATCTTTGTTTTCTTTTCCTATCATTTCTGAACTCCTTGTAATGTGGAATGTTTAACATCCTTCAGTATGGCTACAACAAAATTGCAGACGGCAATCTGCACCTGTAACTCCCCAAACCTATAATTATACTCTGTGTGTTCACATGCCTGCATGGTTTAGACATGGTTACTGTCTCGCTTCCTCTGTCTCCAATTTATTGTTCTCTGTTTTAGTGCCATCTGCCTCTTCCAGAAATTTCATCCCTCCTGGGATGAATTTCTAATATTCTCTCTTGATTCCCACACCCTTGCTGAATTAGCCTAAACCCTCCGCAAAAATACTAACAGAGTAACTTGCAAGAAACTCAGACCCAACTCTGTGCAACCTACCTTGTTTGTATATGTGACATCTTCCCAAGAGTCAGTCCCCACATCCCAAAAGATATAAAGCCTGCCTCCTGCATCATCTTTGCTGCCATGCATTCATCTGCTTTATCCTTCTACTTTCTTTCCTCACTTGGCATGTGGCACTGGAGGTAACCCAGAGATTACTAGAGATCCTGTTTGCTAATTTTCTACTCACCATCCTAAATTCCGATTGTGGGAATTACTTTAACTTAATAGTACCAGAGTAAGCTTAAAGTGACTAAAAACTGGAGATGAGCAGAAAATCAAAACACTTATCCTTATTCAAACCAACTCCACCTCCTGTGCCGATAAATTCTTTCTTTCCTTGTGCTAGTTTTGAAATATATACTTGAATACCTCAGGTGTTTAGTCTGCTATAAAAACAAACAAACCGTAATTCAGTAACCACAACAAAGACAGCTAATACTTAATAAGCATCTTGAAACTATCAATTAATCTTTGAAGTCAGAACGCCTACTGAGATAAGAAGAGCAATCTTTGGTTGCTGGTGATGGTGGGCTGGATGCAGAAGGGTATTTAACTCAGTTGGATGGTGGAATGTCCATACAAAGTTCATGAGAACTAAATTCTGGCCATGGTCAACCTTCTCACACATGTTAGGTAAAAACAATGACTGCAGATGCTGGAAACCAGATTCTGGATTAGTGGTGCTAGAAGAGCACAGCAATTCAGGCAGCATCCGAGGACAGGCAAAATCTCACACATGTTGTCAATTTAGGCCCTTAAGTGTTCAATTAAGCACAAAATTAGCACCACAACTTACCACCACTGGGATTAACATATTTCTAAGTGGGAGCTTGCCTCAATCAAAGGTAACAACTTTCTGGATGAGGATGTGGACTTCAGGTGGCTGGTGCCCACTGCAAACCAGCTCACTGCCTTTGCTTTCAGCTCCCTAGTCCCCTCAACCCAAAACACCACACCACCTTCAACATCACTTTTCTTTGTTGGGAATTGTACATAATGCTTGGACTCTGGAGATCCTCTTCAAGTAACTTCCTCTTTGCTGCAACTGATCATAGAATTTGCTAGGTTCCAATTGGCTGACTGTGCTCGCTAGGCAGGATTCCCACCTCTATGGATCTGATCACAGGGGAAAGCCCATCATTGGCCTTCCCATGTCCTGATTGGCTTATGGTTCAATGGAAGAGACTTCTCTTGAAAGAGGCTGCTTGGACTTTTAGCTGGCTCTGCCGAGACTCAAAAACATTCTGTCCAAATGCTTTTGTAGCTCTTGAAACTCAGTCAAGAATTCACAATGGCATCTACTCATTGGCACATCCTAGTGAGCTTTTAATAAAGAACTCTTTTGAAATTATGCTTATGATTCTTCTAACCTGCACCAGATGTTCTGTCAATTAAAATCGAAGATTTTGTTTTAAAAACTCTCACACCTTCGATCTGTTTCTTTGTTTTTAAAGGGTTTGGAATTTAAAGAAACTTCAAATCTTGGCACTGAAATGGTCCTTATCCACATTTCAAGAATGTTTATGTTTACTTAATCAATTCTTAACTCCCACACTGCAGGTTTAAGCCCTCAAAATAGTGCAAATGCGATTTGCTTAAACAGAGCATTAATTTCAAATGGCCCTGCTTGTTTGGGTTTCCAAACTCTGTCATTCACATGCTGCCCTTTCCCCCAGCAGCAAACATTGGAGCTGTCAGAAATGGGAAGAGACTGGGGCTGACCCAACCCTGCAAAATCCTGGCCGTTGAGCACAAATATAGGCTAATATTTCAGTACAGCACTAAGGGAGTGCAGGAAACCCCATTAAAATATGTTAGAGAAGAGCAGGGCAGTTCACCACAGACTTGTTAACAAATTGGGTTGTTGCATTTCCTACATTCCAACTGTTACCGCAATTTAGAAATTCTTTGTTGTCTGCAAAGTACTTTGGAATATCCTACAGATGTGAGAGGCACTTTAGAATTCTTTTTAAAGACAGAGCCAAGCAGGGACAGAGTTGCAATCACACTGAGTGAGAGGTAATGTTTCCTGAACCTGTCAGAACTGGAAGGTAGCTGAGTGATAAGTGGAATTTCTCCAAATAATCTGGAGAAACCTCCCACTATTATAAGACTATTAACATTTTATTACTCTTATTTAAGTTTAATCCCCTCCTGAGAGGCCCTTAAAACCTGCAGGTGTTAGCAAAGTTTATGCACAGATGTGCTGGGAAGCTGTGGGGTTTATAGAGAGCTTGAAAAGTGCATTGGTTTTTTAACTGCCTTCCTCCTGTCAATTATTAACAAGCACCTCAGTGTCCTTCTCATCCATAGTCTAGAGTCAATGCAAGCGATGTTGTTGGCTAAGTGCAGTTGTTGTACCAATGCTAACAATACCAGGAGAGTACACAAGATGATGCAAATTAACACTAACCCTCACCACTCCCTGCCAACACAGAGGGAGGGTGTCAAGTTGGATCCTGGTGTGCGCTAAGGTAAGCAAACTCAGTGAAAAGTGGGAATTGTCACATTGTTCAGAAGCATTTCAAAAGTGCTTCTAACATCTTGATTTTTTTACACTGCAGAATCCACCAGACAGCAATGACGTGAGTGACCAGTTCATCTGTTTTGTGGAGCTCACTGACTGGAATATTCCTCATTCCTGATGAAGGGCTTTTGTCCAAAACATCGATTTTCCTGTTCCTTGGATGCTGCCTGACCTGCTGTGCTTTGCCAGCACCACTCTAATCTTGACTGGAATATTGGCTAATACACCAGGAGGAATCTCTCTTCTTCACCAGATAGAGTAATCAGGTTTTTTAACAGACACTCAACAAAAGTAACAGAGCCTTTGGTTTAATTTTGCACCAGTGAGGCAGCACCTCTGACAATCAGCAGTCTCTCAGCACTATCTTGGACAAGACCATGAGCTTAGTTACAGAAATGGCCCGTAAACTGCAAACCTAAGAAAGTTGTTTGGTTTCTGCTTCGATTTAACTTGGTAGAGAATATCTATCTGGAATCTTATTTAAAGGGCATCATATGGAGTGCGTGTGAGAAACTGAGAATCTAGCTCGGCTGTGTTACTTACTCTCAACTAAATAAACTGGAATCCTGAGGTTGATTTGATTGATTATTGTCACATATACTGCGATACAATGAAAAGTGTTTTGTATACTCTACAGGCAGATCGTACCATACAAAACTCATCAGGTAGCAGAACAGAGTGGAGAATACAATCTTACAACCACAGAGAAGATGCAGAGAGAAAGATCAGAAGTAACATTTGAGAGGTCCATTCAAAAGTCTGATAGCAGTGGGGAAGGAGCTGTTCTTGAATCTATTCATATGTGCATTCAAACTTTATATCTTCTGTCTGACGGAAGAAGGTGGAAGTGAGAATAACCGGAGTGAGAGGGGTCTTTGATTATGTTGGTTGCTTTCCCAAGGCAGCAGGTAGTATAGATGGGGTCATTGGATGGAAAGCTGGTTTGGGTGAGGGATTGGCCTGCGTTCATGTGGTTTCTTGCTGTCTTGGGAAAAGCAGTTGCCGTACCACATTGTGATGTATCCAGATAGGATCCTTTATATGGTGCATCTATAAAAATTGGTATGTGTCCTTGTGGATATGCTGAATTGCCTTAGCCTCCTGAGGAAGGAAAGGAGTTGTGCTTTCTTGACTGTTGCATTGATGTGGGTGGACCAGGACAGATTGTTGGTGATTGTCACTCCCAGTAACTTGGAAGCTCCGACCATCTCCACCTCAGTACTAGTGATGCAGACAGGACCATGCCCTCCACCCCACTTCCTAAAGTCAATGACCAGCTCTTTTGTTTTGCTGACCTCAGTGAAGAGATTGTTATCTTTACATCATGCCACTAAGCAATGGATCTCTTTCCTTCATTCCATCTCACTGTTGTTTGAGATCTGACCTACAGCTCTGGTGTCGGCAGCAAACTTGTAAATTGGTGCAGAATTTGGCCACACAGTCTGAGTGTATAAGGAGTATAGTAGGGGGCTGAGTATGCAGCCATGTGAGGCACCAGTGTTAAGGGTTATTGTTGAGGGGTTTTGTCACCTATTCTTACTGATTGCGGTCTATGGGTCAGGAGTTGAGGATCCAGTTACATGGTTGGGGGGAGAGCAGAGGAACCGAGACCTAGGTCGAAGGGTTTAGAGTCATAGAGATGCACAGCATGGAAACAGACCCTTCAGTCCAACCTGTCCATGCCAACCAGATATCCCAACCCAATCTAGTCCCACCTGCCAGCACCCGGCCCATATCCCTCCAAACACTTCCTATTCATATACCCATCCAAATGCCTCTTAAATGTTGCAATTGGACCAGCCTCCACCACTTCCTCTGGCAGCTGGACCAGATGGGCCAATGGGCTGAGAAGTGGCAAATGGAGTTTAATTCAGATAAATGCAAAGTGTTGCATTTTGGGAAAGCAAGTCTTAGCAGGACTTATACACTTAATGGTAAGGTCCGAGGGAGTGTTGCTGAACAAAGAGACCTTGGAGTGCAGGTTCATGATTTCTTGAAAGTGGAGTCGCAGGTAGATAGGATAGTGAAGAAGGCGTTTGGTATGCTTTCCTTTATTGATCAGAGTATTGAGTACAAGATCTGGATCAGTGGTGCTGGAACAGCACAGCAATTCAGGCAGCATCCGACGAGCAGCAAAATCGACGTTTCGGGCAAAAGCCCTTCATCAGGATGAAGGGATTTTGCCCGAAACGTCGATTTTGCTGCTCGTCGGATGCTGCCTGAATTGCTATGCTCTTCCAGCACCACTGATCCAGAATCTGGTTTCCAGCATCTGCAGTCATTGTTTTTTACCTTATTGAGTACAGGAGTTGGGAGGTCATTTTGCAGCTGTACAGGACATTGGTTAGGCCACTGTTAGAATATTGCATGCAATTCTGGTCTCCTTCCTATTGGAAAGTTGTTGTGAAACTTGAAAGGTTTCAGAAAAGATTTACAAGGACGTTGCGAGGGTTGGAGGATTTGAGCTATAGCGAGAGGCTGAACAGGCTGGGGCTGTTTTCCCTGGAGCGTCGGAGGCTGAGGGGTGACCTTATAGAGGTTTATAAAACCATGAGAGGCATAGATAGGATAAATAGACAAAGTATTTTCCCTGGGGTCGGGGAGTCCAGAACTAGAGGGCATAGGTTTAGGGTGAGAGGGGAAAGATATAAAAGAAACCTCAGGGGCAATTTTTTCATGCAGAGGGTGGTATGTGTATGGAATGAGCTGCCAGAGGAAGTGGTGGAGGCTGGTCCAATTGCAACATTTAAGAGGCATTTGGATGGGTATATGAATAGGAAGGGTTTGGAGGGATATGGGCCGGGTGCTGGCAGGTGGGACTAGATTGGGTTGGGATATCTGGTCGGTATGGACAGGTTGGACCGAAGGGTCTGTTTCCATGCTGTACATCTCTACGACTCTATGACTAACCAGTGGGCGGCACGGTGGCACAGCAGTTAGCACTGCTGCCTCACAGCGCCAGAGACCCGGGTTCAATACCCGCCTCAGGCGACTGACTGTGTGGAGTTTGCACGTTCTCCCTGTGTCTGCGTGGGTTTCCTCCGGGTGCTCCGGTTTCCTCCCACGGTCCAAAGATGTGCAGGTTAGGTGAATTGGCCATGCTAAATTGCCCGTAGTGTTAGGTAAGGGGTAAATGTAGGGGTATGGGTGGGTTGCGCTTCGGCCGGGCGGTGTGGACTTGCTGGGCTGAAGGGCCTGTTTCCACACTGTAAGTAATCTAATCAGTCTACTCTAGCTCCTAATTCATCCATTCATATTTTCCGATTTCATTTTGAAATAGGAATATTCATATTAAATATGATACCTTCATCTTTTCAACAATGCATTCCTGATTAAAACAATGACAGTATTAAATAAAAGTCTCCACATCTCTCTTGTTATTTTGTCAATGGTCTTATATCTATAACCTCTGGTTACTGACCCTCCTGTCAGTAATTACCCAATTAAAGAATCCCTTACTTGTGACATTGCAATTTTGCACAGAAGTTAAATTATCCTGAGGATTATATAATGAAACAAGTGATTCCCTGGGTACATGTTTTCCAACGTAAATGAATGCTGCAACTTGTGTCAGCTTGACATCAACTGATTGACTAAGAAATTTTTCATAAGGATAAAGAAACTACAGCAACGTTCTCATTCTCTGGAATTAACAGGAATTCTCAACTACCAGCAATTAACTGGAGTAGGTTTCCCTGCTCTGGGAACTGATTATTTGCTCTCCTTTCTCTCCCTCTCTCTTTCTGTCCCCCTTCTTTGATCAAACCTCAATGTTATTTCTGAGCAGCCCTGGCTACAACCTGGTTATGCACATTCATGTAACCGATACTCCCCATTCCCAGAGGGTGCCAGATACAGGGGAGTTTACTTCGCTTGCATTTTAATAGAGCTTTTCTTGATGTCAGAATGTCTCTAAGTGTCTGACTGCCAAAGAAGTAATTTTAAAATATGATCAACACTGCAAAGTTGGAAATGCTGCAAACAATTTGCAGGTAAACAGCAATGAGATCATTTGTTTGCACTAATGTTTTGTGAAGCTTAAACTGGAGAAAACATCATAGAGAATCCTCACTGCTGACCATATTGATGTATTCAGCTGTCTGCACTATTGTTCACTATATGGCACATAGCTTTCTTGCCACTATCCTCTTTTAGGGTAGAAGCATAGAAACAAGATTAGGCCATTCAGCCCATCGAGCCTGATCTGCAGTTCAATCAGATCGTGCCTGATCATCTACTTCCATGCTACTATCTCCATTTTCTTTGATGTTATTCTGATTTAACTGGAAAAAATGTGCCCCAGTGTCCCATAAGCTGTCGCAGAATGAAATGTCACAATTAGACCCCAAGATGACCAATTTGTCTGAATGACTGCTATTCAGCATAAGGGCAATTTATGTCAAGATTGATCATTAACAGAAAATAACTATTTATTACAAGACATTTAACTTTAACAAAAAGCTGAGAATAAAAATGAATTCCTAATCTACTGCTATGTGATTTAAATTAACCTGATGTTTCAAAATTTCAAAAGATTGAGCAGACAGAAAGAACCTGTGAATGCATTATACCTGATAGGCGCGTGTACCTTGGAGGAATGTATATCATGTCCTATTTCCTTAAAGGATCAGTGTACCATTGATCCTTTAAGGGTATTTTCTTCAATCTACCACAAGTCAACCAACCCCGCATTCTCTCATTTTTTTTCCCCTTGTTTAGATTTAAGGCCTAGTTTCAGAATGGAATATATTGCATTCAAACTTGATGCATTTTGTCTATATTATGGTTGTTGTTGCACACAGATTCCTTGATGGTAATTATTACTTAGCCCTTTCTCAGCATATAAAACTACATTTAAGAGAACGTGATCCCTATTTGGTTCCATCTCTTATATGCACTCCAAGAATTCACCATCCACAGCATTAGTGCTGATTTGTTTAACGCAGTCTATATGTAAGCTGTTCTCACCTATTATTACGGTTTTACCCATGTTACATGCATCTTTAATTTCCTGATTCATATTTTTCTCTACATTAGCATCATAGTTGGGTCACCATTAACAACTCTCATCAAATGTTGCTATCCTTTGCTTTTTTGTAGGGCCACCCTATAAGGACAATGCAACCCATCTGTAGTGATTGGAACCAGGACCAGGTGGATCTCATTGACGATGCGATCCTTAATTGGGGTTGTTAGTCTGGGCCGGAGAGCCCTGGATGACAGGGAGTGTCAGGTCTCCTCTGTCTAGGGACTGGCTCTGAGCTGACTGGTCAGAGCCCATGCACATGTAAATAAAGAGTGTCTTGGTGACTGGATACTGGCCTTTGTGTAGTCATTTCACTATCCATCCATCCTTCTTGCCCCAAACCAATCTCAATGTCTCAGAAATCTGATATCCCTCCTCCTGCACCAGCTCTCCATCTACACTGTGTATTTGACCTGGTGTCTCAAGGAAAACCCAACAAGAAAAACATCTTGTCTGAAACAAGATCTAGTTAATTGCATGCTAGCAACAAGTTATACTGATATGTTGGAGATTGCCCTGCCTGGTTAGACAGTTGTTATTCCACAATGGATGAGAGATGCATGTGAGGGAACTGCAGTATCCTCATTGCAGTATATGCTGAAGGAACTGACCATAGAGTCATAGAGATGTACAGCATGGAAACAAACCCTTCGGTCCAACCTGTCCATGCCAACCTGCTCCTTGGATGCTGCCTGAACTGCTGTGCTCTTCCAGCACCACTAAACCAGAATCTGGTTTCCAGCATCTGCAGTCATTGTTTTTACCTACCAGATATCCCAACCCAATCTAGTCCCACCTGCCAGCACCCAGCCCATATCCCTCCAAACTCTCATATACCCATCCAAATGCCTCTTAAATGTTGCAAGACCAGAATTGAATTTTCCACTGGGCATTAACTTTGTGGATTTTTACTTATATCAGAGACTCTGGAGGGTCCAATCCAAACCTCACCCCCATTCAGATCCACCTTCTCCCACCATGCTGCAGGAATTGACACAAGACTCCTCCCCTCTGCTGGACCTGGCCTGACCCAATCATATGTCTCCCACAAACCAGTCCTGACCTGAATCCCCTGCCCCTGACCTAAACCCTTCCATCCACTACATCCCCCCCCCAAACCCTCCACCCACATTTCCAGACTTAGCCCCCCACCAAACACCATCTTCCAAACCCTCCTGACCCAACTTAACTCCCATTAGCCTGGACCACCCTCGCTGCTGCGCCACCTACCCCCACAATCCCCCCCCCCCCCGCCCCACTCCAACAGAGCGAATTTCTCCTACCCACTCATCTACCCTAAACATTGCATCCCCCATCTGGCCTACCTACGCTCTGCACACTACACACTTGGCACTTTTTCCCCTTCCACTTGGCATCCTACTGAGCTGTTATCCAGATGGATTCTATCCAGCTGTTACCCTAGCCTCTACCTATCTGGCAACATGTACAGCTGATATTCTACCAACTTGACATCTTACCCTCTACTCAGTTGACATCCTGCACTTGGCACTTTACTCCCTTTCTAGTTGGCACCCTATCTGTCTCATACCCTTCCAGTACTCTAACATCATACTTTATGAACTTACTGCTTGACGGCACCTATAAGTTTCATAATACAGCAGCTGACTGCAGTGAAAAAGGGTCAAGAGTGTGGTGCTGGAGATGCACAGCAGGTCAGGCAGCATCTGAGGAGCAGGAGAGTTGATGTTTCGGGCAAAAGCCCTTTGTTCTCCTGCTCCTCGGATGCTGCCTGACCTGCTGCGCTTTTCCAGCACCACACTCTCAACTCTAATCTCCAGCATGTGCAATCCTCACTTTCGCCTGCTGTGAATAAGGGGCATGGATTGCCTTCCCCTGACAGTTCTGTGCTGTGGATCCACATTCCTAAAGGGGTCCTGACTGAAGTCTCCTCTCAGAAATGCAAAAGTTATTTCTCAGAAATTGTAAAAATTAAGGGCCGGAATGACAATCTACATGAGATTTACACTCCCTGGGAAATCTGGTCCAATGTTACTGTGATTATAAAGTGGATCTAGACCATAGGTCTTACTCCTGTGAGATCCTAAGCTGTTTTTCCTACAGGTCAATGTAACATCACCATTGCGTAGGTAGTGCTTGAAGCACTCCTCAATATTAATCCTTGCAGAACCTTACACCCTTATAAAGCAGTACCCTGGGATGTTTTATTCTCCCTTCAATACCATCTGCTGAAGGAGTGGTGCTCCAACAGCTATCACTTCCATTTAAACCTGTTGGACGATAACCTGGCCTTGTGTGATCTTAAACTTTGTCCACCCTAGTCCAACACCGGCACCTCTAAGTCAATATAACACTCTCAGTTACACTCTCACTCTGTTTCACCCATGTTCATTACAAGGCTGTCAGTTGTAACACCCACTTTGTTACATCCCACCCTCAGTATAAGTCTTTGAATTACCACACTTTTTCTATTGTACACCCGTCCCAACACATCAAGCTATTTGCATTGTTTTAGGATGTTGTTTGCAATTTTAAATTTTAATTAATTTTCCATTTTAATTCTCATTGATATCTACACAGGAATGTTAATACAAGACTTTAAGTTATAACATTCTCTCTAGTTACACACTCCACCCTCAGTGTAAGGCTCTCAGGTATAGCACACAGCCTGTCACACCCCATCATTAGTATAATGCTCTAGGTCATAACACATTGTCTATACACCACACCTCAATATAAAACTCTTGGTTATAATATTGCATGCCCTGCCTTTAGTGTAAGACTCTCAAACTTAACTCTTTCCAACTCTGTCAAATGACCTTTCACTGAAGCTGATACAGCACAGCTGTGTGTTGATTTGATTTCTTTTTGGCTGATTTTCAGTAGGAAGAGTGATGTAACTGAGCAGATTTTGTTGTTCCCTGAGGATACAGCAGAGACAGGTAATTGAAACACAACTACATCACAGCTTCCGTTCTTTCTAGCTAAAAGCTTCAGAAGATAATGGCAAGAAAAGTCAGACTTCATTCTGCTGAGTCTTTACAGATGTCCCTGCTTTGAGGTATATCCAGAACATAGATGGTTTGCAAACATGAAGAGACAGTCCTTGTACTTACTCCCTTTTGAAGTGTTCATTACATATCTGAGATCAAACTGGAGCTGCAGCTGCTGAATGCGAAAATAAATAAAACATGGGAATAGGTTGACAAAGATGTAATGTGGGAAAAGATCTGCCATCAAGCCTACCCATAGTAGGCCCACACAGAACATAGGAAAGCAACCTTAGCCAAACTATACCAGAAACACCCAGAATACCTCAGCAGTGACCAAACAGGCTGACAAGTGAAACCAGACAGCACTCGCAGAAAAGGGAATACACTTCCCAAAACACACTAGGAATACCAGGTCAACACAGCTGTCCCAAAGCCCCGAGGGCAGTCTCATAACACAGCAATACCAAAGCCACACAAAGAACAGGTTAGACGGAGAGACACCACCAACGACTTTGTTCCTAGGACAGGACAATGGAAGCACCTTACTGTTTCAAAAGAGACATTCTCACCTAGCTGCAAAGAGAGCTGGAATCTCCTGATCCCATTGATACTATCAGGATCTTACATTGTATCGACAATTAGGACATTCTTCCGATAATTGTTTTTCAATTATCATCATTGCTACTGGATTACTCCATTTCCAACTACATTGTATCTTTCCCCATTTTAATTAACCTTATTGTACAAGATTCCTACAAAACCTGGCTTCATCCTCAGCTCGAGGAAGAGAACCCTTGATCTACCTGGACAGACTGTCAGTTCTGTGTCAGCCTAGTCAACTTCTCTTGCAGCCATATCGCTTGTAATAAACAGCTTGTCAATTTCACCCGATCTGGTTTGTGTGGTCTCTGCTTTATTGGGCTAATTTCTCCGACATGTATCCTCAGCTCTGATATTCAGGACTGGATCCTGTGAAATGAGAAGTGGACACAGATTGAAGATGTTCAGCAAGACAACAGAGAGGAAGTTGAAAGAGAATGGAAAATTTCACCGCATCACACAATAATTTGCACTAACATAGTCAAATATCCCAAAGCACTTCACAGAAACCTTATTAATCAAAATAAAAATCACAGGAGTGTTACAGTGCAGAAGGAGGCTGAGATGGACAATTTTTAATCAGTAAGAGAATCAAAGGGTTGTGGGGAATGGGAATGGGTTGAGGATTTATCAGATCAGCCATGATTTCAATGAAAGGAAGAGCAGACATGATGAGTTAAGAGTTTATTTCTGCTCCTATATCTTGTTGCCATTGAGTCCATTCTGCACTGGCTCTTGATCATTTTGAGTTAATGAGACACTCCTGTAACAAACCACTTGCTGCACAAGGCTTTTCTCACCTCGCATTTAGTTATTTTGCAAAACACTTTAAAACTGTGACCTTTGATTCTCGATTCCCTTACAGTTGGGAACAATTTCTCCTTATTTACTCCCTCCAGACCCTTCATGATCTTGAGACAAACGTGGAGAGAGAAAAAGACTAAAGAGATATTAGCACTAGTGATTAATAGCTTGACAGAAGAGTATGTACCTATTGCAGGAGATGGTGTGTTCTATTTGTAACATAATTCAAATATTGTTTTGAATACTTACATCCCATTCTATTGTCTACTGTGAGGTTTACAGAGGTAGAACAGAGCATAAAAAAAGGTTGTAAGTAAGTTCAAGGAGGTCAAAGATGTGAACATATGAATCCTGAAGTAGGTGAGACAGACAACATAACTATCTTCCTTGAGACACAGGCCCAATGTACCCATCTCAGCACGGTTGTTAATCAGGCTTTTCCTTTCGAAATATGAATGACCCATGAATGTTGGATGATACTGCAGAAGTAAAATGGATGACCATAAGACATAGGAGCAGAAGTTATGCCATTCAGCCCATCGAGTCTGCTCTGTCTTTCAATTGTGGCTGATAGATTTCTCGACCCCATTCTCCCACTTTCTCCCCATAAGCCTTGATACCCTTGATACTCGAGAACCTATTATCTCAGTCTTAAATATACTCAATGATCTGCATCCACAGCCTTCTGTGGCAATGAATTCCATAGATTTACCACTCTCTGACTGAAGACATTTCTCCTTATCTCCGTTTTGAAAAGTGTTCCCTTTACTCCAAGGCAGGTCCTAGTAAAGGGCCTGTGCCCGAAACGTCGAATCTCCTGTTCCCTGGATGCTGCCTGACCTGCTGTGCTGTTCCAGCAATAAAGTTTCAACTTTGATCTCCAGCATCTGCAGACCTCACTTTCTCCCCTAGTTTCTCCTACCAATGGAGACATCTTCCCAATGAATATTCTGCCCAGGTCATTCAGTATTCTACACATTTCAATTAGATCCCCCCTCATCTTTCTAAATTTCATTGAGTATAAACCCAGAGTCCTCAAATGTTACTCATGTATTAAGTTTTTCATTCCTGGGACCATTCTCATGAACCTCCTCTGAACACACTCCAAGGCCAGTACATCATTCCTGAGATATGGGGCCCAAAACTGCACAATACTCAAATATGGCCTGACCAGAGCCTTATAGAGCCTCAGAAGTTCATCCCTGGTTTTATATTCAAGTCCTCTCAAACTGAATGCCATCATTGCATTTGCCTTCCTAACTATTGACTCAACCTGCAAGTTTATCTTGAGAGAAATTCCTGGATGAGAACTCCCAAATCTCTTTGCACTTCAGACTTCTGAATTCTCTCCCTGTTTAGAAAATAGTTCATGCCTCTATTCTTCCAACCAAGGTGCATGAGCTCACACTGTCCCACATTGTACTCCATCTGCCACTTCTTTATCCACTGTCCTAAGCTATCCAAATCTACATATCTTTGTATCATCTGCAAACTTAGCCAGAATGCCCTCAGTTCCTTCATCTACATCATTAAGGCATAAAGTAAAAAGTTGTGGTCCCAACACTGAGCCTTGCAGAACAGCTAGTCACTGGCTGCCATCCTGAGAAGGACCCTTTTATCTTCAGTCTCTGCTTCCTGCCAGATAGCCAAGCTTCTGTCCATCCTAGCACCTTGCCTCTGACACCATGGGTGCTTATCTCACTCAGTAACCTCCTGTGCGGCACCTTGTTAAAGGCCTTCTTGAAATCCAGGTCAATAACATCCATTTGCTCTCCCTGATCAGCCCTAATAAGACAAAAATTGCTTTTTCTGAATTTCTAAAAATCTCTTGAGTCAATTTCTGTTGTAACTTTGAAAACTCCAACTTGGTCTTGGATTAACTGACATAACTAACATTATAGCAGAGTCTGAGGCTCTTCAGACCATTGAAATAGAACCAAGGCTAGCTCTTGACAGGGACCCAACTCAGTAAAATGAAGGAATTACATTTGACAGCAGGATTACTGGATTAAAGGAAGGGAGAGTTCAGCCTGGATGCCAAGTTACCATTGTAGCATAAATGTGAAATGTAATTAGCCTGTAGCTAGAGAGCATTAGTTTTATTAGATGATGTCAGAGAACATGGAATTGGGACCAAAGGGATAAATGTTTTAATGGAGTCAGTGGAATCATTTCTCTGGATGTAGTGTAAATCGTTAATAAATGTTCACTCACTTGCACCGATATAGTTTCCAGTCCTCATCTGCTACAAGCTGATTTTCTTATAAGGAGAGGGTGAGTAGGTTGGGCCTCATTAGAGTTTAGAAGAATGTCAGGTGACCTTATGGAAACATCTAAGATTCTTTGGGCTCCCCAATGGGAGACTCAGGGACAAGAGGGCAGAAGCTCAGCGTAAGGAGCCACCCATTTAAAATAGAGACGAGGGAGAATTTCATTACTCAGAGGATGGTGAATCTGTGGAATTCTTTGCCACAGAGGGCTGTTAAGCTGGGTTGTTAAGAATATTCACGACTGAAATACACAGTTTTTCAATCTGTAAGTGAAGCAAGCGTTATGGGGAAACCAGACGAAAGTGGAAATGGGGGGTTTGAAATCAGCCATGATCTCATTGAATGGCAGAGTAGATTCAGTGGGCTGCATGACTTTTTTCAGCTTTTATCTCTTATGGACCAGCTATATAAATTCTATGGCTACAAGAGCAAGTCAGAGCCTGGGAATCCTACAGTGAGTAACTCACCTCCTGATTCCATAAAGCCTGCCCACCATGAATAAGACACAAGTCAGGAGTGTGACAGAATACTCTCTACTTGCCTGAATGAGTGCAGCTCCAATTGCACTCAAGAAGCTTAATATATCCAGAAAAAGCAGCCTGTTTGATTTATAGTCCATCCAACACTGTCAACTTCTGTTCCCTCCACCATTAATGCACAGTAGCAGCAGTTTGTGCCAACTACAAGGTGAATAAGAATTCACCAACGCTCCTTAGTTCACTCCTTCCAAACTCGCAAACTTTACCAACTAAAAGGGTAAGGCCAGCGGATATATAGGAACATCATCATTTGCCTGTTCCCCTCCAAGCCACTGACCGACCTGATTTGGAAATATGGCGTTGTTCCTTTCGTGTCTACCTACAGCACATGGACTGCTGCAGTTCAAGGAGACAACTCACCACAACCTTCTCAAGAGCGAATAGGGATAGGAAATAAATGCTGTCTCAGTGCACTGCTTGTGATGATTCATTTAAAAATTTGGTGTAAGTCTGAGTAGCAATAGGTTTATAAAACTAGTGGGCTTCTTCTTCAATCCTTGCTTATAGGCATTAAGATTTTGACAGCCCTCAGAGGATTGTTTAGGAAATATTCTAGGGCACATTTTTCAGCAGTAATTTGTAATTTTCAGTGAAAACTTCTTGCATCTAGATTTGTGTCCTGCCCTTGATCAAATTAATTTTTGTAAACATGTTTACAAGTCTCACGTAATATGCAAACAATTTATGAGGAACTTTACAAGAATTAGTCAACATTCAGCTATAGAATGTAGAGTATAGAGCGTTGCCAGGGTTGAAGGATTTGAGCTATAGGGACATGTAGAACAGGCTGGGACTGTTTTTCTTGGAGCACCGGAGGCTGAGAGTTGACCTTATTGAGGTTTAATAAATCATTAAGGACATGGACAGGATAAATAGACAAAGTCTTTTCCCTGGGGTCGGGGAGTCCAGAACTAGAGGGCATGGGTTTACAGTGAGAGGGGAAAGATATAAAAGAGACCTAAGGAGCAACCTTTTTCACTCAGAGGGTGGTATATGTATGGAATGAGCTGCCAGAGGAAGTGGTGGAGGCTGGTACAATTACAACATTTAAAAGGCATCTGGATGGGTATATGAATAGGAAGGGTTTGGAGGGATATGGGCCGGGTGCTGGCAGGTGGGACTAGATTGGGTTGGGATATCTGGTCGGCATGGATGGGTTGAACCGAAGGGTCTGTTTCCGTGCTGTACATCTCTATGACTCTATGAACACTATTAGAACACAATTAGAATTGGATTAACTTAAGCTACATGAAAACAATGATTCCCCACTAGAATACTGTCATGCATATAAAGCTGCCTCAAGAACTCTGAGGTGGCATTTATATGGGCTAACACATTTAATAAGAAGAGGCTTGGCCAGGTTGGAAGTAAGTTTGACTGTGTGGGATAACTGAAGATGAGACATGCATGTGATGAAATGTCCAGGACTACGCCAGACCAAAATTGGCATACTTATCTGACACAGTGACTTCATCTAGGAAATATGCACAGGCAGATTGAGGAAGGAAAGGCATAGTCTTGACTGTGATGCCTCTGGGGTAGAATAGCCAACTGGCAGGTCATTACAGTGGCTTAAGTATCAGAGATAATCAACAAACCAGGATCTTTTCACCTGGCTATGTTTTTGTGTTAGTTCCAAGGAAAATTGTCTAATATCAACTATAAGAAAATTGGCAGTTCAAGTGAAGACTTGATA
This sequence comes from Chiloscyllium plagiosum, assembly GCF_037043375.1. Lineage (NCBI taxonomy): Eukaryota > Metazoa > Chordata > Chondrichthyes > Orectolobiformes > Hemiscylliidae > Chiloscyllium > Chiloscyllium plagiosum. Next base: position 10,509,643 of record NW_028270146.1, read on the forward strand.
TAAGGCAGTAAAATTAGAGTACAGAAAAAAAAAGACTTTTTTCAATGAAATAAGGTTTTTTAGAAAGCTGAGACTTTGACTCTCTGCTAAAGAATAGAATAAAACATTGTCTGATATGCTGAACTCGACTTCACCCGATAGCAATAACAAGAGATCTTTTTGTACTTTGTTCCATTACACATTAAGCTAGCTTCAAAGTTTCAGATTAACCATTTGAGGACTCTAATGGCATGTTGATTAGGAAAGTGAACTCAGTAAAGCCTTTTCCTCTTAACTAATTACTTACCTCTAAGCTTTGAATTTTGCACCTCTGGAAATCCATCTGATTCCCTGAATATTTGTTCTGTGTACAGATCGCATAATGTTGGTGACAATATAAAGTCTTCTTGTACATATCTCTTCACTGAAACATGTCTGATTGTCTCTCCTCACCTGATGCACTCTGTTCGATTCCAATAAAGGCTCTACATAAACCTCATATATTTATTGTCAATGTCACATTTCAGCAACATGTCCATCAAATTTTATGATAAATATGATCACTTTTTCATAGTCTATGAGGCAAATGTAAGTGTTCATAGTATTAGAGAAGGAGATGCAGATGCTGGAGACTACAGTTGAAAAATGTGATGCTGGAAAAACACAGCAGGCCAGGCAGCATCTGAGGAGCAGGAGAATCGACGTTTCGGGCATAAGCCCTTCTTCAGGAAGAAGGGATATTATTAGAGAATCCTTACAGTGGTGAAGCAGGCTATTCAGCCCCTTATGTCCACACCAACCATCTGGAGACCATCCCATCAAGACCTATTACCCAATCCTATCCCTGGGCCCTGCATTTCTCATGGCTGATCCACTTAACCTACAAATCCCTGGACACTATCAGCAATTTACCATGACCAATCCACCTAACCTGCACACTGTGGGAGGAAACAGGAGCACCTGGCAAAAACCCACGCAGATGCAGGGAGAATGTGCAAACACCACACAGTTCTTGTTTCCTTATAGATAAATTGTTCTATGGTTAAGTAGTACCTCTTGTGTTCCTACTCCAAGTCTAAATCCAGACTGTGTTTCATCAATTTCTACTTGATCACATTAATGAGATGATTCACTAAATATAGTCCCAAAATGATTGCACTGCATTGCTTTTTTAAGCTCCCTGGGTAATAATGAATAATAAATATCTCAAGTCACATGTTTAAAATCACACAACACCAGGTTATAGTCCAACGGGTTTAATTGAAGCACACTAGCTTTCGGAGCGATGCTCCTACATCAGGTGATTGTCGCTCTGAAAGCTGGTGTGCTTCCAATTAAACCGGTTGGACTATAACCTGGTGTTGTGTGATTTTTAACTTTGTACACCCCAGTCCAACACCGGCATCTCCGAATCATGACTCAAGTCACATGTATTGTATCCTTTTGTATATATTGGACCTAAGGGTCTGTTTGTGTGCTGTATTTCTCTGACTCTATACCTGATCACACATTTCTGATTTTATTCTAATGCTGCTTCTCCAACGCTTTTTATGTATTACGTTATTACTCCATCTAATTCCTGAAGATTTTCCAGCTTCAATTTCAAATTTTTTTTTACTTTTGATATCACCATGTTTGGTCCTTCATTTGCCTCTTTAACTTCATGACTACTTTCGATTTGGAACATCATAAAGTCCGCTAACTGACAACATAGCACTGCTTGCAAAGTCAGAAGAGGACTAGAGTTCATAAAAAATCTGGAATGTTAGAATATATATTGAGTATGAACAGCAAACAGATAAAAAAGCAATGTTAGCTGGAAGGAATACATTCAAAGAAACTAGATTGAAATGGATGGTATTACCCCATATTTGTCTATTTACGACAAATAATGACGGTATGATACAGAAGTTAGAACAAAGACAGAGAGGCAAAAATTCTATGAAGATTAAGGATGAGTTAACAACAGGAAAATGCAAGTTTGTTACAAAGAAAAGCTCATAAGATTCTATCTACTGTTCTGTATAGCTCAGAAACCTGACCGGTAAATTGTGGAAGAAAGTAGGGGCCTTTGAAATGCGGCAGCCATGGCATATGCTAAAAATTCTACATGCAAACCATACAACAAATGGAGAAGTGTTTGAAACTGTAATATCAAAAACAACTCTTAAAAAGTGAAAATGTTAGTACTTTCGACATTTGATTGGAGCTGAGAAGCTACATAGCAGGGCCAACATGGGTATTGGTGGATGAAGGGTGCCACAGCATTGTTGCAGATGAGCTACAATGGATGTGTGAGGGTGGCAGAAGACAGTTGAGCAAGACATGTCATGACAGCAGGAGTAGGTCCTATAATTCCTGCCTCTCTCCTCTTGTTCTAACTTCTGTTTTATATCTGCCAACCATCTGTATCATTTGTTCTAAATAAACAAACTTATCGACATGTTCCAGGTTACCATCCACTTCAACATTCACACTAGTTTCTTTGAATGTATTCCTTTTAACAGGTGGGACTGGCTGCTAGCAACAGCAACATTTTCTAATATGCATTACCTACTTGGGAATCAAAGCAAGCTGGTCAGGTTTGTTGATAAGACCAAATCAGTGAGGTAGGATGTAGATTAATCTGAAGTGACAACAAAGAATTCAACATAAACATTCATTTGGATTATCTGATCATTTGCACATTGCCCTTTATGGGATCTTGCTGTGTGCAAATTTCCTTCCTTGTCTCCTACATTACAATAGTGACAATGCTTCGAAAGTACCTCACTGGCTGTGAAATATTTTGCAATTTCCTAGTGTCATGAAAGGCGTTTTAGAAATGCAAGTCTTTCTTATTTCCTTTCTCAAAAGAAATTCGATACCGAATAATGGAAAGCAATTCATGTTTGAAATAAGATTAACCACATGGCTTAAGAGTAACATTGAACAAAACTTGGCTTGAATCAACTTAATTGGATTCCAGCCTGTAACTTAAACTACCGGATATCTATTATTCTACATACAAACCACAAAGATCCCTCAATTAGATTTCAACCTGTAACTCACTCCCGGATATTAGTTATTCTATATATAACAACATCTCAATCCAAACCTGAATTTGTCGATCAGATTCCGTTCCTGATACTTCAGAGTATCATTTAATCCAAGTATAATCAACTGAACTCCACAGTTAGATTTCAGGCCATAACACATTAGATATTCCAGCTTGTATCTCTCACCTAGGTATTCATGTTTTTATCATTTAATAAGTACTGTAAGTTTCAACAAACCCATCTTCCACCTGCTTTAACTTTTGTCATTATATCAAGGGCTACTGGTATGAGCCACTAAAGGCTGACCTTGTTAATACATCCTATGTGTGAACGAAAAGTATATGTGCACACAAATTGGTCAATATAATTTACACATTTCAAGTTTTTGTGCTGTTTTTCTAAAGGAGAATTAAGACAAGTGTGAACTGTTGACCCTATGATTCTGGTTTCTAACCAATGGATTAGTTTATTTCCTTGCTGGTTTTGTTCCAGCGAAGTCAATAGGCTGGAAATCTACTCATAGATCTCTGCCAATAGGGCAGAGCAGATTGCCTTAGGGGGAAAAAAAACATCTTAGCTTATGGGCACTCAGCCTTGCTGGCAAGCTCTGTGTTTATAAACCATATCTGGCTGTACCGACTGGCTGGTGGTGAGCCTTTCCTTTGAACCACTTGTAGTGGATTGATACAACTGAGTGACTTTCTAGCTCTGTTTAGAGAACACTCAGGAGGCCAACCACATAGTCATAGTGCTGGGGTGACATATGGGTCAGGTTACGTAAGGACAGCAAAGTTTCTTCTCAAAAGAATTTGAACAAACCAGTTGGAATTTGTAACAATCTAACAATTTCCGGGTCACTTTTACTGGCATCAATAATCATTACATTTCTAGATTCAGCAAAACTGAAATTCAAATTTTCAAATGGATGAATCAACCTAGATTATGAGGTGTAATCTTTGAGTGAAGTATGTTTCAATTGGGAGACAAGTGGGATAAAGTGACAACAGCATCATTTATCATTTGGTTTTGATTACTAATGGAAAAGAACAGAAAGCAAAGAAAGCTGAAAATAGTCAACTGAAGGAGGGCTATCTACAGGGAGTTGAAAAGGGATCTGGTTCAGATTGTTTGGTTAGAAAAGATTAAATAAGAAATAAGAGGTGATTAATGATGAGTTCAGCTATCAACCAGACACATGCCTATGATGGGGTGGAAGGAAAAGGTCAAAGCTAGATAAGTCAAAAAAGATATTAAATGAAACAAAAATATGGTTAAAATAAATAGCAGGACTATGACACAGAAGAGAGTTAAGCTGACTGTACAAAGTGCACAGGAGAACTGAAAGAGGAAATAAATGTGATAAAGAGAATTTTAAAAAATGTTGGGTTAACATAAAAGGAATACTGAAGTGTTCTATCAACATGGAAAGAATAAAAGGATAGTGAAATAAAGGGTGAGCCTGTTTAAGAGACAAAAAGCAATTTTATGGAGGTAGAGAGAATGGCTGAAGTATTTTGCTGATGAAGGGCTTATGCCTGAAACGTCAACTTTCCTGCTCCTCCGATGCTGCCTGACCGGCTGTGCTTTTCCAGCAACACACTCTGATCTCCAGCATCAGCAGTCTTCACTTTCTCCCTGAAGCATTTTGCACCCCAATTCATGATAACCAGATGTAGCTAATGTCACAGCAAAGAACGAAAAGGTAGACAAATTCGATGGAATGAAAAGAAAGTTGCAGACCTTAAGTGGTTAACAAGGCTCAAAGTAGAAAAGACACCTGAGACAGAGAGGTTGTTTCCGAGGCTGTTGGGAGCAACAAGGAGAGAAATAGTATAAGCTTTAGCCTCAATCTTGCAATGTTTCTGGGATATGGGAGTAGGGTCAGAGAACAAAAGGATCACAAATGGTATTCTACTATTCAAAAACAATGGACAGAAAACTAAACCAAAATGACAGAGCAGTCAGCTTAACTTTGGATCAATTCCCATATCGTTTGATGCCAAACTATGTGTATGGGTTCCTTACAGACTGATTGAGGAGAAGGCAAAGTCAAAGGCTATCTTCAGACTTAGACTTCAAAGTAAGAGTACTTTTCTTCATTTTTGTGGGATGTGGGTGTCACTGGCTGGCCAGTATTTATTGCCTGTCTCTAGTTGGCCCTTAAGAAAGTGGGGTGAGATGCTGTCGTAAACCAATGCTGTCGTAAACCACTACAGTCCACCTGTTGCGTGTTGACCCACAATACCATTAGTGAGGGAATTCCAGGATTTCGACCCAGCGACAGTGGAAGAATAGTGATATATTTCCTAGTTAGTATGTTGAGTGGCTTGGAGAGGAATTTGTAGGTGGTGGTGTTCCCATATGTCTGCTGCCCAAGTTCTTCAATATGGAAGTGGTTGTGGGTTTGGAAGGTGCAGTCTGAGGATCTTTGGTGCACTACTGCAGTGCATCTTGTAGATGGCACACACTGCTGCTACTGAGTGTTGGTGGTGGAGGGAGTGGATGCTTGTGGATGTGGTGCTAATCAAGTGGGCTGCTTTGTCTGGGATGGGGTCAAGCTTCTTGAGTGTTGTTGGAGCTGCACCTATCCAGTGGGGAGTATTCCATCACAGTCCTGACTTGAGCCTTGTAGATGGTGGACAGGTGTTCAGGAGTCAGAAGGTCAGTTCTTGCCCCTTATTTCCTAGCCTTTGACCTGCTCTTGTAGCCACTACATTTATATGGTGAGTCCAGTTAAGTTTCTGATCAATGATAACTCCCCAGGGTGGTGATAGTGGGGGATTCAATGATGGTAGCACCACTGAATGTCAAGGAGCAGTACATAGATTGTCTCTTGTTGGCGATGGTCATAGCCTGGCACTTGTGTGGCATGAATGTTACTTGCCAATTGTCAGCCCAAGCCTGGATATTGTCCAGATCTTGTAGCATTTGGACATGGACTGCTTCAGTATCTGAGGTGTCATGAATGGTGCTGAACATTGTGCAATCATTGGTGAACACTCCCACTTCTGACCTTATGATGGAGGGAAGGTCATTGATGAAGCAGCTAAAGATGGTTGGGCCTAGGACACTACCCTGAGGCAGAGATGTCCTGGAGCTGAGATAACTGATCTCCAACAACCATGACCATCTTCCTAAGTGTCAGGTATGACTCCACCCAGCAGAACGTTTGTCCTGTAATGTCCATTGATTCCAGTTTCACTAGGGCTCCTTGATGCTACACACAGTTGTATACTGCTTTGATGTCAAGGGCTGTCAGTCTCCCCTCCCCTCTGAAATCCAGCTCTTTTGTCCATGTTTGAACCAAGGCTGTAATGAGGTCAGGAGCTGAGTGGCCCTGGCGGAATCCAAACAGGGCGTCACTGAGCAGGTTATTGCTGAGCAGGTGCTGCTTGATAGCACGGTTGGTGACATCTTCCATCACTTTACTGATGATCAAGAGTAGACTGACTGATGGGGTGTAAATGGCCGGGTTAGATTTGGCCTGCTTTTTGTGTACAGGACATACCTGGTCAATTTTCCACATTGTCGGGTAGATGCCAGTGTTGTAACTGTACTGGAACAGCTTAGCTAGGGGAGCGGTAAGTTCTGGAGAACAATGATACATTAATGCTAAATACAGATGTGCATTGTAATCATAAATATACCAGATTCTGACTTACATTAGGTAAGGACAAATCTATCTTCTTCATGAGTTCACTTCTGAAAGAACATCGCAATATGGTCCCAAACTGCCAAAGGTTCTAAAGTTTTCTTGTGTTCTAACTTCACCCGCCCTGTCCTTATATATTCAGTGATGTGTAGGGTTTCAGCACTCTTACATAACAGTGGGGAAATGTTGTGATAAATAATCTGGCACCAATTAACTGTCACATTGAAGAACAGGGCTTCATACTAAACTGGATTTTTAAATCCTCCATCTGCCAATTGCCTTCCAGGCTACCTTCCCCCAGTCCCAGCCCCACCATCCTATTTTTCTCTCAGCCCACTTCCCACCCCCCACATTCCCGAAGAAGGGCTTATGCCCAAAACATTGACTCTCCTGCTCCTTGGATGCTGCCTGACCTTCTGTGCTTTTCCAGCACTATACTCTCAACTCTGATCTCCAGCATCAGCAATCCACACTTACTCCAAAAGGAAAATAATGTTTGACAAACCACGTTCCTTATGAAGTTCTACTTGTGTAGTCAAAGATGTGCATTTGGATTTTTGGAAGGAATTTGATAATATCCACATAATAGACTTTCCGACAAGATTGAAATCTATTGGATTAAAAGGAATGATGACAGTGCGGAAATTAAATTGGCTGAGATAGTAGTGGCGAAATGTTGGTTATGAGACTGGAGAAAAGTATAACATAAAAGTGGCTTTTGTAAAGTTTGCCGACAGTAAAAAAATGTAAACATTGGCCACATTGGCATCAGATGTAAACAGCTGAAAATGTGTTGCTGGAAAAGCGCAGCAGGTCAGGCAGCATCCAAGGAGCAGGAGAATCGACTTATGCCCGAAACGTCGATTCTCCTGTTCCCTGGATGCTGCCTGACCGGCTGCGCTTTTCCAGCAACACATTTTCAGCTCTGATCTCCAGCATCTGCAGTCTTCACTTTCTCCTATTAGGTGTAAACACTCCATTACAAAGAAAGTTAATAAGATTAAGGGAAGTAATCAAAGGACGGGAATCAGGTAGCACAAATGTGTTATAGAATTTGGGGAAGAATGGAAAAATGATTGTCTGCGAAGTGAGTAATAATCCTATTTAATGCCAGCCATTAGGACTGAGGCCAGCATTTTTTTTGGGTTGCCTTTAGATTATTTATTAACTACAATACCACAGTTTCTGGCACAAGAGGCTGTTACGATCACTCAACGTTAACAATCTTTTGGCATTTACTAACCTGGATACCATGGAGAGAATGAAAATATAAAACAAGCAAGTGTTACTGTTTCCAAGAACTCAAGCATACAGGAGTAAAGTGTAGAGTTGCAATAGTTACAGGGAAATTAGTCACAGACTTAGACTATATTTGGAAAACATGATTAGCAGGGTGTGACAGTAGTAGTTTATAACAATGCACATAAAGTTAGGTATTAGCTTTGGCTCAGTGAGTAACACTCTGTAACAGAGGAGGTTGGTTCAAAGTCCCACCCGAAGCCCAAATGGGAACGACTTCTTAAATGTTATCCATATTTTTGGACATTATCATCAGCAGAAAAAGATCACCGATTGGCCAGCCTGCCTATTAATGTCACAGAGTCTTATAACAGGGCAATAGACCCTTCAATCCAACCAGTCTACGCTGACTATAATTCCAAATTAAACTAGTCCCACCTACCTGAATTTGGCACATATCCCTCCAAATACTTCTTATTCATGTACTTATCCAAATGCCTTTTAAATGCTGTCACAGTATCTGCATCCACCACTTCCTCTGGAAGTTCATTCCACATACGAACCACTCTGTGTAAAAAAAAAGTCCCTCATGTCTTTGGTAAATCTTTTTGCCTCTCACCTTAAAAATATGTCCCTAATTTTGAAATCCTCAACCCAAGGGAAAAGACACCTGCCATTCACCTTATCTATACCCCTCAAGATTTTATGAGCATCTATAAGGTCACCCCTCAGCCTCCTACGCTCCAGTGAAAAACGTCCCAGCCTATCCTTATAATTCAAACCCTCCATTCCTGGCAACATCCTAGTAGATCTCTTCTGAACCTTAATAATATCCTTCCGATAACAGTGTGATCAGAACTGGACTTAATACTGCAGAAGAGGCCTCACCAACATCCTGTAAACTCACAGGTCTGAACAATGAAGGCAAGCATGCTAAATATCTTTTTAACCACCTCAATAACATGTTTGTGCAATTTGTTCTGCTTCTCTTTCTTCCCCATTTTCCATGATGGTATTCTCACTGTTTGTGTTTCTCTCTCTGGTGTTTGCACAGTTCTCCCTGATCTCCACCATCTCTCTTTCTGGCCACTTCTGCATCTGTGATTTTAAATGCTGCACTAGTGGGGAGTGTGCCTTCAGCTGCCTACATCCAAAACACTGGATTTTCCTCATTCAATCTTGCTATTTCTATGCCTAATTCCTGCTTGATATGATTTTTCACTCCCAAGAATAATGGTGGGCAAGATGAACTAATCAGGCAAGAATTTAAAAATCAGATACTTACTATTAACATATTATAACAGCTGTGATACAATGAGCACTCCCACTGCCTCACAGTCCTGCATGTTTGTTCTAAAATGGTCCTTGCACCAAAGAATATGTGTCACATCAAAGAGTCCATTCCATAGTGAATACTATTGAGTTGTCTAACCGACACTGGAGGCAGTCCAGAGAAGATCCACTAGTCCAATCCCAGCTATGGAGGAATTGTCTTATGGGAAGGAGTTGAGTACATTAGTCCTACAACCATTAGAGTTTAAGTGACTGAGCGGTAATTTTATTGAAACATATAAGAACATAAGAACTAGGAGCAGGAGTAGGCCATCCTATTCAATAAGATCATGGCTAATCTTTTCGTGGACTCAGTTCCACTTACGCGTTTTCACCATATCCTTTAATTCCTTTATTTGTCAAAAAGTACCTTAAGATTCTTACAGGATTCTGCAGGGTAGATGTAGAGAAGTTGTTTTTCCCCTTTGAGGGAGCATTTGGGACCAGCAGACAGTCTCAGAATAAAGAATTGCACATTTAAGACAGAAATGAACAGGACCTTTTCTTTTGGAGCCTGGTGAATCTGTGGAATTCTTTATCACAGAATGCTGTAGAGTCAAGGTCACTAAGTATATTCAAGGCTGTGATAATCGGTAAGGGAATCAAGGTAATGGGAAAAGGTGTGAAAGTGAAGTTGTAGATTATAGCTAGGCCATGATCTGATTGAGTGGTGAAGCAGACCTGATGGCCTGAATGGTTTACTTCTCCTCCTACATGGGAATACCACACCTGGCACCTTGTTTTTCAGGCAGTTCATGTCTAAAGGCAGGCAGACCTGGACAATATCCAGGTAAGGAGTGATCAGCTACATTTGCATCACACAAATGCCAGGCAATAACCATCTGCAATAAGCGTCAAGTAACCATTGCCCTTTGACATTAAATGGCATTACCAACACTGAATCCCACCATCAACATTCTGAGGGTTACATTTCCAGAAACTGAATTGAACTAGCTATATAAATATGATGGTTACAAGAGCAGGTCAGAGGTTAAGAATACTGCAGCGGGTAACTCACCTCCTGACTCCCCAAAGCTTCTTGTCCACCATCTACAAGTTACAAGTCAGGAGTGTGATGGAATATTCCCCCCTTGCTTAGATGGGTGCCGCTCCAACAACACTCAAGAATCTTGACTTCATCCAGCCAAAGCAACCCAATTGATTCACATCACATTCACAAACATCCACTCCGATCATCACTGATGCTCAGTAGCAACAGTGTTGTATTATCTTAAGATTCACAGCAGAAATTCACCAAAGATCCTCAGAAAGCACCTTCCAAATCCATGACCAATTCCATTGAGAAGGGCTAAGCAGCAGATACATGGGAACACCACCACCTGCATGTTCCCCTGCAAGCCACTCACCACCCTGACTTGGAAACATATTGCCATTTCTTCCGTGTTACTGGGTCAAAGTCCTGGAATTTCATCCCTCAGGGCATTGTGGGTCAACTTACAGCACACGAACTGCAGTGGTTGAAGAATACAGCTCACCCTCACCTTCTCAAGGAGCAACTAGGGACAGGCAATAAATGCTGGCCAATTAGTGACACCCACAACCCACAAGTGAATAAAAATAATTTGCAGAGTAGGAAGAGACAGGAAAGGTGAGAGCCATCTGCAGATTTGCAATGGTGCAAATGTAGCTGGTGGCAGCTCAGCCACTGGAAGCATCTGCTGTAACTTGATTTGGAGGTGCCGGTGTTGGGACTGAGGTGTACAAAGTTAAAAATATCCTGATGTTGTGTGATTTTTAACTCTGTAACTTGAGACAGCTCCTATTCTGCATGACACCTGTAGGTCAATAGTGGTCAAAGTTGCAGTGACAATGGAGCTCAGTGCAGCTTTCTTTCACATATGCAAATATGATCACTTTTCCTGTTGTAATATTTGTTCATCAATCAGGTGACACACATTGTGACCAAACAAATCAGGAACAATTCAAAGCAGTGACACAAATTTATATTATGCAAATCTTAGCTTGTCACCGTGATACAACCCCTATTTACACATAGGTTTAATATACAAACACCAAAGATAAAGTCGACTGTCAGAACAACAATAGGGCATGAATAGGAAGATGGCACTTGGATATCATAGCTATTACAGAAACATGGCTGAGGAAAGGACAGGACTGGCAGAAGGGGACACAACAGAGAAGGGGGAATGGTGTTTTTGATTAAGGAAAACATTATACAGTAGTTGGAGAGAATATTCCTGAGGGATGGTCAGTGAAGCTATATGGGTAGAACTTAGAAATAAGAAGGGATAATCACTTTGATAACATTGTACTATCGACCCTCCAGTAGTCAGCAGGAAAGTTAGGAGCAAATATGCCGGGATATCGCAGCTAGATGTAAGAATAATAGGATTGTAATAGTACGGGATTTTAACTTTCCAAACGTAGACTGGGACTACCATAGGACTTAGATGGGGAGGAATTTGTTAAGTACATTGAAGAAAACATTCTGAATCAATATGTAGATGGCCCTACTAGAGAAGAGGCAAAATTCAACTTCCTCTTGGAAAATAAGGCAGGACAAGTAACTGAGGTGTAAGTGGAGGAGCGCTTTGTGATCAGTGACCATAATTCTATCAGCTTTAAAATAGTTATGCAAAAGGACCATACTTATGGACCAGAAGCTAAAGTTCTAAATTGAAGCAATTTTGATGGTATCGGACAGGAACTTTCAAAGGTTAATTTGGGGATGCTGTTCGCAGGTAAAGGTCCATCTGGCAAGTGGGAGACTTTGAAATGTGAGACAACAAAAGTTTAAGGTCAGCATGTTCCTATTAGTGTGAAAGTAAAGGTTGGCAGAATTAGGAAACACTGGATGACTAGAGATAGAATCATACAGCAAAGAAACAGACCCTTTGGCCAACCAGGTTTCCTAAACTAAACTATGGTTAATAAGTTTGCAGATGGCACCAAAATTGGTGGTACAGTGGACAGCAAAGAAGGTTATCTATGATTACAAAGAGATCTTAATCAGTTGGGTCAATGGATTGAGGAGCGGCAGATGGAGTTTTACTTGGATAAATGTGAGGTATTGCATTTTGGTAATGCAAACAAGAACATGACTTATACAAATAATGGTAGGGTCCTGGGTAGTGTTATTGAACAGAGAGACCTAGAGGCTGAGCTACATAATTCTTTAAAATTTGCATCACAGGATGGTTAGGTAGGCATTTAGCATTCTTGCCTTCATTTCTCAGACCTTTGAATATCGGGGTTCGGGCATCATGCTGGAGTACTGTGTGTAGTTCTGGTTGCCCTGTTATGAGAAGGATTATTAAACTGGAGAGGGTTCAGAAAAGATTTACCAGGATGTTGCCTGGAATGGAAGGTTGGAGATATAAAAGTTGACTGGAACAGGTGGGACTTTTTTTCACTGTAGCTTAGGAGGTTGAGGAGTGACCTTTTAGAGGTATATAAAATCATCAGGGGCATAGGTAAGGTGAGTGATAAGGGTCTTTTCCCTTGGGTGGGGAAGGTTCCAAATTAGGGGGCATACTTTTAAGGTGAAAGGAGAAAGATTTTAAAAAGATTATGAGGAACAACTATTTTACACAGACAGTAGTTCATGTGTGGAATGAACTGTCATAGAAAATGTGATGGTAGGCACAGTTACAATGTTTAAAAGATATTTGGATAAGTTCACAAATAGGAAAGGTTTGGAGGGATATGGGTCAAGTGCAGGCAGGTGAGATTAGTTTAGTTTGGGAACATGGACTGTTTGGAGCGAAGGGTCTGCTTTCATGCTGTATGACTCGATAATCGTCAACTAGTCCCATTTGCCTACATTTGGGCACATATCCACTCCAAACCTTTCATAGCATCCCTCCAGCGCAGAAAGAGGCCATTCAGTCAATTGTGTCTGTACTGGACCTCTGAAAAGCACCCACTCAATCCCCATAATCCCATATTTTCCATGACTAATCCACCTATTCCACACATCCTCGGATGAGATGGGCAATTTAGCATGGTCAATCCACCTAACCTGTGGGAGGAAACTGGAACACCCATGCATATATGGGGTGAACATGCAAACTCCACTCAGACAGTCGCCTGAGGGTGAAATTGAATCCTGGTAGCTGGGAGGCAGCAGTGCTAACCACAATGCCACCATGTTTCCCAATTTCTTACCTGCGTCTATCAAATGTTGTGATTGGGTAGCACGATGGCTCAGTGGTTAGCACTGCTACCTCACAGCGCCAGAGACCTGGGTTCATTTCCCGCCTCAGGCAACTGACTGTGTGGAGTTTGCACATTCTCCCCGTGTCTGCGTGGGTTTCCTCAGGTTGCTCCGGTTTCCTCCCACAATCCAAAGATGTGCAAGTCAGGTGAATTGGCCATGCTAAATTGCCTATAGGGTTAGGTGAAGGAGTAAATGTAGGGGTATGGGTGGGTTGCGCGTCGGTGGGTCGGTGTGGACTTGTTGGGCCGAAGGGCCTGTTTCCACATTGTAAGTAATCTAATCTAAAAAAAAATTGTATCCACTTCCTCTGGCAGCTCATTCCATACATGCACCACTCCCTGTGTGATAAAGCTGCCCCTCAGGTCCCTTTTAAATCTTTCCCCTGTGACCTTAAACCCATACCCTCCAGTTTTAGAATCCCCTACCCTGGAGAAAAGACCACGTTTATTGGCTTTATCTATGCCTCTCATTATTTTATAAATCTCTATAAATTCACCCCTCAGCCTCCTACACTTCAGTAAAAAAAACCCAGCTGATCCAGCCTCTCCTTAAAACTCAAACCTTCCAGTCTCAGTAACATTCTGGTAAATCTTTTCTGTACTCTTCCAGTTCCTGTGTCTGCCAGAGCTTATTCTGCTGTTCAATACAGTCGTGGCTAATCATCCAACTCAGATCTCTGTTCCTGCTTTCTCCCCGCACCCTTTGATCCCTTTAGCCCGAAGAATTATGTCTAATCGTTTCTTGAAAATATTTAGTGTTTTGACCTCAACTGCTTTTTGTTGCTGAGGATACCATAAGCTCATCACCTGCTGGGTGAAGAGGTTTTGCCTAATCTCAGCCCTAAATTGCCGATCCCATGTTTTTAGACTCTTAAAACTTCTCATTTTCATCTCAATGTTCCCACAAACCAGAGAGCCATTGAGTCACAGAGTCATACAGCACAGAAACAGACCCATTGGTCCAATCAGTCCATGCTGAACATAATCCAAACTAAACTAGTCCCATCTGCTGCTCCTGGCCCATATCCCTTCAAACCTTTCCTATTCCTAAGAATTTCTTTCCTAGGGGTGGCACGGTGGCTCAGTAGTTAGCACTGCAGCCTCACAGCACCAGGGTCCCGGGTTCGATTCCAGCTTCGGGTGACTGTGTGGAGTTTGCACACCTCCCACAGTCCAAAGATGTGTAGGTCAGGTGAATTGGCCATGCTAAGTTGCCCATAGTGTCAGAGGGGAATGGGTCTGGGTGGGTTGCTCTTCAGAGGGTCAGTGTGGACTGGTTGGGCCGAAGGGCCTGTCCCCACACTGTAGGGAATCTAATCTAATCTAATTCTGTTGTGTGGATGGTGATGGTCCTCTACAAGGAGATAACTATTGCCAGAATATCTGAAAGAGATCCTTAGCTCCAGTCAAGTAAACCTGAAAGCTGGTACTGGAATTTTCTTCTGCAGATTCTGAGTATTTCACAATAATGTTTTGCTAACATTCCCCCAAGAATTATTTTGGAGGTGTGTTACTACATAACAAACACTATATAAGTTATCTGTAAGAATAATAGGGTGGTTATGGTAAGGGATTTTAACTTTCCAAACATAGACTGGGACTGCCACAGTGAAACGGGTTTAGATGGAGAGGAAAGAAAATTTTCTGATTCAGTATGTGGACGTACCTACTAGAGAAGGTGCAAAACCTGACCTACTCTTGGGAAATAAGGCAGGGCAGGTAACTGAGGTGTCAGAGGAGAAGCACTTTGGGCCAGTGATCATAATTCTCTTCGTGTTAAACTAGGGATGGAAAAGGATAGACCAGATCTAAAAGTTAAAGTTCTAAATTGGAGCAAGGCTAACTTTGACGGTATCAGGCAAAAACTTTCAAAATCTGATTGGGGACGGATGTTCGCAGATAAAGAGATGGCTGGAAAATGGGAAGCCTTCAGAAATGAGATAACAAGAATCCAGAGACAGTATATTCCTGTTAGGGTGAAAGGAAAGGCTGTTACATATAGTGAATGCTGGATGACTAAAGAAATTGAGGGTTTGGTTAGGAAAAGGAAGGAAGCATATGTCAGGTATAGACAGGATAGGTCAAGTGAATCCTAAAAAGAGAATAAAGGTATTAGGAGTATACTTAAGAGAGAAATCAGGAGGGCAAAAGGAGTACATGAGATTAGATTCCCTACAGTGTAGAAACAAGCCCTTCAGCCCAACAAGTGCACCCAGACCCGTTTCCCTCTGACTAATGCACCTAACACTATGGGCAATTTAGCATGGCCAATTCACCTGACCTGTACATCTTTGGATAGTGGGAGGAAACCGGAGCACCTAGAGGAAACCCATGCAGACACGGGAGAATGTGCAAACCCCACATAGACAGTCACCCGAGGCTGGAATCGAACCTGGGTCCCTGGCGCTGTGAGGCAGTAGTGCTAACCACTGAGCCACCGTGCTGTCCGCAAGATAGCTTTAGCAAATAGAGTTAAGGAGAATCCAAAGGGTTTTTACAAAATATATTAAGGACAAACGGGTAACTAGGGAGAGAATAGGGCCCCTCAAAGATCAGCAAGGCGGCCTTTGTGTGGAGCCACAGGAGATGGTGGAGATACGAAATAAGTATTTGCATCAGTGTTTTCTGTGGAAAAAGACATGGCAGATATAGAACATAGGGAAATAGATGGTGACATCTTGAAAAATGTCCATATTAGATAGGAGGAAGTGCTTGGATGTCTTGAAACACATAAATGTGGATAAATTCCCAGGACCTGATCAGGTTTAGATTAGATTTGATTCCTTACAGTGTAGAAACAGGTCCTTCAGCCCAACCAGTCCACACCGACCCTCCGAAGAGTGTAACCACTCAGACTCATTTCCCTCTGACTAATGTACCTAACACTATGGACAATTTAGCATGGCCAATTCACCTGACCTGCACATCTTTGGATTGTGGGAGGAAACCAGAGCACCCAGAGAAAACCCACGCAGACACAGGGAGAACATGCAAATTCAACACAGACAATTGCCCAAGGTTGGAGTCAAACCCGGGACCCTGGTGCTGTGAGGCAGCAGTGCTAACCACTGAGCCACTGTGCCGCCTACCCTGGAATTCTGTGGGAAGCTAGGGAAGTGATTGCTGGACCTCTTGCTGAGCTATTTGTATCATCAATAGTCACAGGTAAGGTGCCAGAAGACTGGAGGTTGGCTAACGTGGTGCCACTATTTAAGAAAGGTGGTAAGGACAAGCCAGGGAACTATAGACCAATCGGTGGTAGGCATATTGTTGGTGAGAATCCTGAGGGACAGTATGTACATGTATTTGGAAAGGCAAGGACTGATTAGGGATAGTCAACATGGCTTTGTGCATGGGAAATCATTTCTCACAAACTTGATTGAGTTTTTTGAGGAAGTAACAAAGAGGATTGATGAGGGCAGAGCGGTAGATGTGATCTATATGGATGTAAGTAAGATGTTCGACAAGGATCCCCATGGGAGACTGATTAGCAAGGTCAGATCTCATGGAATACAGGGAGAACTAGCTATTTGGATACAGAACTGGCTCACAGGTAGAAGACAGAGGGTGATAATGGAGTGTTTTTATTTAGACTGGAGGCCTGTGACCAGTGGAGTGCCACAAGGATCAGTGCTGGGTCTGCTACTTTTTGTCATTTATATAAATGATTTGCAGTGAGCATAAGAGGTACATTTAGTAAGTTTGCAGATGACACCAAAATTAGAGGTGCAGTGGACAGCGAAGAAGGTTACCTCAGATTACAACAGGATCTGGATCAGATGGGCCAATGGGCTAAGGATTGGCAGATGGAGTTTAATTTAGATAAGTGTGAGATACTGCATTTTGGGAAAGCAAATCTTAGCAGGACTTACACACTTAATGGTACGGTCCTTGGAAGTGTTGCTGAACAAAGATACCTTGGAGTGCAGGTTCATAGCTACTTAGAAGTAGAGTAGCAGGTAGATGGGATAGTGAAGAAGGCATTTGGTATGCTTTCCTTTATTGGTCAGTGTATTGAGTACAGGAGTTGGGAGGTCTGTACAGGATATTGGTTAGGCCACTTTTGGAATATTGCGTGCAATTCTGGTCTCCTTCCTATCAGAAGGATGTTGTGAAACTTGAAAGAGTTCAGAAAAAGTTTACAAGGATGTTGCCAGGGTTTGGAGGATTTGAGCTATAGGGTGAGGCTTAATAGGCTGGGGCTGTTTTCCATGGAGCGTTGGAAGCTGAGAGGTGACTTTATCGAGGTTTATAAAATCTCGAGGGGCATGGATAGGAGAAATAGAAAATGTCTTTTCCCTAGGGTAGGGGAGTCCATAACTAGAGGGCATAGATTTAGGGTGAGACGGGAAAGATATAAAAGAGACCTAAGGGGAAACATGTTCAAGCAGAGGGTGGTACGTGTGTGGAATGAGCTGCCAGAGGATGTGGTGGAGGCTGGTACAATTACAACATTTAAAAGGCATCTGGATGGGTATATGAATAGGAAGGGTTTATAGGCATATGGGCTGGGTGCTGGCAGGTGGGACTAGATTGGGTTGGGATATCTTGTCAGCATGGATGAGTTGGACAGAAGGGTCTGTTTCGGTGCTGTACATCTCTATGACTCTATGACTCAAAATGCAAGCTGCCACAATTTAATTTTCTTTCCACTGAAATAAATTATTTTTAATCAACCTATTCGGGGATGTTGTTGCACATCACTGGAGTTAGTGAGATGAGAACCCAGCCCTGCTGGCTCAGAGGTAAAGGCACTATCACTGCATCGTGAGAGCCCTCCCTGCTACAGAATTATGCTTCTCTGTCTACCTTCTGCCACATTCACTTGACAATTTAAAGCTGTAATCAGCAGAATCCATCTCTGTCATGCAAATAAGAGAGAGATGGGAAAATTGATTGGGCTCCTGCTGATATCATGAAGAGCAGAGCAGACCCCTTGCTGAGCACTCCGTTCAGTGTGGGCCAGGTGGATGGTGTAGAGGTAATATCACTGCACCAAGAAACCAGAGGCACAGGTTAATAATCTGAGAATTGGGCTAAAAGCCGACCACAGTACCTGGTGAAAATGAAATTCAATGACAGCTAGTCTTCAGTACTGCTGACAACGAAATTATCTTTGATCATTATGAACAATGGGTTAAAAACCCTACATGGTTCACTAATGTCCTTTGGAAATTTGCTGTCTTTGCCTGGTCTGACCTATTTGGGATTCCAGAGCCACAGCCATGTGGTTGGGCTTTGACTACCTAGTTGAAATGTCCTAGCAAGCCAATCAATTCAAGATCAGTTAGGGATGGATAACAAATATTGGCTTTCCAGTAACTCTGCTTCCACCACCACCGCTGGCAATGCATTCCATGCATTCACAACTCTGCGTAAAGAACCTACCTCTGACATCTCTTCTATATCTTCCTCCTAATATCTTAAAACTATGACTCCTCATGCCAGTCAATCCTGCCCTGGGGAAAAGTCTCTGGCTGTTGACTCTATCCATGCCTCTCCTTACCTTATATACCTCAATCAGGTCTCCTCTCTTCCTCCTTCTCTCCAGAGAGAAAAGTCTGAGCTTAGTCAACCTCTCTTCATAAGACAAGCCATCCAGTCCAGTCAACATCGTGGTAAACCTTCTTTGCACCCTCTCCAAAACCTTCGTATCTTGCCTATAATAGAGCGACCAGAACTGGACACAATATTCCAAGTGTGATCTCACCAAGGTCTTATAGAGCTACATCAAAACCTTGTGGCTCTTAAACTCGATCCTCCTGTTAATGAAAACCAAAACACCATATGCTTTCTTAACAACCCTATCCACTTGGATGGCAACTTTGAGGGATCTATGTACTTGAACAAGATCCCACTGCCAAGAATCCTGTCTTTAATCCTATATTCAGCATTCAAGTTCGACCTTCCAAAATGCATCACTTCGCATTTATCCAGGTTGAACTCCATCTGCCATTTCTCAGCCCAGCTCTGCATCCTGTCTATGTCGCACTGCAGCCTGCAGTAACCCTCTATACTATCAGCGACACCTCCAACCTTTGTGTCATCAGTAAATTTACTAACCCACCCCTCAACCTTCTCATCCAAGTCATTTGTAAAAATTACAAAGAGCAGAGGCCCAAGAACAGAGCCCTGCGGGACCTCACTCAACACTGACCTTCAGGCAGAATACTTTCCATCTACAACCACTCTCTGCCTTCTGTCAGACAACCAATTCTGAATCCAGACAGCTAAATCTCCCTGTATCCCATACTTTCTGACTTTATGAATGATCCTACCATGGGAAACCTCATCAAATGTCTTGCTGAAGTCCATACACACCACATTGATGCTCAACCTTCATTGACCTGTCTCATCACCTCCTCAAAGAACTCAACAAGATTTGTGAGGCATGACCTGCCCCTCACAAAACCATGTTGACTGCCTTTAATCACACTATGCTTTTCCAAATAGTCATAAATCCTATCCCTCAGAATTCTTTCCAAATCCTTGCTGACCACAGACGTAAGACTGACTGATCTGTAATTGCTGAGGATTTCCTTATTCCCCTTTTTAAAAAGTAGAACAACATTCGCTTCTCTCCAATCCTCCGGTACGACTCCCTTGGAGAGTGAGGAAGCAAAGATCTTCGCTAGTGGCTTAGCAACCTCCTTTCTTGCTTCCCGGAGCAGCCTAGGATAAATCTGGTTTGGCCCTGGGGACTTATCAATCTTAATCTTAAAATTTCCAGCCCATCAACTTCATCAATCTTGATCTGGTCAAGCCTGTTTCCTGGCTCCTCAAAGTTCCCATTCACAACAAGGTCCTGTTCCTTCGTGAAAACCAAAGCAAAAAGCTCATTTAGGGCTTCCCCCATCTGCTCAGACTCCACCCACAAGTTCCCTCTGCTATCCCTGACCAGCCCTACCTTCTCCCTGATCATTCTCTTATTCCTCATATATAAGTAAAATACCGTTGGGTTCTCCCTAATCCTATTTGCCAAGCCTTTCTCGTGCCCCCTCTTGGTTCTCCTCAGTCCATTTCTGAGCTCCTTTCTAGCAAGCCTATAACCCTCTAAAGCTGTGCTCGATCCTTGCTTCTTCCACCTTATGTAAGCTGCCTTCTTCCTTTTGACGAGAAGCTCCTCTGTTCTCATCATCCAAGGTTCCTTAATCTTACCCCTTCTTACTTGTCTCAGAGGAACAAATCTATGCATCACTCGCAACAACTGCTCCTTAAATAGTCTCCACATGTCTATTGTGCCCTTTCTATGGGGTGGGTGTACCCTTGCTGTTCTTAATTTCCACCCATACTGATTCAGTAGACAAACCTTCCTCGACAACCTTTGTTTCTGTAGCTGTGATGCACTCTCTGATTAGCAATTCTATACCCCCTCCTCTTTTTCCACCCTCTTTGTTCTTTTTAAATGTTCTAAACCCTGGAACATCAAGCAACCCTTCCTGCCCCTATGAAACCCATGTCTCCGTTATGGCCACAACATCATAGTCCCAAGTACTGATCCATGCTCTAAGTTTGTCACTCTTATTTCTGACACTCCTTGCGTTAAAGCAGACACACTTTAACTGATCCCTTTGTTTCATCACATGAAATACCTTCCCGATAGATTCACTACATCCTGTCACTGCCCCATCTACAACTACCCCGCTCTCAGATATGTAGCTCTGGTTCCCACCCCCTTGCCAAACTAGTTAAAATCCTCCCGAACAAATGAACAAATCTCTGACCCAGGACATTTGTGCCCCTTCAGTTCAGGTGCAACCCATCCTTCATGTACAGGTTCCACCTTCTCCAGAACGCATCCCAATGGTTTAAGTATCTGAATCCCTCCATCCTGCACCAGCTTCGCAGCCATGTGTTAAGCAGCATTTGCTGACTGTTCCTCATCTCACTGTCTCGTGGCACCGGTAGCAAACCTGAGATCACTACTGTACACGTCCTGCTCTTCAGCTTCCAACCTAGCTCTCTGTAGTCACTTTTCAGATCCTTAATCCCTTTCCTGGCTACATCATTGGTGCCAATATGTACCACAATTTCTGGCTGCTCACCCTCCCCCTTCAGAACTCTGTAAACCCAATCGGTAACATCCCAGACTCTGGCACCAGGGAGGCAACATACCTTCTGGGAGTCCTGTTCCAGATCACAAAATCTAACTATTGAGTCCCCTACCACTAGCGCTTTTCTATTCTCCCCCCTTCCCTTCTGAGCCACAGTGCCAGAGACCTGACAACTATGGCTTTCCCCTGGTAGGCTGTCCCCACCAACAGTATCCAAACCGGTATACTTATTGCTGAGGGGAATGGCCACAGGGGATCCCTGCTCTATCTGTTGGTTTCCTTTCCTCCCCCTGACTGTAACCCAGTTGTCCTTATCCTGTGTCTGAGGAGTGACCAACTCCCTGTACATCCTCTCAATTTTTCTCTCAGCCTCCCGGATGATCTGTAGTTCATCCTGCTCCAGCTTCAGTTACCTAACTCAGTTTTCGAGGAGCTGGAGTTGGGTGCATTTCCTGCAGATGTGGTTTGCAGAGACATGTGTTGTGTCTCTCACCTGCCACATTCTGCAGGAGGAACATGCAACTGCCGTATCAGCCATACCCCGCTAATCTGAAAGCCCACAGAGAACTAAACAAAGAAAGAGGAGAAAAGAAAAAAAAGAGAACACCTGAAAACCTACCGAGTTTACAGAGGTAGTTGGAAGGGAAGCCCTACAGTTTAGGGTCTCGAGTTTACTGATAGAGGTGTTGTCTTTCAATCGAGACATTACACTGAGGCCCAATCTACCCACTCAGCCAGGCACAAACAACCTATGGTGTTTTGAAAGAAGAGCAGGGGTGTCTCGGTGTCCAGTGTATCAGGGATGTGAGTTATTCTGTAACTATTGATATTAAAAAAGAAAAATCAGATGACCATGCATTATCTTATTGCTGCCTGTGGGATCTTGCTGTGCACACATTTTGACTGGCATGCTTCCAATCTCATTCGTGACTTACATCTCACATTTACTGTAAGACACTAATCTAGAATAAATCTTTGTACAAGCGCAGGTTATGTCAAACTGTGTTCATGTTAAATAGTTAGCAGAGTCAGGCCAAGTCCATGCCTGGAGCTTGAGCATAAGGCCAACACCCCAGGGATCCAGGATGACTTTTGGTTTGTGGGAAACATGAAGTATGCCATTAATAACTTCCTCGCTTCCTGACCTTGCCATAATCACCATTCTTTGCTCTCTAGATCTAATGTGGAGAGGAAGTCCAGAGACTTGCAGTACCATGGCATCCTGAATTCTCGGAATCAGGGCTAATTGCTTAACCTGCCTTTCTAGTGTAGGGCACCTGGGCATCTAAAATGAGGCAAAGATACCCCAATTTGCTGTTTTTAGTTGGCAAGTGTCGATATAAGAACGTGAGATCGTAACTGCTTTCTTTTAAATTAGGATTTGACCTGAAGTTCACATCTTTCTTTTGTGATATTTCGATCAAACTCAGAGTGGGGTGCAGAGCTCTTAGATAGATGATGGGGAGGAGGAATTCAGCAAGTGTTCTCTCTTGATTTCTGTCTAGCAAACCCTGGTCGAATAAAAAGTGCTAGAAATACTCACCTTGATCAGATGGGTTAATGGGTTGAGGAGTGTCGGATGGAGTTTAATTTAAATAAATGTGAGGTATTGCATTTTGGTAAGACAACTCAAGACAGGACTTATACACTTAATGGTAAAGTCCTGGGGAGTGTTGCCGATAAAAAGACCTTGCATGCAGGTGCATAGTTCATTGAAGGTACAATCACAGGTAAACAGGGTAATGAAGAAGGCATTTGGTACACGTCTTTATTGGTCAGTGAAGTGAGTAAAGGAGCTGAGATTTCAGTTTGCGGGTGTACAGGAAATTGGTTAGGTCACTTTTGGAAAAAGTGAGGACTGCAGATGCTGGAGATCAGAGCTGAATAAATGTTTCCTGAAGAAGGGCTCATGCCCGAAACGTCGATCCTTGGATGCTGCCTGACCTGCTGCGCTTTTCCAGCAACACATTTTCAGCTAGGTCACTTTTGGAATACTGCATTCAATTCTGGTCTCCCCTTCTATAGGAAAGATGTTGTCTGACTAAAAGGGGTGCAGAAAAGATTGACAAGGATGCTGCTTGGGCTGGAGGGTTTAAGCTAGAGTGAAAGGCTGTGGCTATTTTTCCTGGAGATCAGAGGTTCAGGGGTGACCTTATAGAGGTTTATAAAATTATGAGGGGCATGGATGGGGTGAATAGCCAAGGTCTTTTTCATAAGGTAGGCAAATCCAAAACTAGCAGGCATAGGTTTAAGGTGAGAGGGGAAAGTTTAAAAGGGACATAAGGGGCAATTCTTTCATGCAGGAGGTATGCAATGAGCTGTCAAACGAAGTGGTGAAGACTGGTACAATTACAATATTTAAAAGGCATCTGAAAGGGTACATGAATAGGAAATGTTTAGAGGGCTATGGGCCAAATGCTGGCAAATGGAACTAGACTAGGTTAGGATATCTGGTCGGCATGGACGAGTTGGACTGAAGTGTCAGTTTCCAAGCTGCACATCTCTAAGACTCTGTCTGTGAATTAGTGTTTCAGGGTCACTGATTTCTAAGTTAGTTATACATGAAGAACGCTAATGGCCTCTAATGTCACCTGTGGTTCAATGGGTAAAATTAACATCTCTGAGCCAGAAAGTTGAGGATTCAAACACCATTCCACACAGTTGAACATTTAGCGCAGACTGACATGTCCAATGCAGTACTAAGGAAGGGTTACATTGTGGGAGGGGTTATCTTTCTGAGAAAATGTTAAATCAAGAATCCTAGCTTACCCTCATAAGCTGATATGAAAATTGTAATGGCCCAAGATCCCTACTTTGAACAACAGATAACTTCTCCTGGGCTCCCAGACAACGTGCAATATTTATCCCTCAAACAATATCACTGAAAATTTTCATTTGGTCATTATCACATTGCTGTTTATGAGATTTAGATGAACGTTAATTGAAAGTCGCATTCCCAATAGTGACTACACTTTGAAAATATTTAATTGGCAATAAAGTGGGATGTCATGAAAGATGCTGTGTAATCACAAGTTCTTTCTTTCAT
This sequence comes from Chiloscyllium plagiosum, assembly GCF_037043375.1. NCBI lineage: Eukaryota > Metazoa > Chordata > Chondrichthyes > Orectolobiformes > Hemiscylliidae > Chiloscyllium > Chiloscyllium plagiosum. Next base: position 10,534,183 of record NW_028270146.1, read on the forward strand.
TGTGATTCAGGTTCAGTTCACTTATTCAAGTGCTAAACCCATATATGAAATGAAACATTACATTAGATGCAAAGATATCTGGGTTAACGTGCCCCACATGAACAATTACACTTTTTATTGTGACCAGGTGACATGCATGAATTCCAAAGCGTCTCACGTCACTTAAGGGTATATAAACCAAACTAGTTGTTTCTTATAAAAGAAATAAAATGACGAAACAATTATTTACAGCAGTGGTCAGTACTTCTTAGTATAACAATTAATATTGCCACCTTGATTTCTAAGATGTTGATCTGCAGGATATTGGGTCAGCCACACAGTGTGAGAATGAACTCAAGTGCATGTAAAAACAAGAAAGAGTGACAACTTCGAGTTTTACTGAATTCAGAATCACATTTTGCTATGGTAAAGATTTGAAAACTTGATTTTTAAGTTGCTTGTCCAGTGCTATATCTATTAGGTCACCATACCTGATTGGTTGGATGAGTTTGGAGATGTTTAAAGTGGTTGATGACGTAAAGTTTGAATGGGTATAGAATTGGCAAATCAGTATAACATATAATACATCTCAAACTGGAGATCAGACTTTGGAGAAGGTGCAGAATAGATGTATTAGAATGGTAATATCTGTAACAGACTTAATGAGAGATTGAATAAGTTGCTCTTTTTTAGAGGATGAAGAAGTTTTTTTTCATTTGAGGGACCTTATGTGAAACTGGAGAAGTTGTTTTCCTTTCCCTCTTTAGAGAAAAGGTAAAAGGGAGATGGTTTGGAATGGTTTTGACAGTAAATAAGGGGAAACTTCAAATGGAAGAAAAGTCAGCAACCAGAGCACATTAGTTTCAGATAACTGGCAAAGGAATCACACATGAAGAAATATTTATTTTAAGCAACGAGATGTTATGATCTGGCATGGTGGTGAAAGAGGATTCAATAATAACATTTGAAAGACAATTGAATAAATATTGAAGGGGAAAAATGTGTGGCTGTGAGGAAGGAGAGGCCGGGTCAGGGCAGTGAGATTAATTAAAGAACTGGCACAACACAAGGGGTCAAGTGGCTTCCTTACAGACATGTGAAGTAGAAGCAAAAGTCAACCATTTGACTGTCTAGTCTGCTCTGCTATTCAGTAAGATTATGACTAACCTGTCTATGTTTTGAATTCCACATTCCCATCCAGCCCTGAACACCCTTGATTCCCTGCCAAACAAGAATCTGTTCTGAGGAAGGGTCACTGAACCCAAATAATTAACTCTGCTTGCTCCCCACAGATGCTGGCAGACCTGCTGAGCTTTTTCCAGCGTGTTCTTTTTGCTTTTGATTTCCAGCAACCATAGTTCTTTTTTCTGTCTATGAACTTATCCATCTCCAACTTAAAAATATTCAGCAACCCCTCTGCACTTTCTTCTGAGGCAGTCAGTTGTAAAGTCACATGACATTTTTAGAGAAAAAAATATCATCTCTGTCCTAAAAGGGTGACCCCTAATTTTAAAACCCTATTCTTCTGGACTGTACTCCCAAGAAAAAAACATTGTCTCCATGTCCACCTTGTCAGGACCATTCAGAATCTTATGCACTTCCAACCTGCAGTGGAAAGAAGTCCAGCCTGTTTAATGTTCCTCATAACACACTGCATTTATTCTTGCTGTGCTGTTACATTGTAAGATTCCATGAATGCAGCTAAAATACTTCAATTTTGTCAGTAAACAGAATGAAACCCTACGAGGTTTATACAGGGGAATGCGCGCACCTGCAGATTCATCTGAACGGACAGGCAATTGAATACAAGGTAATCTCATTTTTAAAAATTCATTTGTGGGATGTGGGCGTCGCTAGCTAATCAGCATTTAATTTTCATGCTAAGTTACCCTTGAGAAGGTGATGGTGAGCTGCCTTCTTGAACCACAGTAGTATATTTGCTGTGGGTTGACCCACAATGCCATTGGGAAGGGACTTCCAGAATTCTGACTTAGTAACAGTGAAGGAATGGCGATATATTTCCTAGTTAGCATGGCGCGTGGCTTGGAAGGGAACTTACAGAAGGTGCCCGTGTCCTTCTAGATGGAAGTGATCGTGGGTTTGGGAGGTGCTGTCTGAGGATCTTTGGTATATTTCTGCAGTGCATCTTATAGATAGTACACACTGCTTCTATTGAGCATTGGTGGTGGAAGGAGTGGATATTTCTGGGTGTGGTGCCAATCAAGCGGGCTGCTTTTGTCCTGGATGGTATCAAGCTTCTCGAGTGTTGTTGGAGCTGCATCCATCTGTCACACTCCTGACTTGTGCCCTGTAGATGGTGGATGAGCTTTGGGGAGTCAGGAGGTGAGTTACTCAGCACTATATTCCCAGCTTCTGACCTACTGTTGCAGCCACTGTGTTTATGTGGCAAGTCCAGTTGAGCTTCTGATAGATAGCAACCCCCAGGATGTTGATAGTTGGGACTTTGCACTCACAAAACCCTTAGTAAGTCAATCCCTATATTGAGGAGCAATCTGATTGAACTGATCTATTTGAGCTAGTCAATAACCTACACCAATGCTTGGTGATAGCAGCCAATAGTACTTGTACAGTAGAGGTGTGGTATGGTGATGACAGCCTGAGGTATCATAGAGTCATTGAGACTTACAGGTCGGAAACAAGCCCTTTGGCCCAAACTGGCCCATGCTGACCAAAATGTCTGTTCACACTAATCCGATTTCCCTGCACTTGGCCCATATCCTTCTAAACCTTCCCTATCCAAGTATTTGTCCAAATGCCTCCTAAATGTTGTTAATGTACCCTCCTCAACCACTTCTGCCGGCAGCTCATTCCATATGCGTACCACCCTCTGTGTAAAAACGTTGCCCCTCAGGTTCCCTTTTATTCTTTTCCCTCTAACCTTAAACTGATGGCCTCTAGTCCTCAATTCCCCAACCCTGGGAAAAAGACTGAGTGCATTCACCTTATCTCTGCCTCTCATGATCTTCTACACTTCTATAGGATCTCTCCTCAGTCTCTTTTGCTCAACAGAAAAATTTCCTAGCTTGTCCAACATCTCCCTATTACTCAGACCCTTGACTCCTGGCAATATCCTTGTAAATTTCTTCTGGACTTTTCTGCAAAGTGAGATCTGGAACCACAGTTAAGTAGGATAAATTGGCCTTGGAGAAGTACAACATAGGCTTACAAGAATGATACCTGGCCTTCAGAGCATAAGCTATGAGGAAATATTAGGCCTGTTGTCTCCAGAATTCAGAAGGTTAAGGTCTGATCTGATTGAAATCTTCAAGATGTTAGCATGAAAAGACAAGGTTGATAATGATAAACCATTCCCAATGGTTGGGGATTCTTGAACCAGGGGCATGAGAATTAGAGGAGAAAGTGAGGACTGCAGATGCTGGAGATCAGAGCTGAAAATGTGTTGCTGGAAAAGCGCAGCAGGCCAGGCAGCATCCAAGGAGCAGGCGAATCAAAGTTTCGGGCATGAGCCCTTCTTCAGGAATCTCAGGCTCATGCCCGAAACTTCGATTCTCCTGCTCCTTGGATGCTGCCTGGCCTGCTGCGCTTTTCCAGCAACACATTTTCAGCATGAGAATTAGGGCTGGAACATTTAGGAGAGATGTTAGGAAGCATCTTTACACATAAAGGGTGGTAGATGTTTGGAACGTTCTTCTACCAACAGCAGTGGAAGTGAGATCAATTGTTAATTTTCAATCTGAGATAGATTGTTATTTTGTTAAGCAAATGTATTAAGGGATACAGGCCAAAGGGAAGCGTATGGAGTAAAGTCACAGATCAGTCATAATCTCATTGAATGATGGAACAGGCTCAAGGGGTTGAATGGCTTCCTCCTGTTTCTATGTTACTATTACATAACATTGAAAATGTTGGTTGTACATTCCTTAACAAAATAACTGAAACTAAAATATTCCTTGTTACAGTTATTTTCTTTTCCTCACAGAAGTTCTGTAGGCGTTTTGTCTGTGAATCAAGCATACTGCTTTTGAAATGAATGCATTACTTCCATTTTAAGTGTGATGATTTAAAAATTGGATCCAAATAGGGACAAGAAATTCCATCTGTTTTTATAATCCCCAAAGGATACAGGGCTCTTGAAATGAGCTGATCCTTGTTTGCTGTTGCGAAAATGGTGGCAGGCCATGTTCTTAAATACTCAAAGTATTCCCATAAAAAGTACATTTGAGTAGGAAATATGAGATCCTGGTATACACAGCAACCATGCTGCCCCTGAGGTGGCAGCAGTAAATATTGAAGGTGGTGAATGGGTGGAGGGCGGGGGGGGATGCTAATCAAGCAGGCTGGTCTGTACTGGGTGGTGTCATCTGGGCATCATGCAAGGATAGATAATCCAGCCCCTGGCCATATCTGCATTTGGTCTCAATAGTGTGAAGGAGACAGTGTTGGGAACAGCGAATACAGTACATCAGATTGAAAGAAGTACAAATGAAATGTTGCTTCACCAGGAAAGTGTATTTGGGGCCTAAGACTGTGAGGAGACAGAAGGTGAATGGATAAGTGGTATATCTTCTGCAATTGTGTGGGAAGATACCGTGAGGAAAGTGTTAGGAGTAATGAAGGATTGAACCAGGACACCACCGAGGGAACAGTCCCAGTGAATATGATTAATAAAGGGATTAAAGGTTACAGAGAGAAGGCAGTAGAATGGGGTCAAGAACTATATTAGCCATGATTGAATAGTGGAGCATTCTCAATGGGCCAAATGGCCTAATTCTGCTCCTATATCTTATGGACAATGGTTCTCTACCCCCACAGCTTCCCTCACAAGAACACTTAGCCTGATGAAGGAGCAGTGCTCTGAAAGCTTGTGATTTCAAATAAACCTGTTGAACTATAACCTGATGTTGTGTGACTTCTGACATTGTCCACAAGAACAGAAGCAGTGAGGGACCATCATCACCTTCAAGTTCCCCTTCAGATTACAGTCTCTCCTGCCTTAACCATATTATTGTTGCGTGGTCAAAATCCTGGAATTCCCGACTTAGCAATGTCTTTACTGCTACATCTTCTCAGAGCAACCAGGAGCAGGAAATAATCATGGCTGTGAACAAACTAATAAACAAACTACAAAATTCTGCTTCACCAAAGAGTTAAACATTACATTCTTTGTATTTCCACCCCCACAAATCAAACTCTTCAGCATGTTGTCTAGATTACAGGCTCTCTCCTGCTTCTGTGTTTTCCATTGAGCTAGTTTCCACTTTAGAAAGCTTGGAGGTAATAATGAAGCAGAATATTAATAGACATATTATGTGGGAATTATGGCAAATATGTGAAGAATCTTTCTGACCTTGTCTTTTCATTCCAATCCAATGTGAACAAATGACTTTTTTTTAGAGAGGACAAGAGGGAAAAAGAATTTAATCTCATTCATGTTGCCAGATGTAAGGATCTTTAAAATAATTATATTTCGATATTTTTTGAAGTGGTTAATTTGAATGTAAAGCAAATCTGTGATGCAACATACTTAGGAGTTCAATTTATGAGTTTTTAACTAATGAGAAGGATAACTTATGAGGGATGCATTTAGGAAGATCTGATTTATGGGGTGTGTGCTTATATAGGATTTGAAAATGGAGGGGTTGATTTATGATGGTTTGATTTGTAAGGAACTTGACATATGAGGGAGCTAGATTTATGAAGGTCAGATATGTTGGGTTTGAAATATGGAAGGTTAATTTATGACAGTCTAATTTATGAGGACCCAATTTATGAGGGTTTGTTTTTGTAAGTTTTTGATTTCTGACTGGTATTGATTCACAGGGTTCTTTCCAGCAAGTTGATTTATGGGAGATTAATTTATGAGGTTTGAATGAAGAGGGATTGATTTGAGGCATATTTATGATGATTTAATCTGTGAGGGGTTGTTTATGAGAAAAATGGTTTATGAAGGTTTTGATTTATAAGGGATTTTGATTTAAAGGGCTTGATAGTGGGATGCTTCATGGAGGATTGGCTTGCACTGTGAGAGTTTATTTGTGAAGAAAATTAAATTGATTTGGAAAGGTTGATTTTTGTGTGTTTAGTCACAAGACGTATGATTGACCAAAAACTCAACTTTGAGGATTTGATTTATGAGGACTTTGATTACTTGGGAGGGTGGATTTACGAAAGGATTTTATTTATAGGATTGGAATTAGGAGGGGTTTGATTTGTTCAGAATCTGACGAGGAGTTTGATTTCTTTTGATTTGTCATACAAGAGGGGTATTGATTTATGAGGGGTTAGATTTATGAAGGATATTCATGAATAATTTTGTCAGCAAGAGGTTTATTTAAAACATTAGGTGATTTATGAAGGGTTTTATTCCATGAAAGATTGATTCATGTGGTTTTGAGCTAACAGACGGTTTATGTATAATTGTTTGATTTTTCAGGATTTTTTGGGGGGTTCATGAATGAATGTTTGATCTGTAAGAGTTTACTTACTATAGAAATGGGTTGTGAGGGATTTTGATTTATGAAAGATTGTTTCGTGTGGTTTGTAATTGAAAGAATATGATAAGTGAGCATCTGGGTAATAATGATCTGATTGGGGAGAGGCATTAGAGATTTATGAATGGGAAATCGTGTTTGACAAAATTGGATTTATTAAAAATATTCAATTATGGGATGCTGGCATCACTCCATTGGCTGCCCATCTCTAGTTGCCCTTGAGATGGTGGTGAGCTGTCTTCTTAAAACGTTGCAGTCCATGTGCTGTAGGAAGACCCACAGGGAGGGAATTCCAGGATTTTGACCCAGCAACAGCGAAGAATCAACAATATATTTCCAAGTCAAGATTGGGAATAGCTTGGAGGGGAACTTGAAGGCGGTGGTGTTCCCATATATCTGCTGCCCTTGTTCTTCTAGATGGAAGTGGTCATGGGTTTAGAAGATGCTGTCAGAGGAGCTTTGATGAATTTCTGCAGTGTATCCTGTAGATGGTACACACTGCTTCTACTGACCATCGGTGGTGATGGGAGTGGATGCTTGTGGATGTGGTGCTAATCAAGAGGGCTGCTTTGTCCTGAATGGTGTCAAGTTTCTTGAGTATTGCTGGAGCTGCACTCATCCAGGCAAGTGGTGACTCTTCCATCACAGTCCTGACTTGTGCCTTGTAAATGACGGACTGTGCTTGAAGTCAGGAGGTGAGTTAAGAAATGGTTTCCTCTTAAGACTAGAGTCTAGGACCAGAGAGTACAATCTCAGAGTTAGGAGTCGCATGTTTAGGACAGAGAGGAGGAGACCTTTATTCTCTCAGAGGGTTGTGAATCTGTGTGATTATAATCTGTCTGAATTGGTGATGCTAAATTGTGGGAATAGAATTACATTACTGTCCAATTTCAAAGCAGTTTCCCCTTTACATATCTTGATTTGTTGCCTACACACAGACAGGCAGAAGACTGTACTTTATGATTTTTGATTCATTTTGCTCGTCAAAAGCGGCCTTGTTTATTCTCAGCAGAAAGGATATTCAGGGATGTGTAGGTTAGGTGTATTAGTCAAGAGTAAATGTCGAGTAATAATGTAGAGGAATGGGTCTGTTTGGGTTACTCTTCAGAGGGTCGGTGTGGACTTGTTGGGTCTAATGGCCTGTTTCCACAATGTAGGGATTCTTTGAATGATATATCTATGAATAATCAGTAAATGGAATCAAAGGTTGTGGGGAAAAAAAACAGGAAAGTGGAGTTCAGACATGATCTCATTGAATGGTGGAACAGACTTGATGAGCTAAATGGCCCAATTTTGCTCTTACGTCTTATCATTTTGTAGATTATAAGGAGTTTAATTAATGAGGGGTCATGATTTATGAGGTCTTTGATGTTTTAAGAACATAATTTCTGAGTGGTTTTATTTATGTGGCAAATATGTGATGAATGGTCATCTTTTCATATCTGCTTCATCGTTTTCAAGATTTGGAAAAAAACATTTCTCAAAAGCATTTCAAAATTTTTGATTAAGAATGCATTTAATGGTTGCTATTTAGCAGGCAAACAACATTACTCTTCATGGCAACATCAAACTGTTAACTAAAGTATCATGTAGCAAATCTAGTTTGTTTTTAACAATTTATCCATTTTCTTCCACTTTCCATTCTCCTCACATACATCTGGAACAAAGTCATGATCTTTTGGCCTGACATTTAATGCGTGATTCATAGGACAACTCCAAACGTTCATTTTGAAATATGGCCAGCAATGTTGCAAGGTCAACTTAAGCTCAGGCTTGAGGGTGCAATAATTGTCCATGGGATCTTTGGGGTAAAGGAAGGAAAAAAAAATTCTTAAAAACAAGAGAAATTATTTTTTTTAAACAAACAAGATCAATGCTCTTTTTGCTGAGAATAAACAAGGCTGCTTTTGATGAGCAAAATGAATCAAAAATCATAAAGTACAGTCTTCTGCCTGTCTGTGTGTAGGCAACAAATCAAGATATGTAAAGGGGAAACTGCTTTGAAATTGGACAATAATGTAATTCTATTCCCACACAATGCCAGGAATTTAGCAAGGTATTTGAGACAGCCACAGCACAGGAGATGAGTAAGGATCAGTGGGGACTGCTGTCAATTGTGTGTAATGGATCTGTAAGGCTGAAATGGGCCAGAGTGCAGCCAGAGTGCTCCCCTTCCATACTGATGGCCAGGAAAACTCAAGGCCTTTATTTTGAATAAACCTTTGGGAGATGTCAGACAGTGAGCACATTTTGAGGCATCCTAAAGCTTTCCCTCTACATCAGTAGCACCATCTCGCCCCTTGTGGGCCCTTGACCAGTTTGTCTTGAGGTCTCCAATTTGACCTCCAAAACTATCTCCTAATGTTCTTAATTGAACAGTGAACGGCTGTCCTTTGCAAGGTAGCAGTGCAGACCATATTTCTGATCTATGTGGGTTAACGACCTGCAGTGCATCTAACATTTGAAATCTCTCAAAGCTGATAAAATTTCACCTTAAATAAGCAATGATATTGACACTATACATTGAATTTGACAATAAATGCATGACATTATTTTAAATAAGATGTGATAATTCCTTACTCCACATATGTGAAATGAAAATCCAATAAAACTGATGAATGAGCCATCCTGATGAAGGGCTTTTGCCCGAAACATCGATTTTCCTGCACCTCGGATGGTGCCTGACCTGCTGTGCTTTTCCAGCACCATTCTAACTTTACTCTAATCTCCAGTATCAGCAGCACCCACTTCCACCTGATGAATGAAACATACTGGTCTGATTCACCTTGTACATTTCAAAATGGAGCTCTAGTATCACTAATGTGTTCATTTCCAAGCGTTATTTCTGTTTTACCATCATTTTTCCCTTCCAGGATGTGCTGTACGATAAATGGAATGCAAAAGATGGGGATTTTGGGGCTTTAAGGGATGGGCAGACAGGCCGAGATGGTGGAAGAGTTTTGGAATAATATGGTATTTACAGAGGATGAAGAATGAGAAGTCATTGAGAAATTTGAAAGTGATATAGGTAGAGTATGGATTTCAGCTGATGAACTGAGGCACTGGGAGATGATTATTTATAAGGAGCTGGAAGTAAATAGTCAGTCAGATGGAGAAGATATGAAGAAGGAGTTTCAAATCATGCTCAACTATTTTTTCAATGTTATGAACTGGCTCAGCCTGGTGTACTGGGGTTGGGGGTTGATGTTAGTGGTGAGGACTCTTGAAACGATGAAATTGAAAAGATTGAAAAGATAATATTTGAATGTTTGTGAAAGTGTGGTGAGTTTGTCATGGGTTTATGCTATTGCTGCCTGAGGGCCTGATTAAACCCTGAAGAGTTAGCTTAGGCCCTTTCTTCGGATGTAATTGAAGTAGTTGTGTATGAACATATGACATGAATTAGAGACAATATAATCCATGCAGAAAAATAATCTCAGCTCAAAGACAGACTGCACTGGAATTACACTGAATCTGTGGCACAGAACTAGGCCATTGAGACCACCTGTTGAGCCTGTGTATACTGTACTTTCACACTGGCTTCCATCCACCTTGACCATTCTGCCTCTGTAACCTCCTACTTGTCTCTGTGTCATACATACATTAAACCTCCTCTTCAATGCATCAATTGAGTCAATTTAGTCACTCTCTCTTTTTAAAGAATTTCCACTGTGTTATTTATAGAACTTGTTTATTTAAACTGGTATGATTTCAACAGCTCAGATCTAAATTAAGCAAGTTATCAACATCGCATGATATTCTCTAAGAAGATATTCATTAATGCGTTTGGACTGCTTGCCTGCAATTTTACAAATCTAAGAACATTTTTATTTCTTTTAGACTGTGGACTAATAAATCAGAAAAGGTATTGTTTTAAACCAAGAAAGAAGATGTGAATGAGGATATTGCAGTTTTAAAATCAAGAATTTAAGTGAGGTTGCAAGGCATATTGGCTCCTTGTTAGTCTGTGTATGTTTAGGGCAGTTTTGCCCAGAGATGACCCTTTGGTTTTTCAACTGACCAGTGGTTATGCATTTGGAAGGGCTCAGCATAGGAGAAAAAGATCTGAATGGATCCTGGGCAAGTGTTACAGTCTTGTTAAAATATTGAACCCACAAGGAGAAAGCACCACAATTTCTCTCTCCCCCCTTCTGTGTTGAGTAGTAACTGAATATCTCCCAGTAGCTGTTCTCACACACTCACCAATTTCTTGTTAACAGCTCTCTCTGCAAATTGATTGTTGAAAGGATAAAGAAGTAAAAATCACCTTCAGAGACACTGAATTTGCCAATTCCTAACCAGTGAATGCATGACAGCATCATGCAACAGTAGTAAGGCGTTTAAATGGTCATTGGAGAGACATAGGGACAAAAATGGAATAGTGAAGGATAGATCGGCTTCGGATTGGTTTCACAGGTCGGTGTAACATTAAGGGCTGAGAAGGCCTGTACTGCACTATAATGTTCTCAGCATCAGCGTGCAAACAACTTCATCTCATCAGCAAAATTGAAAGGAGGCAAAAGGAACTAAAAGGAAGCAATTCATCAATTGTAGTGAAAGAAATGTTTAACATGCTTGCCTTTATTGGTCAATGCATTGAGTATAGGCATTAGGAGGTCATGTTGCGGTTGTACAGGACATTGGTTTGGCCACTTTTAGAATACTGCATTCAATTCTGGTCTCCCTGTTATCGGAAAGATGTTGTTAAACTTGAAAGGGTACAGAAAAGATTTACAAGGATGTTGCCGTGGTCAGTCTAAGAATAAGGGGTAAGCCATTCAGGACTGAGATGAGGAAGAATTTCTTCACTCAAAGCGTTGTTAATCTGTGAAATTCCCTCCCACAGGAAGCTGTTGGAACCAGTTCATTAGATATTTTCAAGAGCGATTTGGACATGGCCCTTGCAGCTAAAGAGATCAAGGGTTATGGGGAGAGGGTGAGATACTGAGATTGTATAATCAGCCATGATCAGATTGAATGGTGGTGATGGCTCAAAGGGCTGAATGGCCTACCCCTGCATCTATTTTCTATGTTTCTACATTTTTCTACATACAAAGATTTGAGCTAAAGAGAGAGGCTGAATATGATGGAGATATTTTCCCTGGAGCTTCAGTTGCTGAGGAGTAACCATACAGAGATCCATAAAATGATGAGGGGCATGGATAGGGCTTCCCAGGGTAGAGGAGTCCAAAACTGGAGGGTATAGGTTTAAAGTGACAGGGGAAAGGTTTAGAAGTGACTTGAGGGGTAACCTTTTCATGCAGAGAGTGGTGCATGTATGGAGTGAGTTGCCAGAGGAAGTGGTGGGAGCTGGTACAATTACAACATTTAAAAGGCATCTGAATGGATATATGAATAGAAGGAGTTGAGAGTGTGGTGCTGGAAAAGCACAGCAGGTCAGGCAGCATCCGAGGAGCACAAGAATCGGCTTTTCAGGCAAAAACCCTTCATCAGGAATGGGGCTGTGAGCCAAGGGGTGCAGAGAGAAATGGGAGGGGCTGGGCTGGGGGGAAGGTAGCTGAGAGTGCAACAGGTAGGTGGAGGTCGGGAAATTATGGTGATAGGTCGGGGAGGAGGGTGGAGCGGATAGGTGGGAAGGACGATGGACAGGTAGGACAGGTCATGAGGGCGGTGCTGAGCTGGAAGCTCGAACAGGGATGAGGTGGGGGGAGGGGAAATGAGGAAACTGGTTTGGAGGGTCCCGAGGCAGAAGATGAAGCGATCTTCCTCCAAGTGTCGGGTGGTAAGGGAGTGGCGATGGAGGAGGCCCAGTACCTGTATGTCCTTAGCAGAGTGCGAGGGGGAAGTTGAAATGTTTGGCCATGGGGCAGTGGGGTTGGTTGTTACAGGTGTCCCTGAGATGTTCTCTGAAGCGCTGTCCGAGTAGGTGTCCTGTCTCCCCAATGTAGAGAAGACCGCATCAGGAGCAATGGATACAGTAAATGACATGTGTGGAAGAGCAGGTAAAACTCTAATGGATGTGAAAGGCTCCTTTGGGGCCTTGGATGAAGGTGAGAGGGGAGGTGTGGGTGCAGGTTTTGCAGTTCCTGAGGTGGCAGGAGAAGGTGCATTGAGGGGAGCGTGGGTTGATGGGGGTCGTGGACCTGACCAGGGAGTCGTGGAGGGAATGATCTTTATGGAAAATAGATGGGTTGGGGAGGGAGATATATCTCTGGTGATGGGGCACAAAAGGAATTGCAAAACCTGTGCCCACACCTCCCCCCTCACACATAACATTGAGTAATTTGGAGGTTTAATGAAATTTCCACATTTTAACAATCGCACGAATAGTGATGCTTGAATCCCACACACTACCCTAGTGAGTCATGGCTTATAATAAGAGTCCTTGAACATACAAACACATCCAATTAAAAAAAACCTTTGGAGATGAGGAGAAATTTCTTCTCTCATAGGGTCATTACTATTTCGAATTCTCTTCCCCAGTACACAGTGGGGGATAGGTCATTGAATGTAAGAGGTTGAGTTAGACAGATTTTGGACTGGTTAGGGAGTCAAAGGATATATGAGGGTAGGTGGAATAGATAGGAAATTGGAGACCACAATCAGATCAGCCATGACCTATTTGAATGGTGGAGCAGACTTAGGACAGGGAGTCAAATAGCATATCTCTGCACATATTTCTGATGTTCTTATGTTTTTATGTTCTATTTATATTGCTTATTTAAACTCATAACATGTAACAAAGCACTTGACTAGAGCATTAGAAAACTGCGATGCCAGACCACTAAAGGAGATATTAGGTTAGAAGGTCAAAGGTACAGAGACTGCTCTCTCTCCTGCGACATGTGAACTTACAAACTAGGGGCAGAAATAGACCATTTGGCCCCTCAAGCCTACTCAATATTTACACAAATCATGACTGATCTGTTTGTGTTTTAAATTCCGGATTCCTGTTGAGCCCTGATAGCCTTTGATTCCCTGCCTAACAAGGAATTATCCATCTCTGTCTTAAAAATCATCAATGGCCATGCGTCCACTGTCTTCTGAGACAGAAAGTCATACAATCGTCTGAGATAAAAACATTCCCCTCATCACTAATCCCTAATTTGAAAAAGGTAGATGAAGTCAGAAGTCATTAGGCTAGTCAAACAGAGTTATTTGAAATCACAGAAGCGCTCCTTCTTCATCAGGTGAAGCAGGTAGCCACTTTATGGCTACTTTCGACAATTTATAAAGGTGTCCCTTGCTCTGGACTGATTCACAAAAGGAAAGTTCTACTTCTCGCCCAGCTTGTCAAGACCATTCGGGACCTTCTACATTTCAACCAAGTCACCTCTCAGTCTTCTAAATTCCAGTGGAAACAGGTTCAGCCCATCCAACCTTTCCTCATAGGTCAACCTGCTTATTCCAGGTATCATGTATCTTTCTGTGGATTAGTACAGGCTGAGCACTGAACCCAGGATCTTGCTAACACCCTAAGCCAATGATCCAGCATTAATTTTCATTGCTACATAGGAGATAGTGGGGGAGACTATTTTCATCAGTTAAAAGTTGAATTAAATTGAGTCATCATTATTCAGTGCAGCTACTTAACTGCTGTTTATGACACTTCCCATCCCACCAATACTGCACCAACTCCAAATACTGTTATGCATTAGTCACACAAACACATCTCATTCACTTCACTCAGGCGGACGTGATCTGCATAGTTTCCCACCTACACAGAAAAACACATACAGTCACAACTGCTGGATCCACTGCAAAATGACATGTCTGACTTAGTTGCAGGGGCCATCAGCCAGGAAGACCAGCTCCATCAGCTGGACACGTCCTTTGCAAGGTGTGTGTCTGTCTGAGTGACTGCTAGTCTGCAGGATATGTGTGCGAGTGAGAGCATGCTGTTCACTGAATGAATGACTGGGGCTTTGAATTTCCTGGACTCCACAGCAGTAAGTATGACACAAGCATCGCTTTCTAATTCCAGATGCGTTTGATTTCTACCTAGCTGCTGGCAACTATGCAACTACAGTAAGTCTGTGGAAATTCTGAGCCTTTGGTTCAAATTTTACAGTAATGGGGATCTTGCAATGTTAGATTATTTGTTAGGTTTTTAGCCTCAGCCTGAAAAATGCTTGCATCTTAAATTCTTGAAAGTCTTATTTGATAACGGGACATCTGGAATCTTAGTAAACAATGATCTACGGTTGATGGAAATGGTTAATATAAGGTACAATGGTCAAGTCTAAGGATTGAGAAAGAAACAGAGGAATAATAGAAAAAGAAATAGGATAGAAATAAGTGAAGCTAGAAACAGGGGAATAGCTTCAAAATAAGAGTGAACAGATTTAAGAGTGAATTGAAGAGGAACTTCTTCATCTAAAGAGTTGTGAATCTGTGGAATTCCCTGCCTAGTGAAACAGTTGAGGCTACCTCATTGAATGTTTTAAAGGCAAAGATAGGTTTTTGAACAGTAAAGGAATTTGGGGTTATGGTGAGTGGGCGGGTAAGTGGAGCTGAGTCCATGAAAGGTCAGCCATGATCTTATTGAATGGCAGAGCAGGTACGAGGGGCCAGATGGTCTACTCCTGTCCCAATTTCATAAGTTCTCATGTTAAAAATTAGAGTCAAATCAAGTACTGAAAGAAAGGAAAAGAAGTAAGAGAGACAGGAAAACAAAGGAAAGGTAATTCTTTA
The DNA here is from genome assembly GCF_037043375.1 of Chiloscyllium plagiosum. NCBI lineage: Eukaryota > Metazoa > Chordata > Chondrichthyes > Orectolobiformes > Hemiscylliidae > Chiloscyllium > Chiloscyllium plagiosum. The sequence goes on from NW_028270146.1 coordinate 10,549,290, forward strand.
AATTTAGTGTTTAGAATTTTAAAAATCTCTAACAACAATTTAATGTCTACGGGACTGGGAGATTCCAATTGGAATTGTTCATTTTTTGTGCCAAAGAGGTTAATTGACATCGAAGGAACTAAAATCTTGTTGTTAAAAGCTTCCTAAGTCAGAGATCCAAGATGGCGGCAACCCAGCAAGTCTGAGTCTATAGTGCTCTGCCCAAGACTCAGGCAAAGTGGGCTGCCCGCCTCCACCACACCTGCCAAATCATTTAAAATAACTTTTATTTAATACAGCTCGTCATTTTGCACCAAACCTGAGCAGTTTAGTGCCCCGTTAAAATGACTAAAGGAAAGAATGTCCGCAGCTCGAAGCACACAGGAACCCCTCCCCTACCCTCCCCAGCTGCAGCAAAGGTGTCCGCAGCCACCCCGGGGGAGTTACCTACGGTGGCGAGCCTTGTTGCTGTGATTTCCAAGCTTGAAGCAAAGATCGACGCCTTCATAGAAGAGTCCAAGAACAGATGGGAATCGTTGTTGGCAGCGCTGCAGAAGCACAACCAAGACATGAAATTTATTGAATCTGGAGGCTGATCAGGCTAGGTAAGGGTAGAATGGACCTACTGGTTTGCAATACGCAGGCCCGGGTCAGACCAGCGCCCCCGCCCGGTCCTGTTCCGGCTGCAGTGCTACAAGGAGAAGCAGATGCTCCTGGAAGCTTCCAGAAATCTTGGGAAAGATCCCCAAGCCATGATTTACAAAGGATCCAAGATTATGCTGTTTCAAGACTTTTCCCCAGCTCTGGTCCAAAAGAGGAGGGCATTTGAGGAAACAAAGAAGTGTTTAAGGGATTTAAACATTCAGTACTCCCTGCGCTACCCAGCGTCGCTACGTTTTAGCCACGAAGGGTTCGTGTATAACTTCGGATCGCTGGAGAAGGCCAAGAAATTTTTGGACTCTCTTAGATAAATTGTAAGAGTTAACTCGTGTGGTGAATAATGTTGTTCTGCTCCCTGCCACCCCCTTCCCTGGTTCACCCTTTTTTCTCTTCTATTACTTCATTGCTTAATATTATCTCCGGGGGGTAGGGAGGGGGCTTATTTGTTCTCCATTCTGCAATTTTCTCCTTTTTTTAAATATATATAGGCCGGGTGGTCTAGTCGATTTAGGTGAGGAGGGGTCTCTGCTTTGTCTTATTTTTTTCTCTTTCTTTTAAAGCTGGGTTGTTTCCCCATGTTATTTTGTATTACCATACTTAATTATTATCTGCTGAGACTGTAATTTTGTATTTTATATGTTTATACGTGCTATTAACATCACCAAATATACCTAGGTATTGGTGGGGGGGGGGGGCGGGTGAGGTAGGGTACTCACTGTTAACTTTAGCTTTGTAGTACAGTTGAATTTTCTTCATTTTATTATAGGGTGCCTGGGTCGAGGGTGGGGCACTGGTTGGGAGAGGTTATGATGGGTTTTCAGAAAGGAAGTGGTGTCCCCAGGAAACAAGGGGGAAAATCTCTGTTAAATATGTTTTATATTTTTTTCTATTTAGAAATAGTTTGTTATTATATTGGTGTGTGTGTATTAAAGAGTCTCTATTTTTGTGAATTTTCTATGGTCTATGCTCGGGATGTTTTGGATGGGGTTTCTCCTCCTGGGGGGTCTCGGACTTGCCTGGATGATTATGGTTAGTCATTCGATTAAATGGTGCACCTGGAATGTCAAGGGGAGTAATTCTCCAATCAAAAGGAAGAAAATATTATCAAACCTCAAAAAAGAAAGAGTTGATATAGCTCTCCTACAGGAGACACATTTATTGGATAAAGAACATTTAAAACTACAACAGGGTGGATTTGATCAGGCCTTCTTTTCTTCCTTCAGCTCAAAAAGTAGGGGAGTAGTCATTCCTATTTGGAAGAATCTCCTTTCAAAATCCTAAGTAAGATAAAAGATTAATCTGGATGATATATACTAAGTAAAGCCCTTATAAATGGAGAGGAATATGGATTTTAAATCTGTATTGTCCCCCAGCATATCCTTTCAAATTTAGGACGGAAGCCTTCTCCAAACTGATGGCTCTCGGGGCTCGTCATACAATTATAGTGGGAGACTTTAATTGCATTATGGAGCCGGAAATAAACAGGATACCCAAGAGTAATGCGAGTATATCCCCCGGATCCAGACAATTGGTGGATTTGAATAAAGAATTAGAATTAGTAGATGTGTGGAGGTGCCTCCACCCACAAGGCAGAGATTTCTCTTTTTACTCTAATCCACATAAATGTCACACTAGAATTGACATGATTTTTGCCCCCTTGACTTTTTAAAATTCCATATCATCCTGTAAAATAAGTGATATAATAATTTCTGATCACGCTGCTGTGAATATGGAAATCAAGGCTAGGAACAATGAGGCATCCCCCTGACATTGGTGTATGGGTTCCTTCTTAATGAAGGATAGTAAATTTGTAAAATATTTTTCTCAAGAGCTTAAAACTTTCTTGGAAATTAATTCAGGTACGGTAGTAATCTGTCAATGATGTGGGAGACTATTGAAGCTTATGCGCGAGGTCTGATCATTTCATACTCGGCAACCCAGAAAAAAATTAAAGGGAGAATAACAGCGTCTACTTGAGGCTCGCTTAAAAGCAGCTGAAACAGCACAATCAGGACTCCGCCTCCAAGCTTACATTCACAATCAGGACTCCCGCCCACCTTCCGAGGACCCCTTTGCCCACCTCCAACACACTGCATCCACCTGGACACCCCGCACTGGCCTATTACCTGCCCTCGACCTCTTCATTTCCAACTGCCGCCGGGACATTAACTGCCTCAACCTGTCTACCTCCCTCCCCCACTCCAACCTCTCACCCTCACAACGCACAGCCCTCCAATCCCTCTGCTCCAATCCCGACCTCACCATCAAGCCAGGATAAAGGGGGTGCAGTGGTAGTCTGGCGCACTGACCTCTAAACCGCTGAACCCAAACGTCAACTCGAGGACACCTCTTCCTACTGCCCCCTTGACCATGACCCCACCCCCCATCACCAAACCATCATCTCCCAGACCATACAGAACCTCATCACCTCAGGAGATCTCCCACCCACAGCTTCCAACCTCATAGTCCAGGAACCCCGCACTGCCCGGCTCTACCTCCTTCCCAAGATCCACAAGCCTGACCACCCTGGCTGACCCATTGTCTCAGCATGCTCCTGCCCCACTGAATTCATCTCTACCTACCTTGACACTGTCCTATCCCCCCTAGTCCAGGAACTCCCCACATACATTCGAGACACCACCCATGCCCTCCACCTCCTCCAAGACTTCCGTTTCCCCGGCCCCCAACGCCTCATCTTCACCATGGATATCCAATCCCTCTACACCTCCATCCGCCATGACTAGGGCCTCCAAGCCCTCCTTTTTTCCTCCCCAGACGTCCCCAACAGTACCCTTCCACAGACACTCTCATTCGTTTGGCCGAACTGGTCCTCACCCTTAACAATTTCTCCTTTGAATCCTCCCACTTCCTCCAGACCAAAGGGGTAGCCATGGGCACACGGATGGGCCCCAGCTATGCCTGTCTCTTTGTTGGCTACGTAGAGCAGTTGATCTTCCGTAATTACACCGTCACCACTCCCCACCTCTTCCTCCGCTACATTGATGACTGCATTGGCGCCACCTCGTGCTCCCGCGAGGAGGTTGAGCAATTCATCAACTTCACCAACACACTCCACCCTGACCTTAAATTTACCTGGACCATCTCTGACACCTCCCTCCCCTTCCTGGACCTCTCCATCTCCATTAATGACGACCGACTTGACACTGACATTTTTTACAAACCCACCGACTCCCACAGCTACCTGGATTACACCTCTTCCCACCCTACCTCTTGTAAAAATGCTACCCCGTATTCCCAATTCCTCCGCCTCTGCCGGATCTGCTCCCAGGAGGACTAGTTCCACCACAGAACACACCAGATGGCCTCCTTCTTTAGAGACCGCAATTTCCCTTCCCACGTGGTTAAAGATGCCCTCCAACGCATCTCGTCTACATCCCGCACCTCCGCCCTCAGACCCCACCCCTCCAACCGTAACAAGGACAGAACGCCCCTGGTGCTCACCTTCCACCCTACCAACTTTCACATAAACCAAATCATCCGCCGACATTTCTGCCACCTCCAAACAGGCCCCACCACCAGGGATATATTTCCCTCCCCACCCCTTTCCGCCTTCCGCAAAGACCGTTCCCTCCGTGACTACCTGGTCAGGTCCATGCCCCCCTACAACCCACCGTCCCATCCTGGCACTTTCCCCTGCCACCGCAGGAACTGTAAAACCTGCGCCCACACCTCCTCCCTCACCTCTATCCAAGGCCCTAAAGGAGGGACATCCATCAAAGTTTTACTTGCACATCCACTAATATCATTTATTGTATCCATTGCTCCCGATGCGGTCTCCTCTACATTGGGGAGACTGGGCGCCTCCTAGCAGAGCACTTTAGGGAACATCTCCGGCACACCCGCACCAATCAACCAAACCGCCCTGTGGCCCAACATTTCAACTCCCCCTCCCACTCTGCCGAGGACATGGAGGTCCTGGGCCTCCTTCACCGCCACTCCCTCACCACCAGACGCCTGGAGGAAGAGCGCCTCATCTTCCGCCTCGGAACACTTCAACCCCAGGGCATCAATGTGGACTTCAACAGTTTCCTCATTTCCCCTTTCCCCACCTCACCCTAGTTCTAAACTTGCAGCTCAGCACGGTCCCCATGACTTGTCCGGACTTGTCCTACCTGCCTATCTCCTTTTCCACCTATCCACTCCACCCTCTCCTCCCTGACCTATCACCTTCATCCCCTCCCCCACTCACCCATTGTACTCTATGCTACTTTCTCCCCACCCCGACCCTCCTCTAGCTTATCTCTCCACGCTCCAGGCTCACTGCCTTTATTCCTGATGAAGGGCTTTTGCCCGAAACGTCGATTTCGAAGCTCTTTGGATGCTGCCTGAACTGCTGTGCTCTTCCAGCACCACTAATCCAGAATCTGGTTTCCAGCATCTGCAGTCATTGTTTTTACTACGTTGACAGACCTTCTATTGCCAAATTACAAAGGATTACGGCCCTTAGGACAGCTCTGAATACCATGCTCACCCAAACGGCAAAGAGGGAAATATTATTTGCAAAACAAAGATTATATGAATTTGGCGATAAACCTGGTAGATACTTAGCATTTCTCGCAAGGAAATAAAGGGCCCCTCAAGCTATCATGGCTATCAGGGAAAGTGCTGGTAATCTGACTCACGATCATAAAAGGATCAACACAATCTTCAGAAAGTTTTATTTTGATTTATTTAAATCACAGGATTGTGAAGATAGAGCCTGGAGGATGCAGTCCTTTTTTAAAAGCCTGGCCTTTCTGGACTTAACCCCAGAACAGGTATCGGTCCTGAATGCTCCCTTAACAACCCAGGAAATACTTGACACAATCAGGCAGTTTCAGAACGGTAAGGCACCTGGCCCAGGTGGATTTCAGGTTGAATTTTACAAAGAGTTCACAGAAGTATTGGCTGGCCCACTTATGGACATGTATAACTAATATAGTCAGGGCTGTCTCCCGCCTTAGCTGAAAGAGGCGAATATCTCCCTTATTCTCAAAAAAGGAAAGGATCCAGAAGATTGTGCATCATACAGAGCAATATCCTTGCTAAATGTAGATTTTAAAATTCTCTTTAAAACATTAGCATTGAGGCTAGAGAGGGTACTGCCATATATCACAAAAGAGGACCAGACGGGGTTTATCAAGGGCCCTAGATCATCTAATAATATTACAAGGGTCTTGAATGTGGTTCAAGTCTGTCATCAGGAAACAATATCGGGAATTGTAGTCTCATTGGACGCGGAGAAGGCATTCGACAGGGTTGAATGGTCATACCTGTTCTATACATTGGAAAGGTTTGGCATTGGAAAAGTATTTGTCAAATGGATAATGATCCCAAAGCAGTTGTGATCACCAATGGATTAGGCTCGGATAGCTTCAGTGTGGGTAGGGGCTGCCGTCAGGGATGTCCTCTCTCACCGTTGCTATTCTCGCTAATAATTGAGCCACTACATGGGCTGACTCTAATATAATGGCTCTGAGGGTTGGTACAGGTAAACATAAAATTACTCTTTATGCAGATGATGTTCTCCTTTTTCTTAGTAATCCTCTGATGTCCGTGCCTCACTTAATCTAAGTTATTAATACATTTAGTGCATTTTCAGACTATAAAATTAATTTTTCAAAATCGGAGGCTATGCCAATGGGTGGCCTTGCTAGTATGTCCCACTTATTGGATGGATCCCACTTCCCCTTTTAGTGGGCTCTGGAGGGTTTCTTATACTTAGGCATTTTTATCACCCCAGTATTTGATCAGTTATACAAGGCCAATTTTGTGCATCTATTGGAAAGGATAAGGCAGGACCTTCAACTTTGGGGTGACCTTCCAATTTCCTGGCTAGGTAGAATAGCCCGAATTAAAATGAATGTCTTGCCCCGTCTCCTATACCCTATGAGAATGCTCCCGGTGATGTTGCCGAGGCCGGCACTGCACAAATTGTATGGTTGGCTGGGTTCTTTCATCTGGAATCATAGGCAGCCCCTCATTAAGTTAAGGAAGCTACAACTTCCACAGGCAAGGGGAGGACTGGATTTTCCAGACTTTAGGAAGTATCAGTTAAGTTCCCTATTAAGCTACATAACCGATTGGGTCTCGTCTGGCCCGCAATCAATCTGGCTGGACATTGAGGCTTCTCAAGTAAAGTGCCCTCTTATTAACCTCTTATTTTTAGATAAGATGAAAGTCATTACTGACCACTGTAAAAACTCTAAAGTACTAAACAGAATTAAAGCTTGGAATATAATGCGGCAAAATGAGGGTAATTCATATAAAACATCCCCCTAAACTCCTATAGTGGGGGCATGGGGTTTTCAACCAGGGCTTACAGATGCCACATTCAAATCCTGGAGATCCAGGGATATCTCCTCTTTAGGGGATCTGTTTGAGGAGGAGGTCCTGATGTCTTTTGAAGAGCTGCATCAGAAATTTGGATTACCAAATGGAGACCTCTTTCGATACTTCCAAATTCAAGACTACATACTGAAGAAGACTACGCTATTAGATAGTCTCTATAAATCAGATAGAGAACGTAGAATGTTGTGGCCAATGGGTGTAACCTCGGTCAGCACTCTTTATCATTTATTACATGATGAAGTGTCGGAAGATATGGACCGTCTGCTTAGAACATGGGCTGGATTTGTGGCTGGAAATTTCAGATGTGGAATGACATCTGGGAAAATGCCCAAAAAATCTCCACTGTAATCGAACCCAGGCCATTCAGTTAAAGATACCTCATAGGGCCTATATGATACCGGAACGATTGGCAAAATTTAGGGCAGGAGTATCTCCAATGTGTCCCAAATGTAAAACAGAGGTAGGCACTCTTGCACATTGCTTATGGACATGTCATAAGACCCGCAAATATGGACCAAAGTAGTAAACGCCCTGACAGAAATCTTGGGAACAGAAATTACAGTAGATCCAGTATCTCCTCTTCTGGGCTTCTCGAGCTTACCTTCTCTGGATGTGCACGGGAGGAAATTATTTTCCCTTCTCTCCTTCTGTGCAAGGAGAAATATCTTAGTAAACTGGATGGCTGAAGGTCCTCCAGGACTTCCGAATTGGTACAGATTAATCATGGAATGTATTCCCCTTGACTTCCTTACAAATATGGTGCACCAAAAAACTGAATTATTCTATAAAATATGGCAGCCCTTTTTGAATTACATAGATACAGATATTTCGGCCATTCGAACAAGGGCTTTCATCTAGTTGAGGTAACAGGACCCCTTGAGGGAGGAATCCCGCATGAATACGGGTTTTATTACAATTTGATGTTAACTCATTCCGAGCATGTATTTCACTACTTAATTACTATGTTATCCTTCTTTTTTCTCTTGTATAATGTAAGATATTTGATCATACACTCTGGTTAGTTATAGGTTAGATTAGTAGTTAGTTGAGTTTTGTCTTTTCCTTCTCTGTATCTCTTCTTTTTGTTTGACAGGTTTTGGCTATTATTTATTTAAGATTTAATTGTATATTAGTGTTTGTACTTGTGTTTTTTTTATTTGTAAACTTGTAAAAACATGTTACATTTTCAATAAAAATATCTATTAAAAAAGGGTCCTAAGTAACAGCCCTAACTTTCTGTGTTCGGTTTAATGGGTACTTAGTGCATATTGAAAATATGCACTTAGTGTTTACTGAAAATCACAGGGAGTTTGATTTTGAGCAGTCATTTCACAAGGCTAACAGAGTTGCAAAATATACGAAAATTTAAACTAATCTAGAACCCACAGGGTATTTGTCCCTTGCAACAACTTTCATAGTTATTTGCTGACGTAATAGTGAGTGCATTAAACTCGTTATTATTGAACCAAATTCTGGTGCAATGTGTCTACAATGCTATTGACACGTTGCCCTTTGATACAAATGTGTGACTTTATTGCTCCCTGCGTGTGGATTTTTTAGATGTGTTACATGCCTTTGTGATTGATAAATGGAACTTCTTGTGTCTCTGTCACTGTAAGTTGGAGGGTTAGGTCCATAAGTCAGCAATTGGTGATTGTATACATTTATTACAGAGGAAATATTTATAAAATAGTGAATGTGACTGGGTATGGATGGACTGCACTGATTGTTTGCATCTCTATCGTCACTCTATGGTGTATTTGTATGATAATAACTGTATTTGTTGCTTATATTGCTGGCTGCTTGTATGACTATTTTTGTTTTGAAAGATTTGTGACTCACTCTGCGATTTATGTGTATCTTTGTGTGTATTAGTTACAGTTGAGACCATATTGCGTATAATGGATCACGAGATTTTGGCATACTGCTGCATGCTTGTGGTACAAGGAGTGGACATTTGGATTGGATGCCAATCAAAAGAACTGCTTTGTTATGAACTGTGTGGATCCTCTTAAATGTAGTTGGAGCTGCACTCATCCAGGCAAGTGGGAAGTATTCCATCGCACTCATGACTTGAGCCTTGTAGTTTAATGGAGTCAAGAGATAAGTTCCTTGCCTGTGACCAGCTCTTGTAACCATGCCACAAGACTAGTCCATTTAAATTTTGGGTCAATGAAGACTCCCAAGAGGTGGATGGTAGGGAATTCAACATTAACCCACCCCTCCCTATCACTGCACCTCATCCCCCAATTCCATCAATTGCCATTGAATACTTAGACTAATAATTTTTTCTCATAGTAATTTATGCAATGGACATGTTGGCAGAACTGATATTTATTTCCTATTCTTAACTGCCTTTGAGAAAGTATGATCAGCCACCTTCTTGAACTGCTATGGCCCATGTGGTAGACATACATCCACCGTGCTGTAAAGGAAGGAGTTCCAGATTTGCGGCTGAACTACACTGAAGGAAGGATGATTTAAGTCCAAGTCAGATAGTGGATTTAAGGGGAGCATGCAGTCAATGATTGTTCAATACACCTTTTGCTTTCTTGAAGGTGCTATCAAAGAAGCCTCGGTGATCTGCTGCAGTAATCTTGTAGGTGGTAGCCACCATTGCTGCTGTGTGTTGATGGTAGAGGAAGTGAAAATTCAAGGTGATGGATATGGCACTAATCAAACGGGTTGCTTTGTCCTGGATGGGTTACATTCTTGATTATTCTCGAGTGTCCTGGAAAATCATAGCTCCTTTGGTTTAACTTGCCTGCACCTACCAGACCTCCCAATCTGACTGAATTCCATTTGCCAAAATTGTCCCTTAACCATTCCTATTCATATACCTACCCAACTACATTTTAAATATTGTAATTGTACCACCCTCCACCACCTCCTCTGGCAGCTCATTCCACACAGGCACCACCCTCTGCATGAAAATGATGTCCCTCAGGTCCTTTTAAAATCTTTCCTCTCACCTTAAACCTATACCCTTTAATTTTGGACTCCCCCAACCTAGGAAAAAGACTTTGGCTAATCACTCTACTCATGCCCCTCATGATTGTAAAACCTCTATAAGGTCACCCGTCAGCCTCCAACACTCCAGGGAAAACAGCCCCAGCCTATTCAGCCTCTCACTATAGCTCACACCCTCCAGTCCTGGCAACATCCTTGTAAATCTTTTCTGCAACCTCTCAAGTTTAACAATATGCTTCGTATAAAAGAACGAATACAAAGAACAAAGAACAAAGAAAATTTACAGCCCAGGAACAGGCCCTTCGGCCCTCCAAGCCTGAGCCGATCCAAATCCACTGTCTAAACCTGTCGGTCAATTCCTAAGCATCTGTATCCCTCTGCTCCCCACCGACTCATGCATCTGTCCAGACGCATCTTAAATGAATGTACCATGCCTGCCTCTACCACCTCTGCTGGCAACACGTTCCAAACACCCATCACCCTCTGTGTGAAGTACTTACCACGTGTATCCCCCTTAAACTTTCCACCTCTCACTTTGAAAGCATGACTTCTCATTATTGAATCCTTCACCCTGGGAAAAAGCTTGTCTCTATCCACCATGTCTATACCCTTCATGATTTTGTAAACCTCAATCAGGTCCCCCCTCAATCTCCTTTTTTCTAGTGAAAATAAACCTAACCTACTCAACCTCCCTTCATAGCTAGCACCTTCCATACCAGGCAACAGTCTCATAAACCATCTCTGCACCCTCTCCACAGCGTCCACATCCTTTTGGTAATGTGGCGACCAGAACTGTACACAGTATTCTAAATGCAACCGAACCAATGTCTTGTACAATTTTAATATGACTTGCCAGCTCTTATACTCAATACTCCATCCAATGAAGGCAAGCATACTATATGCCTTCTTGACCACTCTATCCACCTGTGCAGCAATCTTCAGGGTACAATGGACTTGCACTCCCAGATCTATCTGCCCATCAACTTTTACCAAGGCTCTTCCATTCATTGTATAATTCGTTCTAGAATTAGACTTGTCTAAACACATCACCTCACATTTGCCTGGATTTCCGCCCAACTCTCCAGTCTATGCATACCCTCCTGTATTCTCTGACAGTCCCTTATGCTTTCTGCTACTCCACCAATTTTTGTGTCATCTGCAAACTTGCTGATCATACCAACAGTGCCCTCTTCCAGATCATTTATGTATATCACAAATAACAGTGACCCCGACACTGACCCTTGTAGAACACCACTGGTCACCTTTCTCCATTTCGAGAAACTCCCTTCAACTACTATTCTCTGTCTCCTGTTGCTCAACCAGTTCTTTATCCACCTAGCGAGAACACCCTGCACACCATGTGACTTCAATTTCTCCATTAGGCTCCAACGGGGAATCTTATCAAACACCTTACTACAGTCCATGTATATGACAACAACAGCCCTTCCTTCATCTAACAACTTGGTCACTTCCTTGAAGAACTCTATCAAGTTGGTAAGGCAAGATCTCCCCTGCACAAAACCATGTTGCCCATCACCGATAACCTCATTTCTTTCCAAATATGAATAGATATCTCTCAGTACCCTCTCCAGTGACTTCCCAATTACCGACATCAGGCTCTCTGGTCTGTAGTTACCAGGAATATCCCTACCACCCTTCTTGTACAGGGGGACAACATGAGCAACCTCCCAGTCCTCCAGCACCTTACCTTTATTTAAGGATGCCACAAAGATATCTGTCAGGACCCCAGACTGTGCACAGTATTCTAAAAGTGGCTTCACCAATGTCCTGTAAAGCCGCAACATGACATCCCAACTTCTGTCCTCAATGTTTTGACCAATGAAGGCAAGCGTGCCAAATGCCTCCTTCACCACCCTGTCTAAATGCTACACCAGTTTCAAGGAACTGTGAACCTGCATCTGTAGGTCCCTTTATTCAGCAACATCCCCAGGCACTGTCATTAATAGACATAGAACATAGAACATAGAACAATACAGCACAGAACAGGCCCTTTGGCCCACAATGTTGTACCGAACATTTGTCCGAGCTTAAGCACCCATCCATGTACCTATCCAATTGCCACTTAAAGTTCGCCAATGATTCTGACTCTGCCACTCCCACAGGCAGCGCATTCCATGCCCCCACCACTCTCTGGGTAAAGAACCTACCCCTGACATCTCCCCTATACCTTCCACCTTTCACCTTAAATTTATGTCCCCTTGTAACACTCTGTTGTACCCGGGGAAAAAGTTTCTGATTGTCTACTCTATCTATTCCCCTGATCATCTTATACACCTCTATCAAGTCACCCCTTATCCTTCTCCGTTCCAATGAGAAAAGGCCTAGCACGCTCAACCTATCCTCGTACGGCCTATTCTCCATTCCAGGCAACATCCTGGTAAATCTTCTCTGCACCCTCTCCAAAGCTTCCACATCTTTCCTAAAGTGAGGCGACCAGAACTGCACACAGTACTCCAAATGTGGCCTAACCAAAGTCCTGTACAGCTGTAACATCACTTCACGACTCTTGAATTCAATCCCTCTGCTAATGAACGCTAATACACCATAGGCCTTCTTACAAGCTCTATCCACCTGAGTGGCAACTTTCAAAGATCTATGAACATAGACCCCAAGATCCCTCTGCTCCTCCACCTTACTAAGAACCCTACCGTTAACCCTGTATTCCGATTCTTATTTGTCTTTCCAAAATGGACAACCTCACACTTGGCAGGGTTGAACTCCATCTGCCACTCCTCAGCCCAGCTCTGCATCATATCTAAGTCCCTTTGCAACCGACAACAGCCCTCCTCACTATCCACAACTCCACCAATTTTCGTATCATCTGCAAATTTACTGACCCACCCTTCGACTCCCTCTTCCAAGTCATTAATAAAAATTACAAACAGCAGAGGACCCAGAACTGATCCCTGCGGAACTCCACTTGTAACTGGGCTCCAGGCTGAATATTTACCATCTACCACCACTCTCTGACTTCGACCAGTCACTGCAGCTTACCCCTGCTAGGCCGTCCCCCCCAACAGTATCCAAAGCGGTCTACTTATTGTTGAGGGGAATGACCACAGGGGATCCCTGCACTGCCTGCTTCCTCCCCTTCCCACCTCTAACTGTTACCCAGCTACCTCTGTTCTCTGGCGTAACAATGTCCCTGTAGCTTCTATCTATCACCCTCTCAGCCTCTCGAATAATCCTCAGTTCATCCAACTCCAGTTCCAGTTCCCTAACTCGTTCTGTGAGGAGCAGGATCTGACTGCATTTCCTGCAGATGAAGTCGGCAGGAGTATTGGTGGTCACCCCTACCTCGGATCATTCCACTGCCTGCGCTGCCATTACTCTACACTTCGTCTCCAAAACAAGAACACTGAGTAGCTTACCTGTAGACTTTAAAGTTAGTTTAGAGGAGGAGGATGGGAGGGAGGCCCTACTATGTAGGGCCTGGGGTCTAGAACACACCCACTCAAATATCAATCACTTACCTTCCCGACTAGCTCTGCACTCCAACTTCACTTCCGCCCAACTCGCGCCACTCTCTGCTGTGAAAAATTGTATAGGTTCTGCCCTGATTTGGCTTACCAAAATGCAAAACTTCACATTTATCTAAATTAAACTACATATGAACAAGGTTTCATTATACTCTGAGATAATCTTCTTCCCTATTCCCTACACCACTTATTTTGGCATCATCTGTAAACTTTCTAACCATATTTCCTCTATTCACCTTCAAATCGTTTATTTAAATGATGACAAACAGTGGGCCCAGCACTGATCTTTGGGGCACACCGCTGGTCATACGCCTCCAGTCCATAAAGCAACGCTGTATCATTCTATCTTCGAACTGATTTTGTATCGAATTGGCTAACTCCCCATGGATCCCATGTGATCTAACCTTGCTAACCAATCTACCATGTAGAACCTTGTTGAATGCTTGCTGAAGTCCATAAAGATGTCCAACCATCTGCCTTCATTGATCTTCTTTGTCACTTCTTCAAAAAACTCAATCAAGTTAGTGAGACCCAACTTCCCATGCACAAAGCCCTGCTGTCTATCCTTAATAATTTCTTGTCTTTCCAAATGCATGTAAATCATGTCCCTCAGAATTCTCTCCAACAACTTGTCCACAATTGACATTAGGCTCACCCTGATTACAGTTCCCTGTTTTTTTTCCTTACCACCTTTCCTAAATGATGGCTCCACATTAGCCAATCTCCAGTCTTTCAGCACCTCACCCATGGCTGTTGATAATACAAATATCTCAGCAAGGAGCCCAGCAATCTCTTCCATAGCTTCCCACAAAGTTCTGGGAAATACCTGATCAGATCCAAGGGATTAATCTACCTTTACGCACCATCTCCTCTGTAATATGAACTCTTTTCAAGATATCACTATTTATTTCACTGGATAATCTCCCGGGAATATCCTCTCTAAGTACAGCCGTAATGTTATCCCTAACCAAAAATGCCACCCCTCCTCCTCTCTTGCCTTCTATACCTGGAATATTAAGCTGTCAGTTCTGTCCATCCCTGAGCCAAGTTTCTGTAATACCTTTGATATCCCAGTCCTATGTTCCCAACCATGCGCTAAGTTCATCAGCCTTACCTGTCAGGCATCTTGCGTAGAAATAAATGCAGTTGATTTTATCAGTCAATTATTTAATTATTAGTTTAGTTTATCAGTCTTATCTCATTCCCTGCTGAGCTCTTGTCTGCCTTGACTGTCGATCAAATTCTTCTTGGAGATGGTCATTGTCTGGCACTTGTATGATGTGAATGTTACATATCACTTCTCAGTATGAATATTGTTCAGCTGTTGCTGCATTTGGACATGCACTGCTTCAGTATGTGAGAAGTCACAAATGGTGCTGAGTATTACACAATCATCAGTGAACACCATTACCTTATGATTGTGGAAAGTGATTGCTGAAGATGGTTGGACCTCGGGCACTATGCTGAGAGATTTTGCAGCTATGTCTTGTGACTGATATGATTGGTCTTGGTTTGGATCCTGCTAGGATCATTCAGCTCCTGACCTCATTAAACCCGCTGTTCAAACATGGGCAAAAAAACTGAATTCAAAAAGTTATTTGAGAATGACAGCACCAAAGTAGCATTGGACAGAATGTGACATTGAGGAGCCACCAAGCAATCACCATCTTTGAGTTGAATGTGATTCTAACATAGTGGGTAGGCAATGGTCTCATGGTATTATCACTGACTATTAATTCAATGACCCAGGTAATGGTCTGGGGATTCAAGTTTGAATCTGCCATAGTGGCATTTGAATTCCACAAAAATCTGGAATTAAGAGCCTAACAATGACCATGAGGCCATTGCCAATTATTGGGGGGGGGGGACATTTGGTTTACCAATGTCCGTGAAGGAAGGAAACTGCTGTCCTTACCTAATCTGATCAACCTGTGACTCCAGATCCACAGCAATGTGGCTGATTCTTACCTGTTCTCTGGGCAATTAGGGATGGGCAATAAATGCTGGCCTAGCCTGTGATGCCACATCTTAGCTGAGAGTAAAAGAAATAGACAATTATTTCACTGTTTTCAATATTACTCTTGTTCCTAAATGTCATATTCAGTCCAATACTACCTTGGTGCTGCCACTCTCACCTCACTTTTTGAATCCAGCATGTTGCCCCTGTGTGAACAAAGGAACTCATTGATTTTAACTTTACTGCGAATCCTCTTGCAAGGATGCCTACCTTGAAGAAGTTCCCCTCCTCTCTCCACAAGAATCTCAGTGAGTCTCTCTCTCACCGCAACCTCCAGGTCATCTCCTCTGCCCTGAAGCTCTGACCTATCACCTCTATCCCCACCCAAATTCACCTATTGTACTCTTTGCTACCTTCTCCCCACCCCCATTTATCTCTCCACCCTGGAAGCTTCCTGCCTCTATTCCTGATTAAGGGCTTTCTCCTGCTCCTCGGATGCTGCCTGACCTGGTGTGCTTTTCCAGCACCACTCTGATCTAAACAAAGGGTGTAATGGGGTCAGGAGGTGAATGGTCCTAGCGGAATCTAGACCGAGATTTGTAAATGTTCTTATGGCATTGTTATATTCTATTATTTTGGTGTTCGAGATTGTCTAGATTAGAAAACAAAATGCTGGAAAACAAGAACAGAATTAGCTGGAGAAACTCGGGCAGCATTGCAGAGAGAGTGAACGTTTTGGGCAAAAGTGAGGACTGCAGATGCTGGAAACCAGAGTCTAGATTAGAGTGGTACTGGAAAAGCACAGCTGGTCAGGCAGCATCCGAGGAACAGGAAAATCAGTTCCTGATGAAGGGCTTTTGCCCAAAACGTCGATTTTCCTGCTCCTTGGATGCTGCCTGACCTGCTGTGCTTTTCCAGCACCACTCTAATCCAGTGAACGGGTCCACTGACCCTTTTTCAGAAGCACAGATCGTCAAAGCAGAGGCACATCTATGACTCTATCTCTCTCCACAGATGCTACCAGACCAGCGGAGTTGTTCTAGTGCTTACTGTCTTTTCTCCCGACCTCCAGCGTCCTCAGTATTTTGCTTCCAGATTAGATTTGCAGACAGGACACAATTTGTATATTGTACGTTTGTGTGTGTTTAGGGTCAGTCCCACTTGCCCAGTGTACAGTATGTTGTTTACATGGTTTGTGACTTAATTTGTGCTGTTGTCACTCTGTAATGCCTGTATGTGCTCAAGGGCTGTGCAGCATCTGCATGTTTGTGTGTGCTTGAGGGTGTGTCTGCTCGGGAGTATGCAATATTTGTGTGTTCGGTGACTGTAATGTCTGTGTGTGTGTTCCATTGAGATGCAGCACTTCTGTCTGACTCTCCCGCGGAGTGGGTGTAGTCTCTAGTTTGAAGGTGTGCTCAGTTTATCTGTATTCTTGCTCCAGTAACCAGGTGGTGCTGCGCAGTGAAAGAGGGCGGTCAAAATCCCATCGTCACCAGGAAGTCGTTCGGATTTATCCCCTGAGTGAATCTGTGATCCCACCCTCTCCCCGCCCAGCGCTTCGCCCTCGTCTCTCGAGTGCTTCCTCTCTGTTCGGCTCCCCCTCAGGTTAAAGGGACGCTGTGAGAGTACAGACGGATCGGGCTCTCTCTCTCTCTCTCTCTATGGCAGGACACGAATGGGACTGGTTTCAGCGAGAGGAGCTGATCGGTCACATCAGCGACATCCGAGTGCAGAACCTCCAGGGTAAGAGTCTGATGGAACTGGGATCACAGCCTGGGAGCCGGGCGGAAAGTTTGCCAAAAAAAAAACTTTGTCTGTAAATGAAACTATTCTTAGTGAGTTGGAGTAAAAGCTGCTCCCACCGCGGGTTATTCAACATCCTTGCTGGATAGGGATAGTTTGAACATAATCCTTCTCATTTTACTTCAAGCAAGCCGCTTTCCAAATTAATATTACTGGTGAATTAAGATTCACTAAATATTTCCAAATAACCTGTGGGAGTCGTTACACATCGTGGGCTAACTTCAGGAATTTTTCGGATGGGGTCAAATTCCATTCCAGCCGTAGCTTTATATTGTTCACTTCTTAACAGTTTTTGATGTCTGTATGTTTGTGTCACTGTGATTGTTGCTCCGTCTGTCCCTGTGATGTGACTAGATCACTGTTGCAAAGACTAACCCCTAATTTGAATCTATCAACAGGACAGGATTGAAAACGTGCCATTCTGTCATTTGCCTGAATCATCACAAAGTTTAAAACACTCCAGATCCAACCTAAGGACACAAGAACAAATATTATCTAAAAATACATCTGTTACCTACACCCAAAATAGTGATTGGAATTGACGACCTTTCCCTGTGTTTAATCTTGTGCCCCTTTGCAGACCAGCTGGGTTGGTTCTTGCAGGAATTATCATCCCTGCTACATCATATACTCCAACTGCTCTCAGTCTCTGTACCACACACACTCCTCCCTGACCACCACCCCTCTGCCTAGTCATGTGCTGCCCTTCTATTCATACACACTCTATTGCTTCCCCCCTTATTGTTGTTTTCTGTCCCCTTCCCTTGCCTGCTCTCTCTGACCCTGCCCTGTCACCAGCTTGCCCTCTCTCTCCCACCTTCACCTGTGACTTGTTTTCCCATCTGATTACCTTTTCTCACTGTATGTGTGTCTTTCTCGCTGGCTCTTCCTCTCTTGTCTGTTCCTCACCCTAGTTGTTCCTCCGTCAAATAAATTTCTCTGTCTCATTTATTGATACTGATATGGTCAATGTTTCTCACAACTTTCCTGTCTTGTTTTTCTAAACTTTGAATATTCCATTATGCACACCCTTCCTCCTCCTGTGTTGAAATCAGGATTCGTTGCAGCGCTGGCTGGGGGATGGTAGTATAGTAGTTATATTAGTGGTTCCGTATGCTTGAACTAATGATCTGAAGACATGAATTCAAATTCTACCACGGCTGTTGGGTAGATTAAATTCAGTTAATTGAGTAAATCTGGAATGAAAACACTGCTATTAGTGATGGTAACCATGAAACTACCATGCAAAAACAATCCATCTGGTTTCATTTAGGGAAAGAAATCTATTGTCCTTGCATGGTCTGTATGTGACTCTACCAATGTGATTGCTGTTTAATAGCTTTCCAAAGCAGTCTGCCAAACCACTCCGTTGTCAAGATTCACCACCACTACTTCTCAAGGGCAGTTTGTGATACGCAAGAGATGATGGCTTTTGTCAGTGGTATCTACATCCCGCAAATAAGTAATTAGAAAATACACATCGGCTTGTCTATAAATTAATTTACCCAGCACTTCAAAACCTTATTTTCCTTAGTCGTCTTTTGCCCAGTCTAAGCTGGAGGATGCGCATTTCTGATTTCCATCTCCTTCTCTGCTTACAAACCTTGTCAGTGCCTTATATTTTGAACCATGGTACTATAGATAAGGGTACAATGGAGAGATGGAATATGAGACTCTAACAGACAAGAGTTTCATTTTTAAAAAGTCAAGGTATATAGAGAGAGGGAAAGAGATGCTAAAAGTGCCTGTCTATCTATGGCAGCAGCTTTCAAGTCAGGCACAAGTTTGAATTTTATTCAAATAGTTGTTGAGAAAGATGCAAACATTTGGAATAAATAGTAAACTCAGCTCCTTGGAGAATGGTCATTTCATTTCAGGTCAAAATAAATCATTCAAGATGAGGAACTGATGAGGAATGACTAAGGATGGAATGAAAATGGGAAAAGGAGTTTGTAACACTTTTAAAAGACTGTTTTCAATGCCTGTTGGAAGAGTGAAATTCCTTCCTGGTGATGTGTTCTGAAAAAAAGTTAGAATTGTAACAAGTGTACAGCACAGAAAAAGATCTCTTGGCCCATTGTGTCAGTGCCAGCTGAAAAATGATCCTCGCAGCTTAACCCCACTTGCCAACGTTTAGATCATTACCCCACAGATAATGAGACTTGGTAGAAACGTAGGAAGTTTATGGTTGGTGAAATAACTCCCGGTATCTGGGAGATCCTGGAAGGCTGGAGAGTAGCAAATGTTGTGCCATTATTCGAGAAGGGCTGCAAAGGAAAGCCTGGGAACTATAGACCAGTCAGCTTAACATCGGAGGTGGGTAAGTTACTTGAGAAGTTCTGAGGGATAAGATTTACATGCATTTGGAAAGACCGGATTTAATTAAGAGTAGTCAACATGACTTTGTGAGTGGGAGATCATGCCTCACAAATTTGTTAAGAGTTCTTTAAGGTGACCAGGAAGGTTGACAAGGGCACAGCAGTAGACATAGTTTATATGGATTAGGCAAAAGTGAGGACTGCAGATGCTGGAGATTAGAGTTGAGAGTGTGGTGCTAGAAAAGCACAGCAGGTCAGGCAGCATCCGAGGAGCAGGAGAAAACCCTTCATCAGGAATTGTAGTCTATGTGGATTTCGGTAAGATTCCACATGGTAGGCTGCTCTGGAAGCTTAGATTGCATGAAATCCAAATTTATGCTAGCAAATTGGTTACACAATTGGCATGATGGTAGGAAGCAAAGGGTAACAGTGAAAGAATGTGTATTGAGTCGGAAGAGATAGGAAAGGTCTTGAATGAGTACTTTTCTTCAGTATTTACAAACGAGAGAGACCGTATTGTTGAAGAGTAGAGTGTGAAACGGACTGGTAAGCTAGAGGAGATACTTGTTAGGCAGGAAGATGTGTTGGACATTTTGAACAACTTGAGGATAGACAAGTCCCCCGGGCCTGACGGGATATATCCTAGGATTGTGGGAAGCAAGAGAGGAAATTGCAGTACTGTTGGCAATGATCTTTTCGTCTTCACTGTCAACGGGGGTGGTACCAGGGGACTGGAGAGTGGTGAATGTTGTGCCCTATTCAAAAAAGGGAATAGGGATAACCCCGGGAATTACAGGCCACTTAGTCTTACTTCGGTGGTAGGCAAAGTAATGGAAAGGGTACTGAGGGATAGGATTTATGAGTATCTGGAAAGACACTGCTTGATTAGGGACAGCCAGCATGGATTTGTGAAGGGTAGGTCTTGCCTTACAAGTCTTATTGAATTCTTTGAGGAGGTGACCAAGCATGTGGATGAGGGTAGAGCAGTGGATGTAGTATACATGGATTTTAGTAAGGCATTTGATAAGGTTCCCCATGGTAGGCTTATGCGGAAAGTCAGGAGGCATGGGATAGAGGGAAATTT
Source organism: Chiloscyllium plagiosum (assembly GCF_037043375.1). NCBI lineage: Eukaryota > Metazoa > Chordata > Chondrichthyes > Orectolobiformes > Hemiscylliidae > Chiloscyllium > Chiloscyllium plagiosum. Next base: position 10,569,912 of record NW_028270146.1, read on the forward strand.
GGCCAATTGGATAGAAAACTGGCTAACCGGTCGAAGTCAGAGAGTGGTGGTAGATGGTAAATATTCAGCCTGGAGCCCAGTTACAAGTGGAGTTCCGCAGGGATCAGTTCTGGGTCCTCTGCTGTTTGTAATTTTTATTAATGACTTGGATGAGGGAGTCGAAGGGTGGGTCAGTAAATTTGCAGATGATACGAAGATTGGTGGAGTTGTTGAGGAGGGCTGTTGTCGGCTGCAAAGGGACTTAGATATGATGCAGAGCTGGGCTGAGGAGTGGCAGATGGAGTTCAACCCTGCCAAGTGTGAGGTTGTCCATTTTGGAAGGACAAATAAGAATGCGGATTACAGGGTTAACGGTAGGGTTCTTAGTAAGGTGGAGGAGCAGAGGGATCTTGGGTCTATGTTCATAGATCTTTGAAAGTTGCCACTCAGGTGGAGAGAGCTTGTAAGAAGGCCTATGGTGTATTAGCGTTCATTAGCAGAGGGATTGAATTCAAGAGTCGTGAAGTGATGTTACAGCTGTACAGGACTTTGGTTAGGCCACATTTGGAGTACTGTGTGCAGTTCTGGTCGCCTCACTTTAGGAAAGATGTGGAAGCTTTGGAGAGGGTGCAGAGAAGATTTACCAGGATGTTGCCTGGAATGGAGAATAGGTTGTACGAGGATAGGTTGAGAGTGCTAGGCCTTTTCTCGTTGGAACGGCGAAGGATGAGGGGTGACTTGATAGAGCTTTATAAGATGATCAGAGGAATAGATAGAGTAGACAGTCAGAAACTTTTTCCCCGGGTACAACAGTGTTACAAGGGGACATAAATTTAAGGTGAAGGGTGGAAGGTATAGGGGAGATGTCAGGGGTGGGTTCTTTACCCAGAGAGTGGTGGGGGCATGGAATGCGCTGCCTGTGGGAGTGGTAGAGTCAGAATCTTTGGTGACCTTTAAGCGGCAATTGGATAGGTACGTGGATGGGTGCTTAAGCTAGGACAAATGTTCAGCACAACATCGTGGGCCGAAGGGCCTGTTCTGTGCTGTATTGTTCTATGTTCTATGTTCTATGAAGCTTGTCGGACTTGAGGCCTGTGACTACTGGAGTGTCTCCGGGGTTGGGGCTGGACTCATTACTGTTTGTTATCTGTAAGAATTATTTGGATGAGAATGTACAAGCCATGACTAGTAAGTTTGCTGATTACACTAAAATAGGTGGTATCATGGACAGTGAGGAAGGTTATCAGAAATTGCAGCAGAACCTTGATCAGCAGGGGAAGTGGGCTGAGAAATGGCAAATGGAGTTTATTCTAGATAAGTATGAGTTTGGAAAGTCAAGGTAAGAGTTTCATGGTGAATGGCAGGGCCTTGAGGAGTGTAGTGGAACAGAGGGATCTAGGCGTTCAGGTTAACTGTACTCTGAAAGTGGAGTCACAGGTAGACAGGGCAGTGAAGAAGGCTATTGGCACACTGGCCTTCATCAGACAGGGCATTCAGTATAGAAGTTGGGAAGTTATGTTGCAGTTATATAGAACATTGGTGAGGTCACACTTGGAGTATTGTGTTCAGCTTTGATCTCCTTGCTATGGGAAAGATGTTATTAAACTGGAAAGAATGCAGAATAAATTTACAAGGATGTTGACTGGATTCAATGATCTGAGTTATAGGGAGAGATTGGACAAACTAGAGCTTTTCTCTTTTAGAGCATAGGAGACTGAGGGGTGTGGGGGGGGGGGCGGGGAATCCTTTATAGAGATGTATAAGATCATGAGAGGCATGGATAGAGTGAGTGCACTCAGTCTTTTTCCCAGGATTGGGGAATCGAGGATTAGAGGGCATCAGTTTAAGATTAGACAGAATAGAATATAAGGGAACCTGAATGGCAACTTTTTACACAGAGGGTGGTACATATATGGAATGAGCTGCCAGCGGAAGTGCTTGAGCCGGGTACATTACAACATTTAAAAGGTATTTGGACAAATAGACGGATAGGAAAGAATTAGAAGAATATCTGCCAAATGCAGAGAAATGGGGTTAGACTGGACAGACATTTTGGTCAGCGTGGACCAGTTTGGGCCAAAGAGCCTATCTCTGTGCTGTAGGATTCTATCAGGGAGGCAAAAGTGAGGACTGCAGATGCTGGAAACCAGAGTTTAGATTAGAGTGGTGCTGGAAAAGCACAGCAGGTCAGGCAGCATCCGAGAAGCAGGATTTTCCCGCTCCTTGGATGCTGCCTGACCTGCTGTGCTTTTCCAGCACCACTCTCAAGTAAAACCTGTAGGATTCTATCACTCTATCCTGTCATCACATTACCTTTTATTTACACATGGAGAGTCCTTGACACTGATCTAGCTCCCTCAGACCCAGCTTTCAGAACAACAGTATATCTGACACTGCTGTTTATTTATTTTTAATTTTGTTTTTTTTTCTTTCCCCCCACACTACCGCCTAACAGCAGTAGACACTCCTGTTTATGTCTGTCAGCGAGGGCTCCCTGATTGGGGCTGTTAATCTGGACCAATCAGGGAACTCATATTCTATGATGTCCACCTGGCTGACCTCACTACAATCACTGTATCACTCTCCCCTGAGTCTGAGGACATGGGCCAGTTCTTTTCTTTTGTAGCTCCTCCTGGCAGTTTAGCACTGGGTCAGGTTCCTCCTCCCCTGCCTCTGATATGGGCGGTGTGTTAATCACAGTTGCTCTCCTCTTGTGCCTGAAGCATCTCAGAAGAAAGTCATTTGCTTCTTCAGGCAGCAAAGGCATTATGGTGGCAGCATCTGCCATGTCCATCTCAGATTTTGAGGTATCTTCAACGCTTAAAGCAGCACAGTGGCTCAGTGGTTAGTACTTCTGCCACACAGCACCAGGGACCCAGCAACCTCGGGTGACTGTCTATGTGGAGTTTGCACGTTCTTCCTGTGTGGACTTCCTCTGGGTGATCCGGTTTCTTCCCACAGTTCAAAAATGAGCAGGTTAAGTGGATTGGCCATGCTAAATTGTCTGTAGTGTCCAGGGATGTACAGGTTAGGTGGATTAGCCATGGGAAATGCAGGGTTACATGAATAGGATAGGAGGGTGAGTCTAGGTGGGATGCTCTTCGGAGATTGGGTGTAGACTTGTTGGGCCAAATGACCTGCTTCCACACTGTAGGGATTTTATGAAAGGGAGAACCCATGGGTTCTGGAACATTCAGAAAGGGTGTCGAGGACCTCTGCACATTTTGTTCCCACACCGTTTGCGAGTTTGCAACTTTTGTAATCCAAGTGTTTGTTAAGACCATCGCACCTCCCCGAACTTTAACATTGGACCAACTTTGCATCAACCATGCCTCTTAACCATGTAGGGCCAACCCCATGGTTCCTACACCAACTGTCATCCCCTGAAGTAACCTGTCTCTCTCACCTAGAGGAATCTTGTGTCTGGCATTAGCATCCCAGATGCCATTTCATTTCCCCCCCCCCCCATGTTTGACGAATTAACTTTGTGTGGTTAACACATAACTGAATCCCAGGTTTACCTGACCGTTCCCAAAAAATGTGGGCAAGCTGCTGGCAGTGAGTTTTGTCCTTGTCAGTGCTCTGGGCACTGCCCCACCAACATGGCTATGACTGCATCCAGTCCTGATCACTTGACATAACATCATTCCAACATCTTCATTTTGGAAACCCCTGGATAACCCTGGTAGAGTTCAGCCAGTATCAGGCAGTGACCTTTGCTTGGGACAATCACTCTTGCTCCGCACAATCATATTCTTTCCTCTGTTGTGATTTGGTTTGTTCAGGTTCAAAAATCTGGTTGTGATGACCCCGTCGTTTTTGGATGTTCCTCTCCATTGGACCACCTATGAGCTAATGCGACCCTGATGCTGTATTGGGAGGCGTCGCCTGTCAATACCAGATCTCACTTGGAATCATAGTGTGCCAACATCTTAGAGGATGATAGCTCTTTCTTCACTTCCCTGAAAGCTATAGCTTGGCTACATGACCACTTCAAAAGCAAACCCTTTTTTAGGAGTTGATGCAAAGATGCCAGGATGGAGGCCAGATTATGTATGAACTTTTCAAAATAATTCATCAGTCCATGGAAAGACCTAAGCTCCAGTGTAGATGTGGGAGCCGGGGCAGCTTTGATCACTGTCACTTTAACTTCCAATAGGTGTAACTCAATCTTCTTAACTCTATGGTCTAGCTAGGTCACTTGGGATATCTGAAACACATTTTTCCCTTCTGAGGCATACACACGCTTGGAAGAAAGATCTACGGACTATAACCAAGTTCTCTAAGTGTATATTATTGATCTTTCCTATTAGTAGCACATAATCTGGATAAATGGTGATCTGGTGTAGACCTTGTAAAATGTTCTCCATTGTCTGGTGAAAAATTGTATGGGCTGACTATACCCTAAATGACAATCTCATACAATGGTACAAACCCTTCTGGGTGGTAGTAATCGTAGTGTACTCTGGGAATCCTCATCTAACTGCAGTTGCAAGTATACATGGCTTATATCCAGCTCCCTGAAGGACAGCCCCCTGCAATATAAAGCCTCTATGAGAGGGATTGGATATTTATCCAGCTGCGAAAAGTGGTTTACCATTTGTTTAAAATCCCCATAAAAATACACTGACCCATAGAGCTTCACAATCAGTATGATGGGTGCAGCCCATTCAGTAACTGGGCTGGTTTGATGGTTCTTTAACTTCCCAGCCTTCTGATTTCTGCCTCTATTTTTGCTCAAGACAAATGGCCATTGGGCAGGCCTTGCACAATCATAGAATTGCTTTCGGGATCAATATGCCTTGGCTCCGCTGATGGTCCCTAGACCTTCCTGAAAAACCTCCACTAAGGACTTCACTCAGGCAGTAATTTTCTAATCAAAAAATGTTGAGCCAATCAAGGTGAATCTTTCTCAACCAATTTTGCCCCATCAAGCTCAGGCCCGAGCCTTTAACTACGATCAGTGGTAAATAAACCAGGTACTGGAACCAATGTTGTACCCTTTACCTGTAAAATTTCCCCAGGAAAGATTCTCATTTTAGCTGAGATCTTGTGCAAACTTAAGGTTTGGAGTCCAGAGCAAATTTTGTTAAGACCAGTTCTATGATCACTGAAACGGCCACACCAGTATCGATTTCCACTAAAACCAGGTGACCATTTAACCAAAAGTTTATTTTGATTTGTTCTGATTTGGACGTTGCTAAGCATTTTAACTGTTCCCGATGTAGGTGTGCACTGTCCTGGATATTGGCCTGAGTTCTCTTGCTCGGTTTAGGTCGGGTGAGACTCTTTTGCTGTCTTGAGTCCACACACCACCAGCAACTACAATGGCTTATCAGCCCAGATTATGAAGAAACTTCTAACCATTTGGCCGAGGCTTGGCTTTGTTTTGGGGTTTTGCTGTGGGCAGCCCCAGAGTCCCTCTGTTTACGATATGTCCTGAGTGAGGCTGTGCGATTGCCTTCACTGAAGTGGTGCTCCCAAGCTCACTCAGAGTGGCGAGAGTGTCAACATTCATCGGACTCATATGCCCTACCTGCTGCATTTTTCATTGATAAAGCCAGTTGTAGTGCCTATTTGAGGTCCAGTTGGGCTTCAGCTAGTAGGCGTTTTGCATAGTTACATCATCAATCTCAATATCAACAGTCTCTCAGCATCTCGTTAAAAGTTGTTCCAAAGTCCTATGCTCCTGAACACCTGCTGGTCAAAAATCCTGAAATGATTCCCCTCATAATCTGAGGTCCACCTGGCTGACCTTTTTACTATCACAATAAAGAATAGAGTGAGGATAAGAACAGAGTCCTGAAAACTCCAGAGATAATGGGGAAAGACGTTTAATGGTGAACAGTGACATGGCAGTTTAGAAGTAAACTAGATTGCTATGTACAGAGGGAGGGCAGGCTGGTGTTAACTTATTTAGAAATGCAGTGTGCCTGGTTCTGCCAAATGTTTTAGAGATCTACAAAATAAATAGCTCAAGTGGAGAATTTTGCAAGGCCTTGTTGACATTCAATTCAATCACAAATATTACATCACTGTTTTTCTGTTCCCAGTGTGCTTTGGCAGCATAGAGGAAGTGATACCTCCCTGAATGATGATGGATTTACTGAGTAAGCTCTGGAGGTTCCTCTATGCATCGGGAGACTTGGCACTGGTTCCTATGGGACAAGTTACAAATTGTCCATTTTTACCTTTTAAGTGTGAGTCAGTGAGGAAGTGTTAACTCTCATGTTTACATTTCTGTGTTAAAAAGGTCAGAATTTCAAGCAGGCATGTTAGCTAGGAGGGACTTCCCAGAGGCAGATGCGACTTAATGGCTGATCGTCTTGGATTCCAAAGCATATTGTGTACAGTATTCATTGCACTCACCTGCTTTCTGTTTTAGGAACAAAATAAGACCATTCAGCTCCTCAAGTTTGAAATGCCTCCTTTGAAGTTCCAGGCAGGAAATGTCTGCACTGGTGTTATGTTTATGAATTACCTCTGTCACTCATTCTTTCTCGGAGACACATAACATAGAGTGAATCAATACTAATTATCACTTTCCTCACTTTTTCCTCTCTTGCTCCTGTATAAACACGGAGGGTGTGGTGAAATACTTGTTGCTCAATTGGTTTGGATGATCTCTAATAGACATAACTTTGAGAGTATGGTCATTTGGTGTACTGCGTTCGTGCTGTTTTTTTAAAAAAAACCTATTTAGCTATCATGCTTTCTAATTATTGGACCATGACTTTTAAGGTGTGGGTATGACAGTTAAAGTGCATATCCACAAATTTCAAAAATGTGATGCAGGTTTTTGTGTTGTCCAGGCAGAGTGACAGGGCACCCACCACAACTTCAGGGTGAAAGAATTACCATCAACCCTCCTCTAATTCTTCTACTGATTGCTTAAAGTCTATGGTGCCTGGCTATTGACCTATCTACTAAGAGGAAATAAGGGGTCCCTCATAATCTTGTACGCATCAATTAAGTTTCCCGCTTGCCTCCACGTTGAGAGAACAGCCGATTTGTTATTTTCTGATAGCCGTGATCCTCCTTCCTGGGACCATTCTCGTAAATCTGCACTCTGCTCTTTCTAGTATGATCTCAAACCTCCTGTAATGCAGCGAACAGAACTCAATGCAATATTCTAGCTGTGGCTAAACTAGTGTTTTACGCGTTCTCACAGACTCTCCCTCTTATTATTCTTATATTATATACCTTTAGCCAACAAGAGAAAGCAGCAAGCTTACTTTCTTATTTAGCTGTCCTGCTACCTTCAAGGGTTTGTGGACTGCAAGGTTTCATTGTTCCTCCTATTTTTCTCCATATTCCTGACATCCTCTGTGCACTCCTTTTGTTTTGTTAGTCTTTGCCATAACCTCACACCTGTTGGGATTCAATTCCATTTTCTACTTTTCTGCCAACCGGACTAATTCATTGGTATTGTCCTGCAATTTACATTTTTTTTTCACTATCAGCCCCATGGTAAATATTTGTCTTGTCTGCAAAGTTTTTGATAGATTTAGAAGTAAATGCAAGAAAAACCTTTCATTATACCAATGATTCCCAAACGTTTTTCTAGAAAGACCACATTTCAAGGCATAATAGTGAGAATTTTGAGGGCTGGAGAATGTGTAAGAGAAATCCTGTGAGAGTGTTTTAGACAGAGAAAGGTCAGAGCTACACAGCAGCCATTTCAGCCATTTGGAACTTTTAACCTAAGTAAATTTCCACTTGTGACCCCATTTGGGTTCTGGCCCCACTTTGGGAAGCTGTGGATTTTTCCATGAAAAGGAAGGATCTCTTTGAAACCTCACAGGACATAGTCTTCCGATCATAAAAACCTGTCAATCATTACACTTTTATTTCTGTCAGTAAGTCCATTTTGCATCCAGTTTGACTTTTTCTTGAATCCTGTGAACTATGAATTTAGTATCAGTCTGTCATGAGAGACCTTATCCAAATCACTGTAAAATGCATAAAGACTGCTTCAAACATATTATCCTAAGCCACTTCCTCAAAATGTTCAGTCAAGTTAGTTAGACGCAACCTTCCCTTAACAAATCCATGTGGCCTGAATTATTGACCTGTGCTTTTCTAGCATAATTTTATGTTGTTCCTTGGACATTTTTCCCAATAATTTGCCCACCACAAGATTAAGATGACTGAGCTGTAATTACTTGATCTATTCTTTTCTCCCTTTTCACTCAATGGAACAACTTTAACTGACCTCAAATCCTCGAAGACCATATCTAAAGTCAAAAAGAATTGGAAAATGATGGTCATAAAGAACCGCTGCTATTTTGTACCATACCATTTTGTCTGAATGTTTGTGGAATTGGTTTCAACTCGATGCTAAGAACAGAAGTAAGAGAAAGTCAACCGTAGCTGAAAAAGAAAAGGCTTCAGAAATGGGCAGAAATAGTAGTAAATCTGAGGATTGGGAATTTTTTAGAATACAGTAAATGTGGTCCAAGGAAAGGAAGAATAGAATTTGGCGGTGGCACGATGGCTCAGTGGTTAGCACCGTTGCCTCACAGTGCCAGGGACCCGTGTTCGATTCCAGCCCCAAGCAACTGCTTGTGTGGAGTTTGTACATTCTCCCCGTGTCTGCCTGGGTTTCCTCCAGGTGCTCCGGTTTTCCCCTGCAGTCCAAAGATATGCAGATTAGGTGAATTGGCTGTGCTAAATTGCCTGTAGTTTTCAGGGATGTGTCAGTTAGGTGCATTAATCAGGGGAAATGTAGAGTAATAGGGTAGGAGAATGGATCTGGATAGGAAACTCTTCGGACGGTCGGCGTGGACTTGTTGGGCCAAAGGGCCTATTTCCACATTGTAGGGATTCTATAATTCTATAAAACAAATGCAAGCTAGAGAAAAAGAAACTTAAAAAAAACACAAGTGAACTGCAAAATTTTCTGCAAGTAAATGAAGAGGGAGCATTTGACTAACTTGAGTGAAGGACTATTAAAAAGTCAGAAGAATTTAAATGATTTGTTTGACCAACTTCACGAAATCTGGAGACTTTGGCTTAGCTAAAAATTCTGCAACTTTAATGCAGAAGATTCTAGATGCAGGGGAATTGTCCATTAGAATCTTTCTTTTCCTGGGCCATTCCTACATTTGGGATTTTGCATAGTCTTGCTGCACAACTCCAATCTGCGCTGCTCCAACCACCATTTTGGGCCATGATCAATAGAGATACCATTACAGAATGCATCAAGTGGGGAGGACAAATAGAGGACACCTTTTGTTATGCAGGGAGAGATGCTCATGGAGAATTATGGGCACTTGTGACTACTGTTGTAGATCATAGTGAGATGTGTGTCGTGGTTATGTTAGTGGACTTATAGTTCAGATACTCATGCTCTGGAAAATTGAGTTCAAATCCCACCAAGAGATAATGGAATTTAAATTAATTTCAAGTATTAAAGAAAAAAGTTAACACAAAGCTATTACAACAATTGAGAAATACCCATCTGGTTCATCAATGTCCTTTCCAAAAGGAGATTTTCCATCCCTACCTGGTCTGGCCCATAAATGACTGCAGACCCACTGTAATATGATTGACATTTAATTGTGTTTTGAAATGGCCAAGCCAGCCACTCAGATCCACACCAATTAGGGATTTTGTAACAAATACTGGTTTTGCTAGTGACGTCACATCACGTCAAATAGTAAATAAATAAATGCACCCTTTTGAAGTTTAAGTCCTTGACACCATCTACATTGTGTAAGATTCTTCTCCCCCCACTGATCTTTTGTAAATTGTGCCTTTTAATTTTTGGAAATTGTTTTGACCAAAAATGTGTTGCCAGTTTAAACTTCAATCCTTCTTTTGATTCCAAGGATTTGCCTTGTAATTAGAAGCTAGAAATATGTAAACACCAAAGCAAACCAATGTAAACTGGAGCCAACTAGGGAAAAAGAGGAGACCTGGGTTCTGGCATACAACAATGTAGGTCATGATTATACAGAAAGGGTGAGGTGAATAAATGGCGCCTTTAAACCCTTCCCCCAACATGCAGTGCTTATAAGATAGAAGACTTGCGTTCATAACACATTTTGTAACATCTGAATGATCCAAAGCTGACTGGAGCCAGTACGTTTGAAATGGAGTCACTGTTGTAGGAAACATGGTTTGTTGTTTTTGTGATGTTGATTGAGGGATAAGTATTTTCAGGACAATAGGAGGAAGTCCTCTTCAGAATAATGCAACTTTCTTATACCACTTTTGAGAGGGCAGAGGTTTGCTTTGTGCTGTCATTTCTGACAGCACAGTGGTCCATTTGTACTCCCTCAGGGAGTGGGGATGTCTAGATTTTGTAATCAAATGTTTGGAGTGGGTTTGAAACCACATACATTCAGATGAGAGTACAGAGGAACCTCAAACATCTGAATGACATAATTGGGGAGTAATTTTTTCGAATAATCAAATGCCGGATAACACAGTTTAGCCAAGCGTTGGGAGCTTGCGATCTTGTCCGGATAATCCGAATTTCGGATAATCGAATGCTGGACAATCGAGGTTCCTCTGTACTACATACTGAGTCAAAATGATGCATAACAAGTAAAACATTGCAAAGAGCATGAATTTTTACTGTTCATCTTTCATTGTGCTTTGCCCATTGTTGGGGAGGTAGTGGTATGTGACCCTTTACAAATTTGAGTCCGGAATGCAGGGACAGCAGGATGATTTAACCTGAAGAAACAACACAATGACCAAGCTTAATTCATATTAACCACATGACATAGAATATAACTTTTCTTTCTCTTGGGATGTGTTGCATTGGCAGAATAGAATGTGAACTCATGGATGGTAGGTTGGTTAAGGCTGCTTCATTTCCTGAGGAATTTTAATTGGTTATTAATGAGAACTATGTTTTTTTTAATAGTGGAATGAAAATGGCCAGATTAATTGAAGATAATTGTATAATGGGTCTTGGTAGCATTCAGACATGATCTTAATATTCTATTACCCAGCTTGTTTGTTTATCTTTAGATATTCTTTCTACTTGCTCCACTTGCAACCTTTTTTTTAAAGAAACTGATTTCTTACTGTAACTAATTGTTTGTGCTATTCTACTTGATGTCTCATGCTAACTTGTTGACTGAAATTTCCACATTAAATACCCAAGTGATTCAACCTTTTGGGAAGTTAAGGCCTCACAATAAACAGCACAGAAAGGTGTCCCTAACGTCAAGTTTAAAAGAGGTGGGAGAAGCAAGGTTTTTCACACAAAGGGTGGGGAGTGCCTGGAACACACTGCCAGAGGAGGAAGCAGACACAACAGCAGCAATCAAGAAGCACCTGGATGAATACATGAATAGGAAGGGAATAGAGGGATATGAATCCTGTAAATGAAGGCAGTCTTGGAGGGGTAAAATATGCCAGCACAGGCGTGGGGGGGCCGAAGGGTCTGTTTCTATGCTTTGGTATCTAGACCCGAAATGTTAACCCTACTTTCTCTCCACAGATAATGCCAGACCTAATGAGTTTCTCCAGCAATTCTTATTTTTGTTTCTGACGGATTCCATTATGCCTTCACTAATTTCTTTATACCTCTTAACATTTAAAAGAAGCATATTAGCTAAAGGTGATAAAGATTGGTACGTGACAACACACAAAAACCAGATACATTCTAATCTGTCCACTACCATCATAATTATAGTTTGAATCTGTCTCTTGATCTATATGGTATAATGAGCGACAATGAGGTACAGCAATATTATTTACAAATACAATAGTGTGTAGTTTGGAAGGGAATTTGCAAGAGATCTTTCTATGCAGTTGCTGACCATGACCTTTTAGATAGAGTTTGTTGGTTTGGAAGGTGTTGTTGAACTAATTGATGTGATTCATAATAAGACTCATCCAGTTCAGTGGTCAATGGTAATACCTGGCATGTCGATGGGGGATTGGTAATGGCATTGAACGTCAAGTGGAAGTGGTTAGATTTTCTTGTCAGGAAAAAAATCATTTTTTGGCATGATTGTTACTTGCCACTTATCAAACCAAGCCTGAATATTCATCTTTGTTGCATTTGGATATGTTTTGCTTCAGTGCCTGAGAAGTTGTGAAAGAGACTGAACTTTGTACAACCATCAGCAAGCATCCCCATTTCCCATTTAAGTAGCTGAAGATGTTTGGGCCTTGGGTACTGCCTTGAGGAAACCCCTGTAGCAATATTTTTGGCTCTGAGATGATTGACCTCCAAAAACCACAACCACTGCCCTTTTGTGCCAGATATAACTCCAACCATCAGAGAGATTTCCTCCTGATTCCCATTGACTCCATTCTGGATTAGTGGTGCTGGAAGAGCACAGCAGTTCAGGCAGCATCCGAGGAGCAGTAAAATCGACGTTTCGGGCAAAAGCCCTTCATCAGGAATCTCCCATTGACTCCAGTTTTGATGTCACACATCAAATCAGCATTCAACAGAGGGCAAGAACAGTTACCTCATCTCTGGAGGTCAGTTCTGTTGTCTGTGTTTGTATTTAGGCTGTAATGAGGTCAGGAGTTGAGTGGCCCTGGCAGAATGCAAACTGAATTTCAGTGAGCTGTTTTTTTTAATTTATTGGTGTGGTTATCACTGGCTAGGCCAGCATTTATTGCCCATCCTTAATTGCCCAGAAGGCAGTTAAGAATCAACCACATTGCTGTGGGTCTGGAGTCATGTGTAGGCCAGAGCTGGTAAGGATGGCAGGTTCCTTCCCTAAAGGACATTAGTGAACCAGATGGGTTTTTCCTGACAATTGACCACGCTGATGGTGACGATTAAACTCTTAATTGCAGATTTTTATTGAATTCAAATTCTAGCATCTGATTGCCTTCAAACTCAGTTTACTAGAACATTGCCTGTGTCTCTGGATTAATCATCTAGTGATCATAACATTAAGCCATTAGATGTTGCTGAGTAGTGCCCTTTGGGGATGGCACGGTAGCTCAGTGGTTAGCACTGCTGCCTCACAGCACCAGGGACTCGGTTTCAATTCCAGCCTCGGGTGACTGTGTGGAGTTTGCATATTCTCACTGTGTCTGTGTGGGTTTCCTCTGGATGCTCCGGATTCCTCCCACAATCCAAAGGTGTGCAGGTCAGGTGAATTGGCTATGCTAAATTGCCCATAGTGCTAGGTGCTTTACTCAGGGGTAAATGTAGAATAGGGGAATGGGTCTGGCTGGGTTACTCTTCAGAGGGTCGGTGTGGACTTGTTGGGCCAAATGGCCTGTTTCCATACTGTAGAGTATCTAAACTAATCTAATCTGATAGTACTGTTGATGATGCCTTCCATCACTTTACGGATGATCAAGAGTAGATTGGGTCAGTTATTGTCTGGGTTGGAATTTTCATGCTTTTTGTAAATAGGATATTTCTGGGCATTTTTCCATGTTGCTGTTTGGAGTGTGGTAGCTGGACTGGAACAGCTTGAATTGAGGCATGGCTAGATTTGGAACATAAGTTTCCAGGACTATATTTGGAATATTGCCAGATGCCATGGCCTTTGCAGTGTCTGGTGCCTTCAACCATTACATGATATGGCATGGAGTGGCTAAATACTGGCAGCTATGATACTGAGCACCACACGAAGAGGCCAAGATTGATTATCAATTCAGTGTTTTTGGCTGAAGACTGTTGTAAATACCTTGTGTTTTGCAGCGATGTGCTGGGCTTCTCCATATTTGAGAATAGGAATATTTGTGGAACCAGCTTTACCGGTTAGGTGTTGAATAGTTTTTAACCACCATTTACGTCTGGATGTGGCAGGACTGCAGAGCTTACTGTGTGTGTTGCAATATTGCTTAGCTCCACACAGATGCTGCCAGACCTGCTGAGTTTCCCAGCAATTTCTATCTTTGTAGATTTCCGCTTTTAGCTCTTTCATCACCTCCTGTAGACCCAGTCTTGCAGCTATGTCCTTCAGAACTCCTCCTGTTTGATTAGCAATGGTGCTACTGAGCCACTCTTTGTGATGGACTTGAAATCTCTTCACCTCCATCCAGAGTTCGTTCCACATTCTTACCAACTTCAGTGCTTCTTAAAATTGGTGTTCAGCATGGAGGAATATTGATTCATCAGCCGAGGCATTTGTTGGGGCTTGTGATAGGTGTTTTTAATCATTCATGGGATGGGGATGGCACTGGCTAGGCCTGCATTTATTGCCCGACCCTAATTGTCCAGAGGGCAGTTTAGAGTCACCCACATTGCTGTGGGTCTGGAGTCACATATAGACCAGACCAGGTAAAGATGTCAATTTCCTTCCCCTAAAGGACACAAATGAGCCAGATGGGTTTTCCCTGACCATTGGCAATGGTTTCGTAGTCATCATTAGATTCTTAATTCCAGATCTTTTTTTTTAATTCACATTCCACCATCTGCCATGGTGAGATTCCAACCCGGGTCCCCAGGACATACTGGATCTCTGGATTAATAGTCCATTGATAATACCACTCAGCCATTGCCTCCATGCCCATGTTTGACCTGAAGCCATGAGACTTCATTGCACCCGGATCAAAGTTGAGGACTCCCTCCCAAGTACTTCCACTCTTAATGGGTTTGCTCTGCTTCTGGGCCAGGACATACCCAGGAATGGTAATACAGGTATCCTTTACCAAGTATGATTACACTATTGCTCAACTTGTCTGTATCTCTCCTACAAACAGAAACTCTGGATGTTAGTAAGGAGAAATCTGCAGGAATGACCAGATGAACCATTGTTTTTCTGATGCTTAGTCTCTTGCCAGGTGGACCAAAATAATTAATTCATTTTATTATGCTTTGTATCGGTTTGGTAGCACTGAATGGCTTGCTAGGCCATTTCTTAGGGTATTTACAAGTCAACCACATTTCTGTGGCATGGAGTTGGTAAGGACAGCTGAATTTCTTCCCTAAAGAATATTAATAAACCAGGTGGGTTTTTAGGATAATTTACAGTGGTTTAGTAATCATGCACTAGCTTTTAATTCCAGATTTATTAATCGAATTTAAATTTCACCTGCTACTTTGGTAGGACTTGAACCTGTATCCCCAGAGTATTAACCTGGACCTTGTTTGTACAATGACTTTTTTTTTCACTGGAGCATAAGAGGTTGAGGGGTGACCTTATGGAGGTTTATAAAATCATGAGGAATATAGATAAAGTGAATGGCAGATATCTTTATCCTAGAGTGGGGGATTTCAAGACTAAGGGACATATTTTTAAGGTGAGAGGAGAAAGATTTTAAAAAAGACATGAGGGGCAACCTTTTTTTTTACACAGAATGGTTTGTATGTGGAATGATCCTCCAGATGAAGTGGTGGATGCGAGTAAAGTTACAACATTGAAAAGGCATTTGGATAAGTACATGAATAATAAATGTTTGGAGGGATACTGGACAAGTGCAGGCAAGTGGGACTAGTTTGGTTTGGGGTTATGGTTAGTGTGAACTGGTTGGACCAAAGAGTCTGTTTGCTTCTGTGCTGCATGACTTTATGACTCTACATCATTGCTTCCACTATGTCTCGCCAATCTGCTCAATTTTGCTTCGGCTATCACATCCTGACTTGCTGCTTAATTAACACCTCAAGCCAAGGAGTGTCTTTGGAGTGTCTTTTAAGAGCTGTGAATATCATGGTGAAATATAACACTATGAAAACATCATATCATGGAGACAAAATACCACAGGGATGTTATTGTTATGGTATGCGGGCAGTCAGGTAAGTAAGAGTGCTGGCTGAGGCAGTAATTATGGCAGCTGTAATAATAAACTATCATACTGAGGAATTTACTCTGCATCGCACAAAAGGAAGCAGCAAATTTGGCAGGTACATGTATACATAAAAGATTTCTCAGGCCATATCTATCCAGTAATGGTGCAGATGTTAATTTGAAAATCTAATCACTCGATGCTTTATTACTTTCTCAGAAGAGAATGGTTCATGGTCAGGAGTGAATCTAGGTGGATCATGGAATTATTGCACTGCAGAAGGAGTCCATTCAGCTCTCTTGTCTGCTCTGGCCCTCTGAACGAGCAATGTGATTTAGTACCAATCTCTTGCATTTTTCTCTTGTGCATTGTTTTCCATTTAAATATTCACTAATGCTCTCTTAAATGCCTCAGTTGAACTTACCTTCATCACAATTCCAAGTAGTGCATTCCAGACCCTAACTACTCATTGTGTGAAAAAGTTTTTTAAATCTGGATCTTAAATGGAAAGCAGTTGCTTTAATCTAATCTTACTGTTTTTCAGTATTTGGAGTTGAGGCTTGTTTGGAGTGAGGGGGCAACGTAGACAAGGCATAGACATTGGCTGAGGGTAGTGCTGATAAGTGAGTTTTTCAAATGTATTAACTCCCTCAGTTTAATAAGCAGGAAAGGGTTTTCAGTAAGCTCTTGTTTTGACATGTTTACTGATGAATTAGAAACTTTTTGCATTCATTCTTGCAATGTACCAGTCATTAACAAATCTGGAATTTATTGTTTATCCCTAATTTTTCTTGTGGTATGGTGAGTTACTGCCATGAACCACTTTTGGTCAAATGTAGTGATGGTATTACAGCAGTAATGACAAGACTTTGACCCACAATGGTAAAACATAGGTAATACTGTATAGTTAATGGTATGAGTTTTCAGCAGAGTGTTTTACCTGATGCAGCAATGGTTCTTATCTAGGAGAAAGTGAGGACTGCAGATGCTGGAAATCAGAGCTGAAAAATGTGTTGCTTGAAAAGCGCAGCAGGTCAGGCAGCATCCAAGGAGGAGGAGAATCGACGTTTCGGGCATAAGCCCTTCTTCAGGAATGGCTTCTTCATTCCTGAAGAAGGGCTTATGCCCGAAACGTCGATTCTCCTGCTCCTTGGATGCTGCCTGACCTGCTGCGGTTTTCCAGCAACACATTTTCAGAATGGTTCTTATCTCCCATGACATCATAAACTGGGCATGGAAAATGGGATTGAAGACAACAACAGACATATTACAACAATTATACACAAATATTGCACCACTCAGCCACATAAGTATCTGGGCTGACATTAAGCTATGCTATAACAGAGGACCATGCTTCCAATAGCACACTATGCTTCAAATCTCCAAAGTAAGGAGTATGAGACCTTTACACTCGAGGTCACATTCTGTGTTACACAGATGATAGCATGATGTATACTGAGTGTAAGACATAACACAACAGTTGCAAGTTAGAATGGTATGTGCCTTGAAGGGGGACTTGCAGGAGGTGATACTCCCATGTATCTGCTGACCTTGTTTCCTTTTGTGGAGTTGATCACCGGTTTCAAAGGCACCTTAGTGAGTTGCTGAAGTGCCAGTGTTGGAAGGAATGAATGCTGAAGGTGTTAGATTGTTAATAATATAGGCTGTTTTAAGATTCTTGTCCTTAAAAAGCTTTCATGTAATAAAAACTCCTGTGTTCCTCTTTGACTAAGTCATTGTTTTTCTCATCTCAGCAGAGCTGTTACTACTTGACAGGACTTGGAAACATCAAGGTCTAATTTCCATTTAACCACATTTCCCCACAGTTTTTTAAATGGTCTCTTGGGAGATCTCATACAGAGCTGTAACTCCATAATTTAGACTTGATGTGGAGGTACTGGTGTTGGACTGGGGTGGACAAAGTTAAAAATCACACAACACCAGGTTATAGTCCAACAGTTGGACTATAACCTAATGTGATTTTTAACTTCATTCATACTGGCATTCCAGTGTGATACTGAGGCAGTGCTGCTCTGTCAGCGAATCCAGGACTGAGGGAGTGCTGCTGTATCAGATCAGCAAGGACTGAGGAAGTGCCACACTATTGGAAAGGCAGTGCAGAGGGATGTGGAAGAGGGGGAGATGGCAGAGAACTGGGACAATATAGAGCAGATGGGGAGTTTGAAATGGGGCCTGTGCTGTTGTGGATGGCATAAACTATAAGGAATGCAATGGAGAACACCTGAAGCTTTTAAGAATCAAAGAATCCCCACAGTGTGGAAGCAGGCCATTCAGCCCATCGAGTCCACACCGACCCTCCAAACAGCATCCCATCCATACCAACCCCTTTGCCCTATTCCCTGTATTTCCCATAGCTAATCCACATAGCCTACACATCCCCAGACACAATTAGTATTTTAACATTGCCAATCCACTTCACCTGCCTGTCTTTTTAGACTGTGAGAGGAAACCAGAGGAAACCCATACAGACACAGGGAGAATGCACAAACTCCATACAGACAGTTATCTGAGGCTAGAATCAAACCTGAGGCAGCAGGACTAACCACTGAGCCATCGTGTTGCTTTAAGGTGTCACTTAAAGGAGAACATTATATCTGTACATTGGCAGCACTGGTTAGGCTGCAGGCTCCATCCTTGAGTTGTCTGATGTCTGCGAGGGTTCCAGAAATTATTGCCTAGGCCCTTATTATCATAAATAAGGAGTGCCAAGGCCCCTGAAGAGTGAATGAGTCCACATGAAATTAGACATTTTTCAGGGGAAAATAGGAACATAGAATCAAGAGTAAACCATTGAGCCCATCAAGCCTGCCAACCGGTACAATTGTGGCTAATTGAACACTTCAATGGCTTTTACTCACCCCATTCTCATAACTTTGTTTACCACTGGTAATCAGAAATCTGTTCATTTTTACCTTTTGATATACTCAAACCCTGAGCTTCCACAGCCTTCTTTGGTACAGAATTCCAAAAGTTCACAACCCTCTGAGTAAAGTAATACTCACCATCTGTGACCTAAATGGCATTCCCCTAATTTTTAATTTGTGACCCCTGCTTCCATACTTTCCAAGTGGCAGTAGACTAGGAAGCTCCATTTCTCAGGGGGGTGTTGGCTTAGTGGCATTATCTCTCGACTGTTAATCCGGAGACCAAGATAATGTTTTCGGGATCTGGGTTCGAAACCTGTCATGGCAAAATGGTAGAATTAGAATTCAATAAATATCTGGAATTAAGAGTCTAATGATGACCATGAATTGATTGTCAATTGTTGGGAAAAATCCACCTGTGTCACTAATGCCCTTTTGGGCAAGGAAACTGCCATCCTTACTGCCCCTGAAGTGGTTTTTATTCATTCATACGTTGAGGGCTGTGCTGGCTAGGCCAGCATTTATTGCCCAATCCTAATTGCCCAGAAGGCAGTTTAAGAGTCATCCACATTGTTGTGGGCCAGACCAGGTGAAGATGGCAGTTACTCTAGGTTGACAGGGTAGTTAAGAAAACCTACAGGATGTTTGCTTTTGTCAGTTGTGACAGAATATTAGAACAGGGAGATCATGTTGAAGCTTTACAGAACTTTGGTTAGGCCACAGCTGGAAAACTGTATTGTGTGCAGTTCTGTTCGCCTCACTACAGGAATGATTTGATTGCAATGGAGATACTGGAGATGATGCAAATGAGTTTCACCAGGATGTTGCCAGGAATGGAACATTTCAGCTAAGAAGAAACTGGGCTTATTCAGCCTTATTTTCTTTGGAGCAGAAAATGTTGAGCGGGGACATGATAGTGGTGTGTAAATTCGGGGGCAAGGGCAAGTAAGTATAAAGCAGCTGTGCTTTAGTCAAAGGTTTAGTATGGAAAAGTGGGACTAGTGTTGATAGTATATTTATTGGTGGTACAGGCTCATTGGGTTGAAGGGTCTCTTCTGTACTCTATGAGTCTGATTCCAACCAGGGAAAACACCTATTTTGCTACCCCTTTTCAAGTATTTTGTAAGTTTCAATTAAATCACCACTTTTTCTTCAAAACTCTAGCAATTACATGCCCGGTTGTCCCGGTCTCTTGACGGGACGGTTCTACCATCCTGTGAACAAGTCTGGTGAAACTTTAATTGCATTCTCTTTATGGCAATGACATTTTCCTGAAAGAAGGAGACCAAGATTGCGCACAATACTCCAGGAATAGATAACCAAGTTAATAATCAAGTATAAGAAAGAAATTGCTATTTTTGTACCCAATCCTATTATGATAATGGCTAACATTCCTCCAATCACTAACATTCCTCCATTCCTAAGACCTTGATGGACCTAAATGTTAGCCTTCGGTGACTTATTAACAAGGTCACCCAGGTCCCTTTGCATATCCACACTTGTCAGTCGTTTACTATTTAAGAAATACTCTGCATGTGTTTCTCCTACCAAAGTGGATAGCCTCACGTTTTCCACCTTGTATTTACATCTATCATGTTCTAACTCACCTACTCAGTAAGACTGCTTAAATTCTCCTGTAGCCACTTTACATCTTCCTCACATCACACCCCCACTTAGTTTTCTATTGGCCACGCATTTGGAAATATTACATTTGGTTTTCACTTCCCAATCCCTGATATATAATGTGAACTGCTGGGACCTATGTACTTATCCTGAGAGTACCCACTAGTCACACCCTGTCAATGTAAGAATTATCTATTTATTCCTACTCCCTATTTATTTTCTGTCTTGGCCAATCGTTTGTCCATGCCAGTGCATCACCTCACACCTCTTGTGCTTTAACATTTCTAAACAGCCTCCTGTGCGGGACTTTCTCAGAGATGGATTTTGTGGGTTTGTTTTCCTGGCGTTGAGGAATCATGGTGGAGAGTGGGTTATGATCAGGATGTTTCCTTTTCTTTTGGCTTTTAGAGTCATAGAGATGTACAGCACGGAAACAGACCCTTCAGTCCATCTCATCCCCGCTGACCAGATATCCTAACCTAATCTAGTCCCATTTGCCAACACTTGACCCATATCCCTCTAAATCCATTCTATTCATATACCCAGGAGAAAGTGAGGACTGCAAATGCTGGAGATCAGAGCTTAAAAATGTGTTGCTGGAAAAGCGCAGCAGGTCAGGCAGCATCAAAGGAACAGGAGAATCGACGTTCCGGGCATAAGCCCTTCTTCCTGAAGAAGGGCTTATGCCCGGAACGTCGATTCTCCTGTTCCTTTGATGCTACCTGACCTGCTGTGCTTTTCCAGCAACACATTTTTAAGCTATTCATATACCCATCCAGGTACCTTTTTAAATGTTGCAATTGTACCAGCCTCCACCACTTCCTCTAGCAGCTCATTCCATACATGTACCATCCTTTGCATGAAAAAGTTGCCCCTTAGGTCTCTTTTATATCTTTCCCCTCTCACCCTAAACCTATGCCCTCTAGTTCTGGACTGCCCCACCCCAGGGGAAAAACCTTGTCTATTTACCCTATCCATGCCCCTTATGATTTTGTAAACCTCTATAAGGTTACCTGTCAGCCTCTGATGCTCCAGGGAAAACAGCCCCAGCCTATTCAGCCTCTCCCGATAGCTCAAATCCTGTAACCCTGGCAACATCCTTGTAAATCTTTTCCGAACCCTTTCAAGTTTGTCAACATCCTTCTGATAGGAGGGAGACCAGAATTGCAGACAACTTTCCAACGGTGGCCTAACCAATGTCCTGTACAGCCGCAACATGACCTACCAACTCCTGTACTCAATACTCTGACCAATATGAGAAAGCATACTAAATGCCTTCACGCTCTTATCCATCTGCAACTCCACTTTCAATGAACTATTCTTTCATTTTGGTTTCTGGTTTTAATCCTGTCTTTTGTATGCTAAGATGGCAGTAGAGAATGGCGACTTTGTACACTTTTCACTGTACTCCTGGATTCCTGTGCTCTAGTGCAATTAAATTTAAATCCAAGCAAACTACTTCCATCAGGTCCTGGGGATTTATCAACTTTCAGCCCCATTAATTTGTCCAGTATGATATTTTTTACTAACATCAATTTCTTTCAATCCCTCATTATCCCTAGCCTCTTGGATATCTAATTCTGGGGGTTTCTTGAATATTCCTGAGTGACAACAGATGCTAAATGATCTTTCGGAATCACTGTCATTTCTCTCTTCTCTAATATAAATACTCCGACTCTGCCTACCTAATGGATTAACATTTGCAACGTATAGAAAATTTATTTTCCATTTCTGTTTTTTGTTGCAAGGTTGTATTCATATTCAATTCTCCGTTTCTTTATCAGTTTCAGAGTTCTCCTTTCTTGTATTCTATAAATTCACAATCCTCAGAATTACTGCTATTTGTGGCAACTTTTCTTTTAATCCTATCCAATTGATCATATCCAGTGGGTCAACAAACTCACTTCCAAACATAATGTAAGATTCTATCATATTTTGGTCATTTATCCCTAAAGATCCATATACAATAAGGAAGGTAATGGCCTTGTGGTATTACCGCTAGACTAGTAATCCAGAGAATCAGAAAAATGTCCTCCTGACCTGAGTTCGAACCACCAATGGTGAGGCACTAGCAAATCTTCCTGGGGCATATTAGTCATGGTCTTATTATGATGCTCTCCCTTCTAAACCAATTCTCCACCCATGTATTTATACAATCAATCAAGCAATCAATCCTCATTTTCTTCTAGTCACTTGTGCGAGTAACTGGAGTCATCCTGAGGTGACTGCCTTTGAGATTTTCCTTTTTAAATTTCTTTGTAACTCACTGAAATCTGTCTTCACGACCACATCATTTGGTCTAATGACATAGTTATGACACTGTGGGCCACAATACCTGGCAGATCTCCATCTCCCTTCGCAATGGCCTGCAGTCATGCTGTGTCATCCTTGACCCTGCCACCAAAAATGCAACCTGCTGCCTTGTTTACTGCCACAGAAACACTCTTGGATCCCCTGCCTGTGGGATACTGTATCATTATTACCCTTCTACTTTTTTCTCCTCCCTTCTTCAATTGAGTCACCTGTGGTGTCATGGGGTTGGCTCTTGCTGAACTGTCCTGACGAACCATCACCTCAGCAGTTTTCAAAATGGAATACTGATTAGCAAACACGATAGACTCAGGGAACACTTACGCTACCTGCCTGGTTTTCGTAGACTGCCTGCTACTCACCGATTTCCCCCTCTGTCTGTCCATTTCTAATCTGTGGTGTGACCAACCCCCTATACTTGCTATCCATGTAGTCATCTGCTCCACAGAAGGCATGACTGTGGTTCCAACTGCTGCCCAAGTTCTGAACATTTCCTCTTCTGCTCACCTCTCACTTATGTGTTTGAACCTTCCTTAATTAAATGTATCCCTGCTACCCCAAATTCCCACTTTGATACCAATTCCCAGTTTCACACAGTCTCACTGCAGCATAGTCTCAATCTGACCATGCAGTTTATTCTGACTGCGACTTTGAACATGCTCTTATGAGAGAGCTCTGATGAGTCACTCGTTTTCTTTTAATTTCCTGGGGAAGATGGATTTGAAGTTGAAGATCTGTCATGATTCTATTGAATAATGAAGCAAACTGGGAGAGTACTGTGTTTTATTCCCGTTCCTAACCTTGGGCATATGTCATATGAAATTGGCCCTTCTTGTTTCTCTTTACTCTGAGAAGAGCTGGTGTCTATTTCCAGCAAATCTTTCTCTTCCAAATTTTTTAGGTACTTGTAGTTCTATGATTTATATCAGTAGAAAATATCTCTTGCTTTTTTTTAAGCAATCTGAGCTTATTGTCTTTTCAGTAAATACATCAAAAAAACTTGAGACTATGCAGAGGACTGAAATAGAATTGGTATGCAGTACTTGCTTTCTCAGTAACACAGCTGTACTTGATATCAAGGTAATTTAATGTGCTTCCTAATTACAAAAGTCTTTAAGCTTCAGTTTCAACAAGACATTCCTGGGCTTTTTTTTCTAATTTTGACAAAACTGATTTTTCCTGATAGCCCATATTACCACAGCAATACCAGTTCAAAAGTACTTGCTTTAACAGGTTTTGGTATGCCCTGAGCTTGTAAAGGGTACTATAAAAAAAAAGCAAATGTCTTTCTTCACTATCCAAAAAGAAATCTTGGTGGATATTGATATTGATAATCTGTAATGTCACGTATAGAATTCTGGCTGTGTTACTTATATCGTCTATTCAAATGTTTTTGATCACTGTTATGTAATACTGGTGTATTTATTTCTACCAGCTCTTTATCTTCAGCTCTGGGGAAGGTTTCTTTTTGTATTATGAATCTAGGTCTACTTTACAACAACTTTAAGGGTTTACTTTCTTAATCATTACCATTTTAAAAGCTGGCGTATTGCTGTGAATGTTTGAGAATGGTTGATGGTTAGATTGACTGCATCACTGTAGTACTATAGGCTGGACAATTTAATTTGACACTCTCATGTTTTACAGAATAATTTCACTTTTTAAAATTATATTTATGAATGAATAAAATAAGGTGTGTTTCTGTGCTCTATAGCAGAGTGTGCTTAATTTGATTAGAGTCCACAGTATTGAGCATCTCACTTTTGATATACATTAACTGCAAATATATCTATTTATACTCATCAATGTTTCAGGAACTCTGGGGAAGGTGAAAACCGATCTTGTGCAGTATCACAAATTTCCTTAAAAGTCAAAAATGAGGAGGTGTAAACAGCTCTCACTAAAGACTGGTTCGACTCTCTACCCCACCCTCCCACACCCTTCACAAGTCAGTTAGTAATAGGGTGGGTAGGTGCAGCATAAAGCTGTACCTGTTTTGTTTGAACAATTTAGCATTGTCTTTTAAGAACCAAAATTTCTTCTGGTGTCCTGACCAACATTTCTCCCTCAGATAAAAGCAGAACAACAAATTGATCAGAGATGAGGTATCTTACAAATCTAAGTCTTTTATTTTCTCTCCTATTATGTAGTGAACATGCAATTGGTGTGGGGAAGAGGAGAATTCAGAAAACTGGTGATCACATTTACTAGGTTGAAATTGCTTTGAACATATTTCAGCCTGCTAACTGCCTAATGTTTTAAATTTGCATTATTCAAATCCATAGTGGTAATCCAGAAATAAACTAACCATGACTCATTTTACTTCACCAATTAGTATAAAACTATTGAGGTGAGGAATGTTGGTGCTAATGAACAGGATGAGTTTGTGGCTTGCATTTTCTGTGAGAACCATACATGTGAGTGTGAGTCTCCAATAATGACAGTTCCAAGCTTAGCTGTGAATATTTTCACAGCTGAAATTGTCCACCAACATTGAGTAGTGATCTTTGAACTCACAAACTGGTTTATAACTCAGTAATTCTTAGTTCAACATATTTTAAGCCTTCACTTGGACACTGTTATGCCTTTTATAAAAGCCAGCTGAACCTCCGATTATGATTTCCCTGATTGGACCAGGTTAACAGGGTTAGTGACACTCTAGTGCCTGACTCTGCAGGAGGATTGAGCTATAGGGAGAGGTTGAATAGGCTGGGGCTGTTTTCCCTGGAGCATCAGAGGCTGAGGGGTGACCTTATAGAAGTTTATAAAATCATGAGGGACATGGATAAAATAAATAGACAAAGTCTCTTCCCTGGGGTGGGGGAGTCCAGAACTAGAGGGCATAGGTTTAGGGCGAGAGGGGAAAGATATAAAAGAGACCTAAGGGACAACTTTTTGACTCAAACAGTGGTACCGGGTGCTGGCAGGTGGGACTAGATTGGGTTGGGATATCAGTGGGCATGGACGGGTTGGACCGAAGGGTCTGTTTCTGTGCTGTACATCTCTATGACCCTATGTGTTTAAGATAGTGTTTCCGTGGAGTCATGTGGTTTTACCTAAATGTCTGGCAAGTGACCTGGGAGAAAATGTTTCTTTGTTTACTGACTTGAGTTTATAATGTAGGAAGGGAAAGGAACCAAATGCAGGTTAATTTAGAGAGAGAGAGAGAGAGAGAGATCTAAAATAACAGAGGTACTATTATTCACAGTATAAAAGCAGTCTGGACTGGAAGAAGTCGCAAGCTGATGAAGGAGCAGCGTTCCAAAAGCTAGGACTTCCATTTAAACCTGTTGGACTATAACCTGGTTGTGATTTTTAACCAAAGGCAAAAGGCTGTGAATATGTCAGAAAGGAAGACATCCGACAAGGCTGTTGAAGACATGAGATTAAGTAATTCATGCTGAACAGTAAAGGGGTGCTAAGTGCACATTTTTTAAATGTCCATGGGAGAAATATTAATTGAAGAAAATAGCATCAAGTCAATGCACAGAAATTTCCTGAAACTGATTATAACTGAGCAAGACATTTGTAGTGATTCTCCATTGGGGTTTGGCTGTAAGGTTATTGTTGGAATAAAAGGGATGAATTTATTTGTAATGAGTGTTTTCCAGCTGTTCTTAGGTAGTGAATGTCTGGAACCTTAACTCTGTAAATGGTGACTCCCAAAGCATTTCTTCCCGTCTATGGAGTCTCTTGTCAGCAGTTATTTTCTGGTAGTGCTCTGGTGATGCTAGTTTGCCCAAGGATGTGGAACTCATAAAGGAAATGTGAATGGACTCTCTCTCAACTGTCAGGAAAAGGAACTTTGACGTTTGTGGGATCTACTCGAGCACTGGCCGTATTCGATCCAGCAAGTTTAGTTGGTGATAGGAAAGATGTTGTGAAACTTGAAAGGGTTCAGAAAAGATTTACAAGGATGTTACCAGGGTTGGAGGGTTTGAGCTATAGGGAGAGGCTGTGCAGGTTGGGGCTAAATTCCTTGGAGCGCAAAGGCTGAGGGCTGCCCTTACAGAAGTTTTGAAATCATGAGGGGCATGTATAGGGTGAAGAGACAGGGCCTTTTCCCCAGGGTAGAGGAGTCCAAAAGTAGAGGGCATTGATTTAAAGTGAGCGCAGAAAAATCTAAAAGGGATCCAAGGAGCAACATTTTACACAGAGTGGTGCATATATGGAAATGAACTTCCAGAGGAAGTGGTGGAGGCTGGTACAATTACAACATTTAAATGTCTGGATGGGTATATGAATAGGAAGGATTTAGAGGGATATGTGCCAAATGCTGGCAAACGAGATTAGATTAATATAGGATATCTGGTCAGCATGGACAAGTTGGACCAAATGGAATGTTTCCATGCTGTATAAGTCTCTGACTCTTTTAATGGTTGTTTGCAGCATTTCACCATACTGGGATGTCCCAAAATGATTCCCAACCACTGCAGTGTTTATAAAAAGTGCTGTGGCTGTTGCAACATGGGAAACATGCCAGCCACAAAATAGGATAATGAGTAGTTATTCTGCTTTGATTATGTTGGTTGAGGGGTGAATGATGGCTGAGGATAATTTCCTGTTAATTCAGGAGTAAGTGTTAACTTATAAAAAAACCTTCACTGGTTTTCAAGGTACTGCAATGGAATCTTTTACATTGATCTGAGACAGGACGTAGATTAATAAATCATTGAAGAGACAGCACCCCCAATCTCAAGAGGTCCAAGGGATGTTGGTGATTTCTATTTTATCTGGAATTAAATGGGAATCTGGCTCCTTTTCCCTCTGTATTAGGGTCCAGGTTTAACTAGAGCACTGCAACATTAACATCAACATGCATGCAAATCACTCCACAGTCACACTAATTCTGTAGTGTAAATTTATTCTTAGTACTTTATAAGCACTTATTCCTTTCCTTAGACTTGTTAACTAAGCTACTGTAGGTTGCTCTGTGGTGCTGGTTCTCTCTTCCTGTGGAACTTCCCCTGTTTGTTCCAGTGGGATTGAGTCAGCGCAAAGTTTTTAAACTGAGATGACAGACAAATGTTTGCAATACTATGGAGTCAAGCGTTATAGGAACAGGCCAGGAAGTGGAGTTGCTATTGAGTAGCTGAGCAGGCTTGAGGGCCCATATGGTGTCGTCTTGTTCTATTTCTTATCTTGTATCAAGAGAGCCTTCTGATTCAGTGATCCCTGCAAATTGTGCTGTGAATGCAGGTCTGATGGTGCCAGTATATACCCTTATCTTTATTAATATGTCCTCAACATCGTTTCAGGCTGTGTAAGTATTTTGTCACACTATAGAAAGTAGAAACAGAAGTAGGCCATTCAGCCCTTCAAATCCATTCTGCACTTTAATGAGATCATGGATGGTCTGATAACCCTCAATACCGCTTTCATGCTTTTATCCCCCAAAACCCTTGATTCCCAACCTGATTTAAAATCAGTTTCAACCTTGATATACTTAATAGTCCAGTCTCAATAGCCTTTTGTGATAAAAGAATTCTACAGATATACTACTTTCTGAGAGAAGAAATTCCTCCTCATTTTTGACTTAATTGGGCGACCTCTTACTTTGAGATTAGGTCCTAGACTTTCGCACAAGGGGAAACAACCTTTCAAGTTAATCTTCTGAATCCTCTAAGAATCCTGAATGTTTCAATAAGGTCAGCATTCATTCACCCATGTTCCAAAAAGTACAGACCCAATCCACCCAACTTCTCCCCATAAAACAGTCCCTCCAATTTTCAGCCTCGTGAACTTCTCTGGACTGCCCCTAATTCCAGGATATTTCCTGAGATAAGGGACCCAAAATTGTTTACAGCATTCCAGCTGTGGTCTGACTAGTGCCCTGTTTCATTTTAACAAAGCCCCTATTTTTATACTCCTAAAGCCTCAGAAGTACATCCCTGCTTTTATATTCTAGTCTTCTTGAGACAAATGACAACATTGTTTTTACTTAGGAAGGTAAATACAAAGCGCTGCAGATGCTGGAAACCAGATCTACTGACTCAACCTGCAAGTTTACCTTAAGAGAAACCTGCACTAAGAATCCCAAGTCTCTTTGCACTTCAGACCTCTGAATTTTCTCCCCATTCAGAAAATAGTCCGTGCCTCTATTCTTCCTACCAAAACGCATGACCTCACACTTTCCCACATTTTATTTCATCTGCCACTTCTTTGCCTACATTCCTAACCTATCTAAATCTTTCTGCAAGGTGAAAGTGAGGACTGCAGATGCTGGAGATTAGAGTTGAGAGGGTAGTGCTGGAAAAGCACAGCAGGTCTGGCAGCATCCGAGGAGCAGGAGAATCTACATTTTGGGCAAAAGCCCTTTAGGAATCTTTCTGCAGCCTCTCTGCCCCCTCAATACTACCTGCCCCTCCACCTATCTTTTGCAGATGTTACAAACATTGCCAGAATGCCCTCAGTTCCTTCATCTAGATTGTTAATGTATAAAGTGAAAGGTTGTGGTCCCAACACTGACCCTTGTGGGACACCACTAGTCACCTGCTTCTAACCTGAGAGGATCTCTTTTATCTCCACTCTCTGCCTTCTGCCAAACAGCCAATTTTCTATCCATATTAGTACCTGGCCTCTAACACCATAGGCCCTTATCTTATTCAGCAGCCTCCTGTGCAGCACCTTATCAAAGGCATTCTGGAAGTCCAGATAGATTCAATTTCTAAGTCATTAGTATATCATAAATGATTGACCCAACTCTGGTCGCTTTGTCACCAAGTTTCTAAATCTGACAGTGTGATCAGGAGAATTTATCACTTAAAATCCCTTATTTTGAACTTCATTCTTTTTAAGATCAGTTGGTAAGGAACTGGCAAGAAAACTATTTCCCTTTAGAATGTTGCCAAAAGACACATGAGATAAGGTTGTCAACTCTAATTTGACATATTCTTGGAAGCTGCATTTTATGACTTTCCTTCCCTCAACCCTTCTGCCTGTCAAGCACCCTTTTTCCTATTTTCAATATTTCTATAACCACTAAATTAGAATTGGTATAAGAATATTGGGAAACTTCTATTTTAAATACCTCATTGGAATTCTGGCAGGAGGTTTGTAATGTAGATGTTGACTAAATGGTTGCCCTTTCTATTATGTTCTGTTTGTATTTTGAACTGGTTGCTTATGTCCAGAAGGTAAATCACACTTGCAAGTACTTAATCTTGCCAATTGAGATTAAATTGATGAGACTTTGTCATAGTTTTTAAATTTTTTATTCAGTGTGATGAGAGTGTTGCTGACAAAGCTATTGTTGGCCATTTCTGCTTGTCCTTAAGATGATAGTGGTGGTAGCACTTTCTTGGATTGTGCAATCTCTCCACTTTAGATACACCCACTGTGCTCTAAAGATGGAAGTTTCAGGCTTTTCACCTAGTGGTGGTAAACGAATGGCAATATAGTTCCAAATCGGGTTGGTATGTAACTTGCAGAGTCATTTGCAGGTGATGGTTTTTCCATATATCTGTAGATGATTGAGCTTTTGGTTTGGAAGGTGGTATTGAATTAGGCTTGATGACCAACTGCAGTGCGTGTGTCGACATGTCATTGTGCATTGGTGGCAAACAGAGTAGTGATGAAGGTGGTTGAAGGAATTCTGATCCAGTTGCACTCATACAGGCTCATGGAAACTATTTTTGAGTTGTACCTAGTAGATGGCTGATTTGGTTTTCAGGAGTAAGGAGGTGAGTTACTCGCAGTAGACGTCCCAGTTTCTTTCATTCTCGGTTTCAGATCAAAAGTGATAGCCACCATCAACACGCTGGGTTAATTCAGAGAGGGTAATGCCGTTGAATGCCAAGGAGTGATGGTTATATTCTCTTTTTAGTGACAGTTATTGGTTAACATTTGCTGTGTCTGTTACTTGTCATTTACACACCAAGCCTTAATTTATCCCATTTCATCACAAGTGGCATTGATAAAATAGAATCCACACTTGCAATTCAAAACAGAAAGCTCAATATCAGCTAAAAATGGCTTCAAAAACGCTGACTGTTTAATTTCCAACTTTTTTTTACCGGGGGGGTGGTATTGCATTATGGTGTCATAATAGATAAGCGAAAAGAAGTCAATCGTCAGAACAAAGAGGCAAAGAGCAATGCAGAGAGTCCCAAAATCAATAAAAGTAAAATGCTATAGAGAGTGGAAATCTGAAGAAAACGGAGAATGCTGAAGGAAGAAACAGAGTTCAAATTTCACGTTTAGTATGACTCTTCAGTTAACTCTGCTTCTTTGTCCACATGTGCTTAGTTTCTTCAGCAATCTGTGTTTATGTTAAAATCAATGTTCAGTGTCATTCACAACTCCACAAAGACCATAAACTTCAGAACAGAAGTAGGCCATTTGGCCCATTCAGTCTGCTTTGCCATTCAATGAGATCAGCTGTTCTCCTTTGTTCAAGGGTTAGTACCAAGAGGGCATAATTTTAAAGTGAAAGGTTTAGACAGAATTTGAGGAAAAACATTTTGCCTGGAGTGGGATGTTGGTTGTTTGGAATGCACTGTCATGGAGGACATTTGAGGAGGGAAACTTCATAACCTTAAACATTGCTTGAAGTATCATAACATTCCAGGCTATGGGCCTAGTGCAGAAAGAGTGGGACTTGTGTCAGTAGTAGTATTTTTTTGAATGGTATGGACTAGATGGGGCAAATGTGGTATGGACTAGATGGGGCAAATGACCGTATGATTCATGCCTGATCTGATCATCCTCAAATCCACTTTTCTTGCCTTTTTCCATAACCCTTAATTCCCTTACTGACTAAAAATCTGCCTGTCTCAGCCTTGAATATCATCAAACCATCATCTCCCAAACCATACAGAACCTCATCACCTCAGGAGATCTCCCACCCACAGCCTCCAACCTCGTAGTCCGGAAACCCCGCACCGTCCGATTCTAACTCCTTCCCAAGATCTACAAGCCTGACCACCCTGGCCGACTCATTGTCTCATCCTGCTCCTGCCCCACCGAACTCAACTCCATCTACCTCGATACTGTCCTATCCCCCCCAGTGCAGGAACTCCCCACACAAGACACCACCCATGCCCTCCACTTCCTCCAAGACTTCCATTTCCCTGGCCCACATCTTCACTATGGACATCCAATCGCTCTACACCTCCATGACCATGGTCTCCAAGCCCTCAGTTTCTTCCTCTCCCGATGCCCCCAACAGTACCCTTCTACTGATACTCTCATTCGGTTGGCTGAACTGGTCCTCATCCTTAACAATTTCTCCTTCGAATCCTCCCACTTCCTCTGAACCAAAGGGGTTGCCATGGGCACCCATATGGGCCCCAGCTATGCCTGCTGCATGCCCTCCAATGCATCTCATCCACATCCCGCACCTCTGACCTCAAACCCCACCCTTCCAACCGTAACAAGGACAGAACCCCCCCGGTCCTCACTTTCCACTCTACCAACCTTCCAAGGACCGCAATTTCCCCCCCGACGTGGTCGACGGTGCCCTCCACCGCATCTCCTCCACTTCCCGCTAGCCGCATCTGCTCCCAGGAGGACCAGTTCAAAATACGTACAACACAGATGGCCTCCTTCTTCAAGGACCGCAATTTACCCCCGACGTGGTCGACGGTGCCCTCCACCGCATCTCCTCCACTTCCCGCTCCTCCGCCCTTGAGCCCCGCCCCTCCAACCGCCACCAGGACAGAACCCCACTGGTCCTCACCTACCACCCCACCAATCTCCATGTACAGCGCATCATCCGCCGTCACTTCCGCCACCTCCAAACAGACCCCAGCACCAAGGATATATTTCCCTCCCCTCCCCTATCAGCTTTCCGTAGAGACCACTCCCTCCGCGACTCCCTTGTCAGATCCACACTCCCCACCGACCCAACCTCCACTCCCGGCATCTTCCCTTGCAACCGCAGGAGGTGCAACACTTGCGCCCACACCTCCCCCCTCACTTCTCTCCAAGGCCCCAAAGGAAACTTCCATATCCGCCACAGATTCACCTGCACCTCCACCACATCATCTACTGCATCCGCTGCAGCCGGTGTGGCCTCCTCTATATTGGGGAAACAGGCCGCCTACTTGCGGAGCGATTCAGAGAGCACCTCTGGGCCACCCGGACGAACCAACCCAACCAACCTGTAGCACAGCATTTCAACTCCCCCTCCCACTCCACCGAGGATATGCAGGTCATTGGACTCATCCACCGCCAAACCACAACAACCCGACGGTCGGAGGAGGAGCGTCTTATCTTCCGACTGGGAACCCTCCAACCGCAGGGGATGAACTTGGACTTCACCAGTTTCTTCATCCCCCCCTCCCCCCACCTTGTCTCAGCCGGATCCCTCCAGCCCGGCACCGCCTTCCTGACCTGCAGTCTTCTTCTTGACCTCTCCGCCTCCATCCTACTCCGACCTATCACCCTCACCTTGACCTCTTTCCACCTATCACATTTCCAACGCCCCTCCTCCAAGTCCCTCCTCCCTACCTTTTATCTTCTCCTGCTGAACACTCTCTGCTCATTCCTGAAGAAGGGCCTGTGCCCGAAACGTCGAATCTCCTGTTCCCTGGATGCTGCCTGACCTGCTGTGCTGTTCCAGCAATAAAGTTTCAACTTCCCATTAACCACATCATCCAACAACATTTCCGCCACCTCCAAACGGACCCCACCACCAGGGATATATTTCCCTCCCCACCCCTTTCCGCTTTCCGCAAAGACTGTTCCATCCGTGACTACCTGGTCAGGTCCACGCCCCCCAACAACCCACTCTCTCTTCCTGGCACCCTCTCCTGCCACCGCAGGAATTGCAAAACCTGCGCCCACACCTCCTCCCTCCCCTCCATCCAAGGCCCCAAAGGAACCTTCCACATCCATCATAGTTTCACCTGCACATCCACTAATATCATTTATTGTATCCATTGCTCCTGATGCAGTCTCCTCTACATTGGGGAGACTGGACGCCGCCTCGCAGAGCGCTTTAGGGAACATCTCCGGGACACCTGCACCAATCAACCCCACCGCCCCATGGCCCAACATGTCAACTCCCCCTCCCACTCTGCCGAGGACATGCAGGTCCTGGGCCTCTTCCACCGCCGCTCCCTCACCACCCGACGCCTGGAGGAAGAACTCCTCATCTTCCACCTCGGAACATTTCAACCCCAGGGCATCAATGTGGACTTAACCAGTTTCCTCATTTCCCCTTCCCCGCCCACCTTGCCCCAGTTCCAACCTTCCAGCTCAGCACCATCCTCATGACCTGTCCTACCAGCCAATCTTCCTTCCCACCTATCCACTCCAACCTCCTCTCTGACTTATCACTTCCATCCCCACCCCCATTCACCTATTGTACTCTTCTCCGCAACTCCCCCACCCCCATTTATCTCTCCACCCTGGAGGCTCACTGCTTCTATTCCTGATGAAGGGCTTATGCCCGAAACGTCGATTTTCCTGCTCCTCGGATGCTGCCTGACCTGCTGTGCTTTTCCAGCACCACTGATCTAAACTCAGCCTTGAATATATCTAATGATCTGATTTTGATAGCTCTCTGGTAAAGATTCAGTATCACCAGCAAGACGAAATTCCTCCTCATCTCTATCCTGACTGGGAGATCCATTATGCCCACTGATCATAGACTCTCTTACAAAGTAAACAACATCTCCGCATTTATGCTCTCAAGCCTCCTAAGAATTTTGGATGTTTAAATAAGGTCACTCTAATTCTTCAATGAGTACAAGCGCAATCTATTTAACCTCTCCTCATAACAAAGTCACTTTATACCCAGAATCACCTTAGTTAACCGGCTCTGTTCTGCTTGCAATACCTTTCCTTTGATAAGAGGACGAAAATTGTTCACAATATTCTGATGTGGTGTAACTAGTGCTTTGTATAGTTTTAGCAAGACCTGCCTATTTTTATACAGGTAGTTCTCCAATTACAGTGAAACCTTGTTTAGTAGAAATAATGGGGCCAATGGGAAAAGTGGGGTTAGGGGCAGACCAAAAAATATTGCTCAATAATTGCCCAAAAGTCTAACGCAAAGTAAAGCACAACTTGAATGGAGGTTGAAATCCTATTTATTAACAAAACGAAAGTAAATTTAATACAGCACATTTTTAAAAATGTACGAAAGCTGCTTACTGTACAGTAGCTCTCACAGAAAGCTGCTGTATAATTAGCTGACATCGCACATGCACCGAACAGCAGAAAAACCAGCACTCACGTCGCATATGCTGGTGCATGTGCAGAATGGCTCAGAGATTTCAGCATGCATGTGCAGAACGAAGCACGTGAACTGATCCTTGCTGAAATCATGCTCTTGCAAAAGGAGGTAATATTCCATTTGTCTTCCCTTTTACCTGCTGAGCTTGTATGCGAGCTTTGTGTTTTATACATAAGGACTCCTAGCTTCCTGTGCAGTCATTCTCCATTTAAATTATAATTAGCTCTTCAATTCCTCATGCTAAAGTATGTAACCTCACATTCTCCCACATTACAAGCCAAGTTTTGGACAACTCCCTTAACCTGTTGATTTCCCTTTGTAGACCTTTCTCATCCACACTACCTGCCTACCCACCTAATTTTGTATAATCCACAAACTTGGTGATAGTATATTTGTTTCCCTCATCCAAGTCATTATTACATTGTAAATAATTGTGGTCTCAGCACTGATCCCTGTGTCAGTCTACAGGCTCACCAGTCTTTGGATGAAGAAATTTCTATTCTTAGTCGTAAGTGGTTGACCCATTTTCCTTAGACTTATGGCCCCTAATTCTGGACACTCCTGCCATTGAAAACATCCTTCCTGCGTCTACTTGGAAGGGAATTTGCATGTAGAGTTGTTTCCACACATCTGCCTTTATCCTTCTAGGTAACAGAAGTTTAGAAGGTGCTAACAGAAGAAGGAGCTTTGGTGTGTTACTGAAGTGTATTTTGTAGATGGTATACTTTCCACTGTGTGAAGAGAGTGAATGTTGAAGGTTGTGAATGGGGTGCAATCAAGCAGATTGTTTGTTTCTTTTTCTTGGATGGCATCTAACTTCTTGAGTATTTTTGGAACTACACACACCAGGAAAGTAGAAAATACATCATCACACTCTTGACTTGCCTTATGTCTCTTAGATAATCATAGAATCCCTACAATGTGGAGGCAGGCCATTCCACCCATCAAGTCCACTCCACCCCTCTGAAGAGCATCTCACCCAAACCCACGCTGCCCATCCCTGGAACCCTGCATTTCCCATGGCTAATCGACCTATCATGCACATCCCTGGAAACAATGGGCAATTTAGTATGGCCAATTCTCCTAAGCTGCCCATCTTTGGACTGTGGAAGAAAACCAAAGCACCTGAAGGAAAGCCATGCAGACATGCGAAAAATGTGCAAACTCCACACAGACAGTCACCTGAGGCTGGAATCGCACTGCCTCCCTGGCGCTATGAGGCAATATGCTAACCGCTGAGCCACTGTGCTGCCCAGGCATTGGGGAGATGGGAACTGAATTACTGACAGCAGGATTCCCAGCCTCTGACTTGCTCTTGTATCCACAGAATACATTAGGCTAGTCCAGTTCAGTTTCTGGTCAGTGGTAATATCTAGTGTGCTGATAATTGGGGATTCAGTGAAAGTAATGTCATGGAACATCAAGGGGCGATGATTATATTGTCTTGTTGGAGATGGCCATCACCTGACACTAGTTACAAATGTTCGTTGCCACTTATTAGGCCAAGCCTGGATATTGTCCGGTCTTGTTGCATTTGGACATGAACTGCTCATTATCTGAGTTGTTGCAACAAGGTGAGGGCAACAAGGTGAGAGCTTTTTATTCCTGATGAAGGGCTTTTGCCCGAAACGTCGATTTTGCCTGTCCTCGGATGCTGCCTGAATTGCTGTGCTCTTCCACTGATCCAGAATCTGGTTTCCAGCATCTGCAGTCATTGTTTTTACCAAGGTGAGGGCAGTTCCACTCAGCTGACTGATAGAAGAAATACTTAGAGGAAGATGATGTGGTAAACTGTCAAAAACAGCAGGCAGATCATCTGTCCTAACACTAATGTGGCTTGTTTTTTTTTAATGTCTTGAAATGTTATTTGATCATGCTCATGTGAAACATTGAGATATCTTACCACACTAATGGTGCATTTATAAAGGCACCATGTCATTGTTATGTTAAAGTTAAACTTAGTTCTCTGAAGGTAGCGACATTTTTCCATGGAATTTGAAGTGAAAATTTAAAAAAACAAAGTCTGGAATTAGGAGTCAAATGATGACCATGGAAACATTATCAATTGTTGGAAATTCCCATCTAGTTTAATAATGTCCATTATTAACTATCACCCTTAACTTAGTCTGGCCTACATATGACTCTGGACCCACAGCAATATAGTTGACTCTTACCTGCCCTCTGGGCAACTAAGGTTAGGCAGTAAATGCTGTCATGGTCATTGGTATCAACATGCTGTGAATTAATTAAATAAAAACCTAGAATTGGAATGCTATTCTGATCATAGACAGGCCTTCATGTAGAGATTATTAGAATCAAATTAAGTCTGGCCACCACTCAACCATCATAAACATATGGGAGGATTATGGGTTAACAAATAATGATACAGAATGAAATACCCTCCTCCCCAATCCCATCCCACCCAATTATTCACCAGCCTACATATGAGATCTCTTAACTCTGCACTCATGGCCAGTGGCAACAGCTAGACATTTAACCTGTTCTTCACTTAAGTCCTTGAAAAACTACTCTGCATGTTCAAGACATCTGGCTGGTAAGAAACAGTGTTAAGAGTAAATGGAATTGGGACAGCAGTGAGAACATGCTGCTTCACCTTTAGCTCAAGGAGAACTCAGTGAACCTACTCACAACGACATCAATCAGCACCTGAGCTACAAATCTTTTACACAAACTTTGATCAAAGGGACTTTGCATCCATTAATGATGGAATTTAAAAGGTTCTGCAATATTATTTGAAGAAGAGGCAGAGGGATCACCCCAATGTTCTGGCCAATTCTTTCTTTCAGTTTGTGGGAGCTTGCTGTAAACAAGCTTGCTTTCTCGTTTCCAAAATTGCAGCAGTGGATGGCTACGCTTTAGGCAATACTTTCCTGTTGAAGCACTTTGGGACTTTCTGGAACTGTGAAAGGGGATAAAAAAAATCAAGATTTTTGTTCTGGCTGATTAAAATATACATTCCTATCAGAGGACCCACTCTTAGATGTGGGGAGAGTATATCACGGAAGAGTTATGGCACAGGAGGCCATTTGGCCCATCAGACCTGCACCAACTTGTTAAATGAGCATCGTTGCATAGTGCCAATCTCTTGCTTTTCGCTCTATGCTTGCATGTTGTTGTTATACCAAAAATCAACTAGTAACTTCTTGAATGCCTCAATTAAACTGCTTCCATCACATTTACATTCTGTACCCTAACTACTCGCTGAGTGAAAAAGCTTTTCTTCACTTCACCCTTGTTTCTTTTGTAGATCAGTTTAAATCAGTTCTTGTACATGTTCTTGTATATGTTTTCATATTACTGTTATGGATTAGTAAGCAAAGACTCTAACCTAATGCTTCCCAAACCTTTTCTTGCTATGACCCCATATTGAGGCTTGAAAATTGGTGTGACCTCTCTGGGAGAACTGTGAGAGTTGGTTGTGGAGTCATGCGAGCAGGGACCTGTTAAAGCAGAATCACAGCTGTTGTAACTTGGCTGGAAATTTGTGGTGGCCATTTCTGCCTTTAGTGCAAGGGACCCCAGCTTGTGACCTGACTTGGGCTCTCGACCACCACATTGTGAGTATTACACTAGCCTGGCCTGCTCTGTGTTCCTTGATCTAAAATAGAGCAACAAAAACAGAGGTGTGACTGCTAGCCTGGAGTAGGGAAAGAGGGCAGGGGAAAGGATCATATCCCTCTCTTTACCTGATGTGCAGAGATGATTTAACAACTGTTCCTAAAGCAGAGTCCTTTACAGCACATTAGTTCACAAAGCAGGGTGCCAGGCAACCAATGCACACTGATTAGTGCCAATCAGTTTTCAGTATTTCTCTTGGATATTGCTAGAAATGTACTATTTCTGCACTAACAACCCCCACTTTCAGCTATGGTGGGGAGGGGGCTGGTGAGGAAATTGGTGGGAGATCATCGGGCCTCATGTTTTCTCTGTGTTACATCATTCTCTCTGTTTGAATTTCAGCCGACACTCTGCAGTTGTGAAATTCCATTGGTCCTACGTTGGACTTTGCCAAACAGTGATTGAATTTACACCTACTGTCATTTTTGGCTGCAGCAAGTATATTTACAAAAAACACAAATTGAAATTAAAAAGGTTCTTCTGTCATCATGAATGTCACCAATCTCTTTATTTTTAATTATTCGGCTGTTTTATAATCCACTTTCATCAATTGATTACACTGAAGTCTCTCGTTTGGTATCTTCCTCAATACTGGCACTGGAAGGGTCAACCTGGTTTCTGTGCCACAGTCTTGAGAGTTGGATTTGATTTTTTGCCACCAGACACAGAAGTGTGAGTAGTACCCACTGATACCCAAGATGACACACCTAACACATCAATTACATGTTTGATTAATTTCATTTGCCTTTTTAAATGAAATAACAGGGAGTGCTAATGTGTGCAGAATGACGGTGGAAACAACAGGAAGCTTGCAGTAGAAATATCTGGGTTGGCGCTTCGTATCTTATTCACTTTGAGTTTGAAGCAATTATCTCATTGTAAGATCATAAGACATAGAAGTAGAAGTATCTGGATCAGTGGTGCTGGAAGAGCACAGCAATTCAGGCAGCATCCGACGAGCAGCAAAATCGACGTTTCGGGCAAAAGCCCTGATTCCTGATGAAGGGCTTTTGCCTGAAACGTCGATTTTGCTGCTCGTCGGATGCTGCCTGAATTGTTGTGCTCTTCCAGCACCACTGATCCAGAATCTGGTTTCCAGCATCTGCAATCATTGTTTTTACCTCATAGAAGTAGAAGTAGGCTACTCAGCCCATCATGTCTGCTCAACCATAAAGCAAGATTATAATTGATCTGATAAGAACATAAGAAGTAGGAGCAGGAGTAGGCCATTCAGCCTGTTGAGCCTGCTCTACCATACAGTAAAATCATGGCTGACCTTTCCGTGGACTCCGCTCCACTTACTAACCTGCTCACCATAACCCTTAATTCTCTTTCTGTTCAAAAATCTATCTTTGCTTTAAAAACATTCGATGAGGTAGCCTCAACTACTTCATTGGGCAGAGAATTTCACAGATTCACAATCCTTTAGTTGACAAAGTTCCTCCTCAACTCAGTCCTAAATCTGCTCCCTCTGATTTTGGGCTATGCTTCCCAGTTCGAGTTTCACCCGCCAGTGGAAATAACCTCCCTGCTTCTATCATCGATTCCCTTCATAATTTTGTACATTTCTATAAGATCTCTGTTCATTCTTCTCAATTCCAATGGATTTGGTCCCAGTCTACACAGTTTCTCCTCTTAAGCCAATCCTTTCAACTCCAGAATCCACCTAGCGAACCTCCTCTGCATCCCCATCCATTGCCAGTACATCCTTTCTCAAGGAAGGAGACCAAAACTGTACACATTATTCCAGGTGTGGTCTCGCCAGCACCCCATACAATTTTAGCACAGCCTCCCTATTTTTAAACTCCATCCCTATAGCATTGAAAAACAATATTCCATTTACCTTCTAAATTGCCTGCTGAACCTGCAAACCAACTTTTTGTGCTTCATACACAAGGACACTTAGGTCCTTCTGCACAGCAGCATGCTGCAATTTCTTTTACCATTTAAATAATAGTACATTTTGCTGTTATTTCTGCCAAAATGGATGATATCGCATTTACCAACATTGCACGCTATCTGCCAAACCCTTGCCTACTCACTTAACCTACCTATATCCCTCTTTAAACTTGGCAGAGTCCTTTGCAGACTTTACCACTCATCTTAGAGTTATCTGTGAACTTTGACCCACTGCACTTGGTCCCCAACTCTAAGTCACCTATGATGATCTTCAACTCCACTATCCTGCCTTTGCCCCATAATCTTTGATTCCTTTACTGATTAAAAATCTATCTCCATCTTGAATATTAATGACTTAGCCCCAAACCATCTGTAGTAAAGAATTCCACAGATTCACTACCCTCAGAAAGAAGTTGTTTCTCATTGCCTCTATCATTAAATGGATGACCCCTCCCTTGGAGATGCATAGATTAGATTAGATTAGATTAGATTCCTTGCAGTATGGAAATAGGCCCTTTGGCCCAACAAGTCCACACTGACCCTCCAAAGAATAACCCACCCAGACCCATTCCCAAACCTATATTTACTCCTGACTAACACACCTAACACTATGGGCAATTTAGCATGGCCAATTCCCCTAACCTGCACATCTTTGGATTGTGTTGTAATATGTTGCACATCCAGCATGTATTGAAACAAGTACAAGGAACGACTTACTGTAGTGCTGTGCAATATGTGGAGGTCAAAAATCTCTCGACTCGAATGTACTGTTGACATCCAAACTGCAATTGCACCCTCTTATTTTTTCCCTTGATGGCAACTGATTGTTTCAAAGGAAATTCCACAAACTGCAATGAGATACATGTGCTGAATCTTTCTTTTTTTTCTGACTAAGTTTGTTTCTTCAAGTTTTCAAAGAGGATTTCTCTGTGTGATGCCCAGTGATGTTTCTTCAGCTAACCAAACCTATATTAAAATTCTGACTCTATAGTGCACCTCTTGTGAGATTCACACCCTACCCTACCACAAGAACTTGTTGCTGCCATCTTTAAAGGGCCATTATGACATAAGAGTTTGAAGTTGCTCTGCATGCTCCCAGACATTTGCCTGGATGTGACAGACGAGAGAAAATTGCTTTGCAGAGTGGGATCTTGAGATCCTACTGGGTAGTGTTGTGCAGAACATCATCTATTTCCCAGACCAGCAGAGGAGGTCATGCCAGTCTGGTTAGAGATTATCACCTGGGTCAGAGCAGTTTCAGCCATCTGCAGGAATGCCCAGCAGTAAAGGAAGAAGGTAAATGATCTTACCCACTCTGCCAGCAAAAATGCTGCTATCTTGGACCCTCTCACTCCCTCTATCTGCCACTATATCCACCTCCCACCAAAGCTCTACCACTCTCACTATTGCCTGCAAAGTCTTGCCACACCAACTGTCATCTAACCTAACCCTTGACACTGGTAACCTTACATTGTGACTATACTGCCTACTCGTTTGCTTGGAACACTTTCACACCTGCACCAAAAATAACAGTTGTGCCATTTAATTTCATCCAATTAATACAAGTCCATCATTCTAGGAGGAAAACAGCCCACAATAGGATGGAAAGAGTGCAGACCAGTGGTGGCCTGTCCAACATTCAGTTTCTCACTCCTAATGAGGAAATAATTGTGACTGTGACCACCCTGAGCAACTGGCTGACCATGTTCAAATGATTGAATTGAAATTGGAAGCTAACCATGACTGTGACCCTCGTTCGAAGGCTATCTCCCCTGACATGACTAAGGACCATGAGCCTGATATATCTGATTGAGGAGGCAGTACACAAAAAGGCAAGTCAAGGCAGAGATGCTGTGACAATCTAGGTAGACTCAAAGTGAATAAGTACTGAAAGATCAAGCAAACTGTCCAGAATTGCAACCTGACTATGTCATGAACTGGGTGCATGTCCCTGAATGCTGCAGCATTACAATGATAGTAATTGATGCAGCCCAAAGTGCAGCATTGAAGTATGTAAGTGCCTCTAATTGGATCAGATATGTGCCATGAGAGTTTGTAGAGGCTGGCACATGTTGGATACCAATGTCCTTGGACATGGAGGAACAATTTACTCCAGATGCTGGAAATATACTGAAAACAACAAATGCTGGAGATCACAGCAGATCAGACAGTATCCATGGAGAGAGATCAAGCTAATGTTGAGTCTAGACGATCTCCAGCATTTGTTTTTTCAATCTTAGACATGGAATTTATGCAGCTGGTGCCTATAGAGTATGGCCTGAGATGTTGGTGTCATGGAAGTGCTTTGGAGAAAACAGTTAGCTGAAGTCACCACCAGATACCCACTCTGACTTCTATGTCGAGAATTCTCAGCATTAAGTGTGTTCACAGGATCAGAAATGTGTGAAGCTGTATATTTACTGCATATTGAATCTCATTAATAAGGTTGTTAACTTGCAATAATGCCCTCAATAGGCAACCTGCCACAGTCTGGTAAGAATTTCACCTAACTGCCCAGCTGTTACGTAAAAGATGTAGCAAGTTGGACCTGATATCCGACTTCTCACATACCTCTGCCACTCAATATAGCCCATGTTGTTCACAATACTATAAGATTCTGCCCAATGTGTAGATTTCAGTGATTTGTCCGAGGATAAATGTTGCCTCGGACTCTAGGGGAAATTTTTTTTTAAAATTAGTCATGGGTTGTCTTTCTTCCCTAAAAGGCTTAAATGTTGGTTAATATTGATTTCATGTTTCAAGCAAAAAGCAGAACCACTTCTAGCACAGTGCTTCCTTGATATGGAATTGAAAGGGTCAGCTTTTTATTTAATGTATTCTAGTATCTGTAGAGTGACATTTAATAGTGGCATTCACCACCTGACTCAGGCATGAGTGGTGCCCACTGAGCCAAGCTGACACTAAGTGCTTTAAGACATCCTCTTATGAGAATGGAAGTATTTTCTAGAAAACCATCTTCTATAGAGCACAAACATAATCCTTCCAAAGTGATTCTGTTACTTAGAGAGGAGGCCTTCTCATGTTGATGATGGTGAATTCCTCCAACTACAATAACAACTTTATAGTAAACACTGCAATCATTTTACTACTTGTACTGAAAGTGAAGTACCTCTGAGTGCTTTATTGTGTGAAGTACTCTTGGTTGCATAGTGATGTCGTCAAGGTTTGGAAGGAAAACTAAATAATCATGGGTACTATCATAGAATTCTTGCTTATCTCTGTTACACATATTGGGCTTTGGGAAAACATATACCTTATGCTTTCCTCTACATCAATAAAAACTTGCATTGGAAAATTTCAAAGGAGCTCTAGAATTCCTTCCCTGACCTACTTGTGCCTCTCAGCCACCCTATTCTTTTTTAAGATGTTCAAAAAACCCATCTCTATGATCAATCTTCTGATCATCTGTCATGATTTATCTTATTATGACTTGGTGTCAAAGATTTTTTTTGTTGATATCACTCTTGTTAAGTGTCTTGGGATGTTTACTACATTAAATGCACCAGTTACCTGTATGCTGCTGCCTAGAAACATAAGTTGACACTGAATGACCCAAGTACAGGTGACCAAAAGCTTAATCAATAAGGTAGGATTTAAGTCTTCACTATCTCCAAGGGTTTAAGGAAAAGACAGAAAGAGAGAGTTTAGGAGGGAATTCCAGAACCTTGGCAACAGTAAGGCCACCAATGGGGGAGTGATTTTAAAATCTGGATTGATGTAAACTGCCTGAGTTGGGGAATACAAAGGTCTCGTAGGGTTGAAAGACTGGAAGAAATTGCAAAGCAACAGAAAGCTTTTAGTAAATAATGTACAGAGGGTGTGTAATAAATGAAAGGAGGAAATCTGAGGTATATCTGTAGGCTATGACAATCTCTCAATGACTAGAGAGAACGTAAAAACATCTGTGATCTCATTTAAATCTAGTTTCCATGCCAATGGAGCCCATGTAAAATAATTAATTGTGCAGTCAGGTTAGCCTGAACCCATTGCTGTGTGCCCTTTGCGCATTTTCCTAGCGCACACTAAGGGAGCTGGCACACAAATAAACATGTTTTGATCTGAGGAAGCAGCCATTTGCCTGGAAAACCTCCAGAATTCGATTGTAATTATTTTGTTTTTGGAGTAACTTTGCCCCCTGGTGGTGATT
Source organism: Chiloscyllium plagiosum (assembly GCF_037043375.1). Lineage (NCBI taxonomy): Eukaryota > Metazoa > Chordata > Chondrichthyes > Orectolobiformes > Hemiscylliidae > Chiloscyllium > Chiloscyllium plagiosum. Next base: position 10,614,268 of record NW_028270146.1, read on the forward strand.
TTTAAAAAAATGTAATTAAAATGTATAAAATTAATTCCATGCTATTTCTAGGGGAGAATTGAGCAATTTTTTTTTATTACACAATGAGCTGCAATCTAAAAGTGTGATAAATGGAGATTCTAAAGCAACTTTGAAAAGTTATTTGAATAAATACTTGGAGGGAAAGAATTAAGCTGGGAACAGCAGAAGGAACGGGACCAATTGGAAAGCTCTACCAAAAAGGCACAAGCATAATGGGTTGAATGGCCTGCAATGTGCAATTCTATTCTAAGATTCATATTGGACTTGTTTCTGTTCTGATGAAACTGGAGATGAATAATCAGCTTTGAGTTCGGTGATGTAATGATATCATAGATCATGGCACAGAATTGTGACTCATTTGATCAGAGGAGCTGTTTGCCTCAGTTGTTGATGAAGGGGCCTAAGCTTTGGTGAAATCTGATATGTGCATGTTAACTTTTACAAAAGGAGGATAAGTTAGTAAAAATTTCTGGAATTGGTAAGTCTGGATTTGGCTACCCCTAGGTTCTGCTGCAAGACACTCACTGTATAGATCAGCTCATGAAGCATTATTGCTCATGTTAATGGAGACTGGATGGTACTTTGTACAATGAGGCCGTGAGATTTTGAAATGGTGATGGTGCTCTGCTCACAGTGGAACTAATTTACAGAAAAATTGGCTCTGTCTCACGTCTGATTAGGACAGTGCAAGCATATCAAATTGTGACCCAGGTAGGATTGTGTGTTTTGTTGGCATGTACTTGTGACAATAATGAGCAACTTGTCCCCTTGTTTTCCCTTCAGTTGAAAGAGTGAGCACGCAGAAGAGAACGTTTACCCGATGGATCAACTTCCACTTGTACAGGGTAAGAGCGAGCATTGAATTCTATTTCAGGCTAATTAATCACTGCCAAACAATATTTATTGTTACGAAGAGGGTTTATATTTAATACTGTCTGGATGACTTGGGTTTTGAAGGCTTGTGGAAAATGGATAGATTAAATTTTGCGGAAACACCTGGAATATTTTCTTTTAAAGGCCGTATTTAGGGCCACGAGACGGAGTATTGGTGAAGGGCCTGTGCCCGAAACGTCGAATCTCCTGTTCCCTGGATGCTGCCTGACCTGCTGTGCTGTTCCAGCAATAAAGTTTCAACTTTGATCTCCAGCATCTGCAGACCTCACTTTCTCCTCGAAGTGTCCATGATTAGCAATTCCGTTAACATACAGCTTTCATTATTGGTTATGAGTTAACTCAGAAGCATTTCTCACCATGTAGAAAGGTGTTGAAAGGCAAATTCTGAAATCAGCACTTAAAAAACAACATTGAATGATGGCTAGTGACTTTCAGGAGAATGTAAGACAGATGCGTCACAAGTGTATATTGCTAGACATGTAATACAGTAAATCAGCCAATGTTCAGGGGACTGGGATTCAAATTCCTGCCACAGCCGCTGGTTGAAATTTAATTTATTTTTTTAAAATCTAGAATTAAGAATCTACTGATGACAATGAAACATTGTAAATTGTCAGAAAAAAAAAATCATCTGGCTTACTAATGTCCTTCAGGGAAGGAAATCTGCCATCCTTACCTGGTCTGGCTTATGTTTGACTCCAGACCCATGTCAATGTGGTTGACTCTCAGTTGTCCTCTGAAATGGTCTAGATAACTGAAACAACTCAGAGGCCAGTATCCTGTCACCAAGTCACCTTTTATTTACACATGGAGAGCCAGCTCTGAGTGAACAGAACTTCTGACATAGCTTTTTTTTTGTTTTTTTTATGTGGCCGGCCAGCTCGGAATCAGTTTCCTGAACTGGGGAGATTCTAAATCTTCTCGTGGTTATATATATTTTTAACTACCCATGTTGTATCTGTATCTGCAAGACACAGTGAAACACCAAGTGAAAATAACTTTATTAATATTCTAACATCAGGAAAGACACCCATGTGGCAAATGAACCAGTGACAAGCAAAGCCCAGAGTAAGCAATGCTTACGTGAACATTCATGTTTATTTTTAAAAAAAATTCTCTTTTTTTTCTTCTTATTTTATTCCCCATACTACCACCTAATACCAGTAGTGCTTATATTTTTCCCAGCACCCATGATGTTTGTGTGCAGGTGTGAGACACAGTGAAAGACAACATGTGCATAAATCTTTATTCATTTTCCACCACCTGGAAGGAAGGAAACACCAGAATGGCCAATGACGAGCAGTGCCCTTCTCATCAAAGGGCAATGCTGTGTGATCAAAAAGTGAAATGTTCATGCTTATATTGTCAGCCAGGGCACCCTGATTTGGGCTGATAATTTGGTCCAATCAGGGAACTCATGAGGTCCACCTGGTTGACCTCATTACAATCATTAAAATAGCCACTCTGTTGTATCAATCGCTATGAAGTCTCAACAAAAAAATGAAACCGATGGACTGGCTGGTATCGACCCAGGGACTGGAAAAGACTATGGCAGAAACAGCCCTGTCAACCCTGTATAGTTTTCCTTACTAACACTGGGGGGGCTAGTGCCAAAGTTGGGAGAGCTGTCTCACAGACTAGTCAAGCAACAACCTGACATAGTTATACTCATGGAATCATGCCTTCCAGACAATGTTCCAGACACCATCTTCACCATTCCTGGAAATGTCCTGTCCCACCAGCAGAAGTAGTGGCACAGTGGTATACGGTCGGGCGAGAGTTGCCTTGGCAGTAGACAGCATGGACTCTGGACGTCATGAAGTTTCATGGTTAAACATCGGAAAGGAAACCTGTTGCTGATTATCACTTATTGTCCTCCCTTGGCTGAGAATCAATACTCCTCCATGTTGAACAACACTTGGAGGAAGCACTGAGAGTGGCAAGGATACAATGTGTACTCTGGGTGGTTGCATTTACTGAGTCCTTTTAATCTAGAAAACTACCCAACAGCAATCATCTCTCAGATATATCCGCAGATAGAAACTGCAGTAAACCAAAAGATGGGGTCAAGTGGATGTTTGGCCCGAAAAGGGCGTGTGTGTGTGTGTGTCCGTATGTCCGTATGTCCTTAGGAGAGTATTGATCAATTTTGTGACCAAGTGTGACTCCAGACTGATAGCAATGACTGCCCACTGAGCAATTAGGGATGGGCAATGAATACTGGCCTAGCCAGTGATGCCCACATCATTTGAATTTAAAAATACCCTTAAAAATGTTACATTCTGGCCAGCTATGAATGATTAATAATGTTTTTAACATGCGATGTATTCCAATCAAACTCTCCTGCAGGTGTTGCCTCTTGCTGAGCTATATGGTCACCAGTTCTGGCTTTCCTCCAACATGTCACTCAAAAGTCATTCTTCAGGTCTGAGCTTAATAGTGAGTGTCAGTAGGATGAACAGTGAAGGGCATTGGAGTCAAAACCCATACCTGCCCTATCGTGTGATGACAAAGAATTACCTGAAAGCCCACAATTTCTTTTTTGTTTGGACCAAACATCCAACTGTCCACCTCTTTTGGTTTGGTGCTATTTCTATCTGGGAACATATCTGAAGGATGCTGCTGTAGGGTAGCTCAGTAAATGTAAGTTGCTGTTGAGTGCAGTAGACACTACAGGTTTGTAAATATTTGAATTTCTTGTTTGATATAATACTGAAATAAACACAAATAATTTGCATTTATTTAGAACTTTTAACCTCTCAAAATAACAAATTCTTTAATTTAGATGTGTATCAAAACTCCTGAAATTTTCTCCAATTCCTTATCCATTATTCTCTTACATTTTACTGGTAAAATAAATGCAAATTATGTGTCCACATATATACTTTGGGATTGTTTATGCTCTGGTTGCCAAACATTGTTTGTGATTTTACAGTGCAATCCACCCCTGGAGGTGAAGGATTTGTTTAAAGATATGCAAGATGGGAAGATCCTGATGGCTTTGCTGGAAGTGCTATCTGGGCAAAGACTGGTAAAGTTATTTAACACAATTGCACTTCTACAAACTTGTAGTTTATGACTTTGTTTATTTTGGTGCAATATCTTTACATAGCGGTAGATATCCTAGTGAGGAATATTATCATTAAGCAACTGTTTCAAAATGTTCAATAGCAATAGAAGTTATCTTCAATGTTTACAAATCACTACTTGAGTCTCAACTGAACTATTCTGTCCAAATCTGAACACTATGCTTTAGAAAGGATATCAAGGTCTTAGAGTGGGAACAGAAAAGATTCACAGAATGGTACCAGTGTTCAGAGATTTCAGCATTACATTGGTGAGATTAGAGAAGGTTATGATTGTTCTCACTGTTAATATAGTGACATTCAATATGATGAGTCACCTATTTGAAAATTATCTAATTATCAAGTTAGCCGAACATCAGTTTCTGGGGAATGCTAGAATTTATTATTAGGAGCTGTTAACAAAATCATAACATGAGAGTTCAGTAAACACATTTATGACAGGAAATTTTGTATTTGACAATTCCGTATTAGAATGCAACTAGTGTGGTTAAGGAGAACCAGTAGATGTAGTGTATTTAGATTATAACAGGAGCATTCAGTAAAGAGCCTTACAATTTAAAAAAAAATAAAATTAGCATCCGTGGAATTGTTTATCAGCTCAGATTGAGAATTGGTTAATGATCAGAAACCAAAGACTAGGAATAAATATATACTTTCATGTTAGTAAACTGTATCAGTGAAATACCACAAGAATGGTACTTGGGCTTCAGCTATTTACAATCAATTTGAATGGCATTTGTGAGTGTGATTATTCAAGTTTGCTGATATTTCAAAGTTGGGTGGAAACGTCAACGGTGAGGAGGATGCAAAGAGGAATCACAGAATTTTACAGAACAAAAGGTGGCCATTTGACCTATTGATTCTTCTGTACTTGCTCCCAAAACAGCCACCCAGCTAGTCCCATTCTCGAGCACTACCTTCAAAGCCCTCTAAATTCAACACTTAAAATATATATCCAGTTCTTTTTCAAAACATCATATGGACTCCACCTCCACTCACTCTCCCAGTAAGTGCATTCCAAATCCTAATAACTCTGAGTAATTAAGTTATTCATAATCTCACTACCAGCTCTCTTGTTGACAATCTCAAAATTGTAACCCCTAGTTACTGACATATCAACTAGTGGAAACAGAATTTTCTTCTTTACCCTGTCAAAATTGTTTATAACTTTGAAGGCCTCAACAAAGTCACCTCCTTAATCTTCTCTGCTCCAAGAAGAATAAGGAGAAAGTGAGCTTTGCAGATGCTGGAGATCAGAGTCTAGAGTGTGGTGCTGGAAAAGCACAGCAGGTCAGGCAGCATCCAAGGAGCAGGAGAATCGACGTTTCGGACAAAAGTCCTTAATCAGGAATGAGGTTGTGAGCCAAGGGGATGGTAAGATAAATGGGTGGAGGTTTGGGCTGGGGAAAGGTAGCTGAGAGTACGATAGGTAGATGAAGGGGGGAGGTAATGGTAATAGATCAGAAGTGTTCAACTCCCCCTTGCTTTCTGCAAAGGGCATGGAGGAGCCCCAGAACCTACATCGCCACTCCTTAACCACCTAACGCCTGAAGGAAGAACGCCTCATCTTCCGCCTCAGGATCCCCCAACCCCATGGCATCAATGTGGATTTCACCAGTTTCCTCATTTCCCCTCTCCCCACCTCATCCCAGATCCAACATTCCAACTCAGCACCGCCCTCATGGCCTGTCCTACCTGTCCATTGTCCTTGCCACCTATCCACTCCACCTTGCCCTCTGACTTATCACTATTACCATCACCTCCATCTCCCTAACGCACTCTCAGCTACCTTCCCCAGCCCTTCAGTGCTTTTCCAGTACCACACTCTCAACTCCAAGGAGAATAAATCCAATTTTTCTAATCTTTTCTTGTTTCTAAAATCCCTCATTCTTGGTGTCATTCCATAACCCCTTTTGTGTTCTCTACAGGGCTTTAACATCCTTCCTTAAATAAAAGTGCTCAAAAAAGTGAACGCACTACTCCAAGTGTGGCCTGACCAATGATTTGTAGAGGTGTAGCACTTGCTTACTTGCTTTTATACTCTATATTCCTCTATTTATAAATCCAAGGGTCCTATAACCCACCTTAACAATTGTTGCAACTTGCATGGTTATCTTCAGAGAATTATGCGCATGAACCCCAAGGTCCCTCTGCTCCTCTACTCTCCTCAAAATTGCACCATTGAACCTGGATTATCTCTCCATGTTTTTTCAACAAAATTGCATTACCTCACATTTGTCAGCATTGAAATTCACCTGTCCGGTGTCTGTCTATTTAGCCAACTTGTCAATGTTCCTCTGAAGTTACTCAGCATTATCCTCACAATTCACTATTCTCCCTAGCTTAGTATCATCTGCAAATTTTAGAGATTTTGCCCTCAACAACCATCTTCAAACAATTTTTATAAATCAGAAAAAGCAAATGTCCCAACACTGATACTTGGGGAACATCACTTTCAACTCTTTTCCAATCTGAGAAATGAGAAAAAGAGAGTGTGGTTTAGAACATGGCAAGTGTTTTGTGATGTGGAAAAATTACTAGATTGGCAGATATAATAGAAAATATATTTATTTTCAAATGATAAGAGATGATCTCACTGAAAGATATAGAATTCTTTAGGAGTTTGCCAGGGTAAATGCTACAAGAATATTTCACTTGGCTGGTCATCTCAGATATATGTAAGAATAATAGGGTTGTAATAGTAGGGAATGTTAACTTTCTCCAGACATAGACTGGGACTACCATAGTGTTAAGGGCTTGGATGGTGAGGAATTTGTTCGATGTGTTCAAGAAAATTTTCTTTATTAATATGTAGATGTACCCACTAGAAAACGAGTAAAACTACTTTCTGTTGGGAAATAAGGCCAGGGCAAGTGACTGAAGTGTTGGGGGGAACACTGTGGAATCAGTGATCATAATCCTATTAGTGTTTAAATAGTTATGGAATAGGATAGGCCTTGTATAAAAATAAAAGTTATTAATTAGAGTAAGGTGAATTTTGCTGGTATGAGACAGAAACTTTCAAGAGTTGATTGAAGTAGACTGTTTGCAGGTAAAGGGGCGACTGGTAAGTGGGAAGTTTTCAAAATTCAGATAACCAGTTCAGAGGCATTATATTTCTGTTAGAATGAAGGGTAAAGTTGATAAAAGTAGGGAACGGTGAATGAATGAAGATATTGAAGTTCTGGTCAAAAATAAGGAGTCCTATATTGGGTATAGACATAAGAACTAGGAGCAGGAGTAGGCCATTTGGCTCCTCAAGCCTGCTCCACCATTCAATATGATCATGGCTGATCTTTTCGTGGACTCAGCTAAATTTACTTGTCCCCTCACCATATTCCTTAATTCCTTTATTGTTCAAAAAAAACACTATCTTAGCTTTAAAAACGTTTACTGAAGTAACGTCAACTACTTCACTGGGCAGTGAATTCCATAGATTTACAACCTCTGGGTGAAGAAGTTCCTTCTCAATTCATTCCTAAATCTGCTCCCCCTAATTTTGAAGTTATGCCCTCTTGTCCTAGTTTCACATGCCAGTGGAAACATCCTCTCTACTTCTATCTTATCTATTCCCTTCATAATTTTATATGTTTCTATAAGACCCTCCCCCCATTCTTCTAAATTCCAATGAATATAATCCCAGTCTACTTAGTCTCCTTATAAGCTAACTCCCTCAACTCCAGAATCAACCTAGCGAACCTCCTCTGCACCCCCTCTAGTGACAGTACATCCTTTATGAAGGAAGGAGACTAAAACTGCATGCAGTACTCCCAAGTGTGGCCTCACCAGCACCCTGTACAGCTGCAACATAACCTGTCTGCTTTTAAACTCAATCCCTTTAGTAATGAAGGACAAAATTTCATTTGTCTTCCTAATTACTTGTTGTACCTGCAGACAAACCCTCTGTGATTCATACACAAGGACACCCAGGTCCCTCTGCATAGTAGCATGCTGCAACGTTTTACCATTCAAGTAATAATCCTTTTTATTGTTCCTTCTACCAAAATGGATGACTTCATATTTATCAACATTGTATTCCATCTGCCAGACCTTTGCCCACTCATTTAAAGTATCTATGTTCCTCTGCAAAGTTTCACAGTCCTCTGCACACTTTGATCTGCCACCCATCTTAGTGTCACCTGCAAACTTTGACACACTACACGTAGTCCCCAACTCCAAACCATCTACATAAATTGTGAATAATTGTGGTCCCAACACTGATCCCTGAGGCTCACCACTAGTTACTGATTGCCAACTAGAATAACACTCATTTATCCCCACTCTTTGCTTCCTGTTAGTCAACAAATCCTCTATCAGTGCTAATACTTTAACCGTAACGCCTTGCATCCTTATCTTACGCAGCAGCCTTTTGTGCTGCACCTTCCGAATAGTCTGATACTACTGGATATTTAATTCTCAGTTGTGACCATCCTGTAACTATGTTGTGGTTCTGTTTGCTGAGCTGGGAATTTGTGTTGCAGACGTTTCGTCCCTTGTCTAGGTGACATCCTCAGTGCTTGGGAGCCTCCTGTGAAGTGCTTCTGTAATGTTTCCTCCGGCATTTATAGTGGTTTGTCTCTGCCGCTTCCGGTTGTCAGTTCCAGCTGTCCGCTGCCGTGGCCGGTATATTGGGTTCAGGTTGATGTGTTTGTTGATAGAATCTGTGGATGAGTGCCATGCCTTTAGGAATTCCCTGGCTGTTCTCTGTTTGGCTTGTCCTATAATAGTAGTGTTGTCCCAGTCGAATTCATGTTGCTTGTCATCTGCGTGTATGGCTACTAAGGATAGCTGGTCGTGTCGTTTCGTGGCTAGTTGGTGTTCATGGATACGGATCGTTAGTTGTCTTCCTGTTTGTCCTGTGTAGTGTTTTGTGCAGTCCTTGCATGGGATTTTGTACACTATGTTGGTTTTGCTCGTGCTGGGTATCGGGTCCTTTGTCCTGGTGAGTTGTCTGAGAGTGGCTGTTGGTTTGTGTGCTGTTATGAGTCCTAGTGGTTGTAGTAGTCTGGCTGTCAGTTCAGAAATGTTCTTGATGTATGGTAACGTGGCTAGTCCTTTGGGTTGTGGCATGTCCTCATTCCGTTGTCTTTCCCTTAGGCATCTGTTGATGAAATTGCGGGGGTATCCGTTTTTGGCGAATACATTGTAACTTCTTCCTCTTTTTGGAGTTCTGGTGAAGGTTCAGTAAAGATTTACTAGGATCTTGTTGGGATTGTTGGGATTGGAAGGTTTGAGTATAAGGGTAGGTTGGGACATTTTTTACAGGAGTGTAGGAGATTGAGGGGTGACCTTATAGAAGTTTATAAAATCATTAGCATCATAGATCAGGTGAATAGCAAATGTCATTTTCTTAGGGTAGGTGAGTTCAAAACTAGAGGGCATAGGTTTAAGGTGAGAGGAGAAAGATTTCAGAGAGACCTGAGGGGCAACTTTTTCACAGAGCATGGTTCATGTGTGGAATGAACTGCCAGAGAAAGTGGTAGATGCAGGTACAGTTACAATATTTAAAAGACATTGGATAGGTATATGAATAGGAAATCTTTAGAGGGAAATGGGCGAAATACAGGCAAGTGAGATTAGTTTACTTTGGGGAAACTTGGTCAACATGGATGAGTTGGACTGATGGATCTGTTTCTGTGCTGTATGACTCTGACTCAATGGTGAGTCTACAACTAGGAGGGTGCATTATCAGAATAAAAAGTTTGGAATTTTTGGAATGCGAAGCAGGACAGGATCGTGCATGATCTAAGTATGATGTGAAGTAACACTTTTCTGGTTCTGCAAATTTGAAAAGGGGTGTATGGTCCGGTTTATCATTTTGTATGGTTGGCAAATAACAGCAGAATTCATGCACATAGTAATTTTCTTTTTAGACATCACAATCTTGCAAATATTGAATTGACTAATAGTTCTTTTACTTTGCCCAGATGCAACAGTATAAACATTCCACTCATCGGATTTTCAGACTGAATAATATTGCAAAGGCCCTTCAGTTTCTGGAGGAAGGATACGTAAGTATTTTATTTGGGGCATTGGGGCTATGTCAACAACCTTTGTTCAATTTACACATGTCTATAGTTGAAAATAGATTTCAGTTGCCTCAGTTAACTTCATTAGTGGCTTCTGTAAAGGGTGTAACAACACTGACCACCAGACTATCCTCTGTGCACCACCTGGTTGATTCAATGTAGGCAATGTAGATAAATGCCAACTTTACTGACTTGGGAAAACTACACATTGATCTACTGCTCCTACAATCTGGTTACTTCCCTTAATATTTAGCATTCTAACAATAAGATGTAATTGAAACTTTCAAATTTAATACTTACATTGAAATTTATGATGCATAATTGTTATTGAGGCACTGCGAATTGTGATGTGGAATCTTGATCTGAAATATCTGTCCTGTAACTGCGAATGTTTTGAACATTAACTAGCCAGTGCCTCATTGTTTGTAGGTGAGACTGGTCAGCATTGATGCACATGAGATTGCCGATGGCAACCCTTCTATGATCCTTGGCTTAATCTGGAATATCATTCTCCATTTCCAGGTAAGGTAATGGCATCCCTCTCTTCATAGACTGAAAGGTCAGCAAATCATTCTCAACTCTTTCAATCTAGTCAACAAAGTTGGGATTTGGTTATTTTGTATATTATTTGCTAGCTAATGTTATGACAATACACTTCAAATGATAGGGTGCTAAAGTGGTTGTTTGCCAATCATGCTTGTGCCTGATCCTCTGAAAGAGCTACATAGTTAGTGGCACTCCTTTCCCCCATAACCTTCTATCTTTTTTCACATCAAGTATTTACCTGATCAGTTTTGAAATTGGAACAACAGTGGGACATTTCAGTCAGTTGAGCTTGGCCTGCTATTTAATATATTTGTATACTTCTTTAAAAAGGTGACGAATACTTGCTTAGTACTCCAGTTGTGACCTCACTAGTAAACTGTATACTGAAGCATAACCTCCCTACTTTTGTATTCAATTCCCCTTCTCATAACATTCTATTAGTTTTCCTAATTATTTGCTGTACCTACATCCTAACCTATTGCAATTCATGCACAAGGACCCACAGAAGCTCTCCCATCTCAGAGCTCTGCAATCTCTCACTATTCAAGTGAATATGCTTTGTTTTTATTCTTCCTGCCAAAATGGACAATTTCACATTTTCCCACAGTATACTTCAATTGTCAAATGTTTTGCCCACTCACTTTTTTGTAGCATCATGTTCTTTAGAAAACTATCGCAACTGACTTGGGTGGTCTGCTAGAAATCAAGCTGTGCTATTTTCAGAGTTATCACAAAAGTTAGTGTTTACAAGAAATGCATGAAATCCACAAACTACTGATTGTCAGACATTCGTTGATAGAAAGTATGGACTAAGTTTTTGTACTCCTCAAGAAATCACCATTTATAATGGATCATTAGATTCTAGCTCTAGCTAAATGATTAAATTAAGTGAAGTAAGCTCTACAAATTAAAACTCTAAAGGCTTCATAGATTCCCCTTACACACATGCACCTGATTTCCCGTGCACACAGACAAACGTAAACACATGGATGGAGAGATTTGTAGCGTTGGTTCTTGCTGACCCAAACGCTCCTTGTTGACCCTCCTTTTTCCAAATGCTTCCACTGATTTACAAGGGAAGTAGGATGGTTGGTTCATATATGATAGATCTTTGACTTATCTAATTTGAAGTCATTACTTGCACTAACTGCTGAAGGAAAGACAGGCTTGAGCACTTTGGGTTTGGAGTGGCTTACTATAGAAGAGTGAGAGAGAGCGAAGTTTGGTGGCTGCAGATCTGCTGGGTTCTCTTTTGGTCTTGAACTGTCTTTTTCATAGCCCAAGCTGTTCAGCTAACTGACCGCCAATCATCTTGTTATTGGCAAGCAGAAGCTTTGTGTCATTGATAATTTGCTCCGAGTTCACAAACCAATCTGTTTCATTCGTAAACCTACTTCTTGGGTACAGAAACAGATAAACTCCTTTATATACAAAACATGCAAGCATCCTTGTACATTGATTGGTTTCACAACAGTTCTTTCTAATTTCAGCCCACAGTTTCAAAAAGTACAAAAATACAAAGCCATGGTCTTTCTACAGCTTACTTTCCTACTAATCTTTATGTCAGCAACAAATTTGATGTCCATATCTTCCACCACTTCATCCAAGTTATTATATGGAATATAAAAGTAGGGAGGTTTTGTTAAAATCTCTCTCATTTTTTTCCTCTCTTTTTCCCTGACTTCTGTATGCTACTCAGTGCTGCCATGGTGATACCTAATCTAATATGGTAATATTTAAACATCTAAAGTGGTGAAAGAAGATGGATCACCTGCTTTCCAGTATTATGAAGTGTGTCTCTAAGCGATTTGGAAGTGAAGACGGTTCCCCACCCCTTTACCATCAACCTGCACTGCTGCTGGATTGAAATGTATGTTTATCTCATCAGTTTCCATGCTATCCTGGAAGCATCGTGTGTTGAGATATACCTCTACAGATGTCAATTTGTGTTTCAGTACATTATCTCGTCATTCAGATGTGAGCCTCTTCAGTCAGTCAGTGATAAATGAAAGATTGTCTGATCTTGCTCCTCACTAATCTGAAGCTGCTGACAGCCATCATTCAACAGTGAACAAACAAACAATTGAACTTGATATTCCAATGAAATTCTCCTTGCCAGACCTGGATAGTTAAAAAAATATTCAAGCAGATGTCCACCTTGCCTAAGCAGAAGAGCTGATTAAAATTGGAATTGAGGATTTAAGCTGTATGTCCTGGGTGATTTTTATATGTTCATTTGAATGGTTCTTAACCAGGCATCAGGGTTAAAATAGCTCCCTCCATGTTATGTTCTGCAGTATTTAGAATCATAGAGATACACAGCACAGAAACTAACGCTTTGGTCTGACTCATCCATGCCGACCAAATATCCAAAATAAATCTAATTCCATTTGCCAGCATTTAGCTCATATCCATCTTAAACCCTTCCTGTTCAAAAACCTTTTTGGATCCCTTTTAAATATGGTAATTGTACCAGCCTCCACCACTCCCTCTGGCAGTTCATTCCATACATGCACCACCTTCCGCATGAAAAAGTTTAACAAATATTTTTTGTTCCTTTTACTGCAGATAAAGGAAGCAACAGGACACCTGAAGACTTTCTCTCCCACATCTTCCTTGTCTTCCTTGCACAGTGGAAGTGATAATGACCTGACGTTACACTGCACTCCTAAGGAAACAGCCCCTTCAGCTCCATACAAGGATCAGAGGAGGGTCATTAAAGTTCTCCTGAACTGGGTGCAGAGGAGGATTACAAAGTAGGTTTCAACTTCATGCTGTTTGTTTTATTTAGAGCAGAACCTTCATTTATGTTGCGCTTGCAATCTGGAACTCTTCTACTCCTTTTCTTCTCTTTCCCACTTTTAAAAGCCTTCCATAATCTACTGCTGGCCATGTGATTGGCAAATTTCCAACTTGGAATCCACTACATTATTATTATGTACTCAATGGTTCAGTCAGTACCACACTCAGCAGATAATGGCAGTGTTCCCTCTCCTGCTCAATATCACAAGTCATAGATTCAAGCCCATATCAAAGACTATATCGTCGTTCCTTCACTTCAGTCATAATCTTAAAACTCCCTTCTACATAAGGTGTGTCTATACCCAAAGGATTATAGCCGTTTTCATGGGGGCAAATCACCACAATCACCTCTTCAATAATTAGGGATGTGCAATTAATGCAGATATAGTCAGCCACACCCACATCCCTTGAATGAATAATAAAAAACATACAGTTCTTAAGGGAGGGTTTACTCCCTGCTTTTTTTGGATGAGTTTGGTAAATCAAAGTGTCTTGTACGCTCGGAGGTGGTAAAGATACCATTACATTCATCAACATTCATCCCTTAACAAACACCTAGATATAGAATATGTCACATTATGTCATTGCTGTTTTTGGGAGTTTGTATGCAAATTCATATGTTCCTCACAATACAACACTTGTCCCAAAAAAACCTATTTAGCTATGAAGCACCTTGGAACTAGGGGAACACTGATCTTTTTAGCTATACTTGAATGATGACATGACAATATGGATTAAATTCTGTAGGAAGATAACATTGACCAGGGGTGCATTCCTGAAATTCAGAAGGTTATGTGTTGATTTGCTCAAAATTTTGAGATTCTAAGGGAACAGATAGGATAGATAGACAGAAATTATATCCATTGGTTGGGAAAAGTAGGACTATGCCATGGTATAGTCGAAAACTAGAAACTAGATGTTTAAGAGTGAAATTAAGGAAAAAGGTGGCAGAAGTTTAGAATTCTCTTTCACAAATTGCAATTGATGCTAGATCTAATGATGATTTTTAGTGTTAAATCAGATTAGTACACTTTGTTAACTAAAAGGAGGAGTAATAAGTTGATATGTATGGAGTTATATTGCAGATCAGACATGATCTCACTTAATAGAGGGTTAGGTTAGAGGGTCAATTTTTTTGTGGGCTGTGAAAGGTGCCATTGAAATAGTTATTCCACATTTTAAGTGCCAAAGGATATTTTTGATATTTTAAAACCATGTATAAAAAAATGACTTGCATTCTGTACTTGGTGTCTTTCATGATCTAAGAGCAAAATACTTTACTACCAACTTATTGTGCATTACTGATGTTACAGTAATTGTAGATCTATTCACACTTTTAAGGATTGTGTGATCTATCTGATGGCATTATTAGACAAGTTAGATCACAGAATTAAATCTGGCTTGATAGATCATATGTTGATTTTGTTTCTATTTAACAGTGTTTTTTCACTAAAACACAATGGTGCAGATTTGAAGTTAACAATACAACGGGATTTCATTGTGTAATAGAAATGAAGTTAAAATAGAATAAACCAAGCAAATCACATATAACACAATGTGGAAGATTTCAAAACATGCTGTGAAAATATTACTCCCTCTATCCCATGATTTGGAGGTGCCAGTGCTGGACTGGGGTGGACAAAGTTTAAAAATCACACCACACCTGATGAAAAGGCAGCACCTTGAAAGCTAGTGCTTCCAAATAAACCTTTTGGACTGTAACCTGGTGTTGTGTGATTTTTAACTTTGTTCCTCTATCCCAATATAGTAATTTTACAATAGTCCAAATACCAGAGGGAATTTTCTCTCTGTCTATAGGTTTTTGTTTTGATTTGATTTATTTTTGTCACATGTACTGAGATACATTGAAAAGTATTGTTTTGCATGCTAACCAGACGAATTATACCTTGCATAAGTACATCAGGGTAATAGAACAGAATGTAGAATGTAGTTTTACAGCTACCTAGAAGGTGCAGAGAAAGATCAATTCTAATATATGAGGTGTCTGTTCATAAGCTTGATAACAGTACAGAAGAAGCTGTTTTTAAATCTATTTGTATATGTTTTCAAACTTCTCCAATGGAAGATGGGGGTGGAAGAGAGTGTAACTAGGGTGGGAAGGGTCTTTGACTATGTTTGCTGCTTTCCCAAGGCAGTAAGAAGTTTAGACGGAGTCAGTAGAAGGAAGTCTGGTTTTCATTGTGGACTAAGCTGTGTTCACAACTCCCTGTAATTTCTTGTGGTCTTGGGCAGAGCAGTTGTCATGCGAAGCTGTGATGCATCTTGGTAGGATGCTTTTTATGGTACATCTATAAAAATTGGTAAGAGTCATTATGGATATGCCGAATGTTCTTAGCCTTCTGAGGAAGTAGAGGTTTCATGTCCTTTCTTGACTAGCGTCGATGTGGATGGACCAGGATAAATGTTGGTGATAGGAACTTGAAGATTTTGACCACCTCCACCTCAGCCCTATTGATACAGACAGGGGCATGTCCTCCACTTTGTTTTTTGAAGTCAATGACCAGCTCCTTTGTTTTGCTGACATTGAGGGAGAGATATTTGGTCTTTATACCATGCCACTAAATTGTTTATCGCATTCCTGTACTCTTTCGAGTCATTCTTTGAGGTCTGATCCACTATAGTGGTTTCATAAAATTTGTAAGTGGAGTTAGAGCTGAATTTGGCCACACATTCATGACTATATAAGGATTATGATAAGGAACTGAGTACACAGCCTTGTAAGGCACCAGTGTTGAGGATTATCATGGAGGAGGTGTGTCACCTATCTTTACTGATTGCAGTTTATGGATCAGGAAATCAAGGATCTATTGCAGATGTTTAATGTAACTATTTCTTTGAATTCCCAGTCTTGAGAGTTTGATAGCTTTTTTCTTGATTAGTTATACAACTGAATTTAGACTTTCTCAGCTTTAAATTACATGCTTCATGGTTCTAACCACATACTTCAGATCTGGAGTATTCAACTAAAACCCTTTCATGAAGGTAACTTATTTCCTAACTTCTCTGAATCAACTCCTCTGCAACTATTGTTTGCATCTAACTTCAGGCAGGATTTCTGTGAATTGAAACGAAAAGCTTTCCAGGTTATGGAGTGGTTTTCCCCCAAGAAGAAAATTCCTGGCCATTCTAAACAGAAGGCAAGCTAATGCTCCTCAAGGTTTCCTCTCTCCACTAGTAAAGCTCTCCCATTGCAAACACATTCACATTATCACCTCTCTTACACTGGTTTTCAAAAATTATGGTTCCAGAAATACTGACTCGTTAATTATTAAACCCCTTCACGGAGGCCGACCAAATCCACATGCCACTAGTTCAAAATCTATACGCAAAGGATATTAAAATATGAAAATCACACACCTTGCATCTTGGAAAGAACAAGGAGTTTCACAATGGAGGTTGAACAGTCTGCCTAATGTTGTGCCTGTTTAACGCAGTGTCAGATGTTCTGCCTATTGACTGGTAATGAACAGACCCTGGGAAGATTTGGTAGCTTCATGTGGGCTTGGAGATTAGACACTGAGCAGCACTTTTCTGAAGCCACTTGAACCCTTCAGAAGGAATGGTGCTGTTGTCAGTGCTGTCATTATTAGATGGGTCCCATTTGCCTGGTGAAATGTCATGATCAGATGTTACTGCTAAAAGCTTTTCAGCAAATGTTCAACATTTGCCCTGAGGAGAGTTCAGGGCATTAGAAAAAGAAACGTTTGTCACCAGTTTAGAGATTGTTTATCATGAACCAGGCAATCATTCTAAGACTTTACTACATGCTATAAAATGGCATAAACTTGGGGGAGGTGGGGAGTGAGGCACGGAGACAAACGAGAGAGACCTTTTTCACAAAGAAATGATTCATATCTGGAATGTGCTGCCCGGAAGTATAATGGAGACTAGTTCTATTGAGGTATTTCTAAGTGCATTTTATGATTAATTGAGTAGAAACAATGAGTAATGATTAAAGGCAGAACTGACACAAAGACATAATGCTGATTGATAATGAGAACATGATAGCCTCCTTCCACATAGTAACAATTCTGTAATTCAATTCTTATGTACCAATGTGTATGTCTCAAGTGAGAGAAATCTATGGCAACTGCATACTTTCTGGTTCAAAGCATCCATGGTTAGGAGATCTAAGAATCCAATATTGCTACACTGGCCTGTTGTCAAGATATGGTGAGGATAGATTGGCAGGGAAGGTGTTGTGCTACATGTATGATGTTTATTAAATTGCCAATACCATGAACTTTATCATTATACAGGTATGGCGTAGCCATTCAAGACTTTAGTACCAGTTGGCGGAGTGGCATTGCATTCCTAGCTCTCATCAAAGCAATCGACCCAAGCTTAGTGGATATGAGAAAAGCTATGGAGAGACCAAACAAGGTCAATCTTGAAGATGCGTTCAAACTAGCACACATCAATCTGGACATCCCACCACTATTAGAGCCTGAAGGTATGGCAGAATTCTTTCTACATTGAATGAGATAGCTTTGGCAAATAGAATTAAGGAGAATCCAAAGAGTTTTTACAAATACAGTAAGGAAAAAAGGGTAACTAGAGAGAGAATAGGGCCCCGCAAAGGCAGCCTTTGTGTGGAGCTGCAGAAAATGGGGGAGATACTAAATGAGTATTTTGCATCAGTATTTACTGTGGAAAAGAATATGAATGATATAGACTGTAGGGAAATGGATGGTGACATCTTGCAAAATGTCCATGTTACAGAGGAGGAAGTACTGGATGTCTTGAAACAGGTAAAGGTGGATAAATCCCCAGGATCTGATCAGGTGTACCCTAGAACTCTGTGGGAAACTAGAGAAGTGATTGCTCGACCTCTTGCTGAGATATTTGTATCATTGATAGTCACAGGTGAGGTGCTGGAAGACTGGAGGTTGGGTAACATGGTGCCACTGTTTAAGAAGGGTAGTAAGGACAAACCAGGGAACTATAGACCAGTGAGCCTGACTTCGGTGGTGGGCAAGTTGTTGGAAGGAATCCTGAGGGACAGGATGTACATGTATTTGGAAAGGCAAGGACTGATTAGGGATAGTCAACATGGCTTTGTGCGTGGGAAATCATGTCTCACAAACTTGATTGAGTTTTTTGAAGAAGTAACAAAGAGGATTGATGAGGGCAGAGTGGTAGATGTGATCTATATGGACTTTAGTAAGTCATTCGACAAGGTTCCCCACGACTGATTAGCAAGGTTAGATCTCATGGAATAAAGGGAGAACTAGCCATTTGAATACAGAACTGGCTCAAAGGTAGAAGACAGAGGGTGGTGGTAAAGAGTTGTTTTTCAGACTGGAGGCCTGTGACCAGTGGAGTGCCACAAGGATCGGTGCTGGGCCCTCTACTTTTTGTCATTTACATAAATGATTTGGATGCGAGCATAAGAGGTACAGTTAGTAAGCTTGCAGATGACACCAAAATTGGAGGTGTAGTGGACAGCAAAGAGATTACAACAGGATCTTGACCAAATGGGCCAATGGGCTGAGAAGTGGCAGATGGAATTTAATTCAGATAAATGCGAGGTGCTGCATTTAGGGAAAGCAAATCTTAGCAGGACTTATACATTTAATGGTAAAGTCCTAGGGAGTGTTGCTGAACAAAGAGACCTTGGAGTGCAGGTTCATAGCTTCTTGAAAGTGGAGTCGCAGGTAGATAAGATAGTGAAGAAGGCGTTTGGTATGCTTTCCTTTATTGGTCAGAGTATTGAGTGCAGGAGTTGGGAGGTCATGTTGTGGCTGTACAGGACATTGGTTAGGCCACTGTTGGAATATTGCGTGCAATTCTGGTCTCCTTCCTATCGGAAAGATGTTGTGAAACTTGAACGGGTTCAGAAAAGATTTACAAGATGTTGCCAGGGTTGGAGGATTTGAGCTGTAGGGAGAGGTTGAACGGGCTGGGGCTGTTTTCCCTGGAGTGTCGGAGGCTGAGGGGTGACCTTATAGAGGTTTACAAAATTATGAGGGGCATGGATAGGGTAAATAGGCAAAGTCTTTTCCTGAGGTCAGGGAATCGAGAACTAGAGGGCATAGGTTTAGAGTGAGAGGGAAAAGATATAAAAGAGACCTAAGGGGCAACTTTTTCACACAGATGGCAGTGCGTGTATGGAATGAGCTGCCAGAGGAAGTGGTGGAGGCTGGTACAATTGCAACATTTAAAAGGCATTTGGATGGGTATATGAATAGGAAGGGTTTGGAGGGATATGGGCCGCGTGCTGGCAGGTGGGACTAGATTGGGTTGGGATATCTGGTCGACATGGACGTGTTGGATTGAAGGGTCTGTTTCCATCTCTATGACTCTATGAATTATGCATTCTCCATACTGGTCCAAGAAGCACCTGCAGATTAGGTCAAATGGCAAATAATGCTCCTTCTACATTGTACCACTGATGGTCCTTTTATCCCAATTTCAGATCAGAATCTCTTGATGAACTAAGTGACATTTCTAATTCTACCTTGCTCTGATGATCACTAAAGATGTGGTCAGGCATTCTATTGTGCCCTATTTAGATTCTATGATTTTTCTTTTACTGTTATACACTAAAACTGATTTGCACTTATTCAGTTTCAGAATGTGAGTTAAAGTGGGAATACATTGTAAATTAATGTAAACCAATAGCCCTGATTATCTTCGATATAACAGGAGAAAAATCAATGCACAGCAGTCCATTCACAGAAAAACAGGTGGCCAGCAGTTGAAAGTTGTAGGTGGGTACTTTAGCTGCCTTGTGATGCAAAAGATTTGCTATTTACCATCATAAAGCAGAATTTTCAATGTGTGAGAAGTCTGCCTGCCTGAAATAGGTTTGTTATTAGATTCGGGTTCTTTGCTAGTGTGTGACCCCATACTCAAAATTCAGGTATAAATAAGTAAGCTTGGACTTATATCAGTAGGACTTATGCCATTTCACAAGCGATTTCTAGAGGAACCACCAGAGGCTTTTCAAGTGAAAGATGACCACAAAATGTTTCCAGAATTATTTTTGTGGAACTTGAAGGAGTTTGTGAGATTCTCCAGAGTCTACAAAAGCACAAGTAAGTGGTTGTACTGGTTCTGGTTCATGCCTCTCCTAGAGGACAGTCTAATAATGTGTCCAAATATTGCAGACAGGCCACAATCTTGGGACATCAATTAGGCTCTTGTCACTTCCATTCACATGACTGCCATGTACAACCATCATCATAACTGACTTTCTGTCCAAATCTTTTACACCAGTTCATTTCCCTGAATCAGAGACACCATAATCCATGTGTTCCTGCTCGCCCTCTGAACATCATCAGAGCAGAACACAAATAATGCAGTGAAAATTCTCCTTTATCTGCAGATGTTGATGTTGAACATCCAGAAGAACAGTCCATCACCACTTATGTATCACAGTTTTTGGAGCATTTCCCTGACATCGATGAGGTATGAGATTTGTCTGTTACTATCTGTCCAACACTATGCTATGTTTAAGCTGCTGTTCATCTGCCAGTCACTGTTAATTGAATGACTTTGGTCAACATTCATTGTGCATATATAATAAAAATCAAAAGGAATATTTTACTATGTTGTTGTGGTTCTCCACGTTGTTTTGCTTTTGGTGGCATGTTAGAATGTAAAACAGTAGAGAACAGGAACAGGTTCTTCAGCCTGCCATGTCTACACCAAACATGATGCCATTCTGAACTAATCCCATCTGCCTGCATGGTCCACATATCCCTCTTCCCTACCTGTGTATGTGTCTATCTAAATGGCTGTTAAACTTTGCTGTCATATCTACTTGTACCACCTCCCCAGCAGTGTGTTCCAGGCATCTACCCTTCTCTGTGTAAAAGAAAATCTTGCTTATGGAGAAGATATTTTCACTAGTAAAAGAGACCAGGACCCAAGGCGCAGCCTCAGTGAAGGGAGGACCCCTTAGAACTGAGTGAGGAGAAATTTCTTCAGCTGAAGATGGTGAATCTATGGAACGCATTGCTGCAGAGGCCTCTGGAGACCAAGTCATTGACTGTCTTTTAAGATAGCAATAGATACGTTCTTGATTAGTAAGGGGTTTAAGGGTTATGGGGTGAAGGCAGGAGCATGGGGTTGAGAAACATATCAACCATGACCTAAAACTGGAGCAGACTCAAGAGCTGAATTGCCTTATTATGCTCCTCTATTTTATGATAGACTTCTTCCTCTAAGCGCCACTGAGTACAGACTTCTTCAATTACTTGTCTTCTTCACAACCAAGGTTTGTCCAAATATGCATTGTTAGCTGTGAAGCCTCTCCATATTAATCAGCTCATGAGAAGTCTCAGTTACGTGCAGGGTAACTTGTTGCTGTTAAAACCTTAGTTTTCGGGTGAAGCCTGATTTGGATCAACAAGTCTGCCTGAGTGACACAGCAACACTGGCTAATGTCAGCAAACTTGATTGGGGTGGGCAGTGAGGCTGAACTCAAAAGGTTATAATTTGTGCCCTTTATAATTTGTGTCCTTGTCCCATTCAAGCTTTTGGTGAAAAGCTATCAGTTATGTAAGTTCTCCCAGCTGATTTTGAAAGGTCAGGGATGTGTTGGTGTGTGAATCTGTAAGTGTCCTATCTCCTTTATGTTTTAAGTGAGCAGAAACTAAGTGAAGCTCCTGGTTTGCCTTTTAAATATGGCATCCAAATTTTGGAGCCCAGAAAGTCCCTGCATATTTAGGAGCTTCCTGTCTATAAAATTTGGCATTTTACTTGCTTATGCATCTGTAATTAGTTGAGAAGAATATAATCTCGAGAAAATCCTGCCGCTCTGAGCAAGCCCCATTCGCCATTACACCTGTTGTCACACTTATGTCTAAAGAAAAGAAAATTCTGCCAAATAAATAATTTCTGTAAAAATACTAATCGGATCACCATATAGGCTCAATAAATTAAAGAGTAAAATACATAGTTTCTTCTTTCCAGTACTTGGCCAGACGCAAGGGTGGTGGTGAAACCAGTCACTGAGAGGTCTGTGAGAGCAGATGTACAGCAATTGCCAAATGAATCCTTTTTTCCTTTGCCTGCCAATGGAAAGAAAAGTTGGTTTCTACCAAGTGATACCTCACAAGTGATGAAAATTAAGATTTAGTCATGCCATGATATATATTATTTATATATTATATCGAAAACCCAATACTAGCTCCTCATCCACATTATTTAAGTTTTGTTACTATATCTAATCATTACATTTTTTATTACTGACAGAATGATACTGCAGAAAATGCCTATGAATCTCCATTTGAGGATTCTTGTATCAGCTTTGCAACCATGTCTTCTGATCTTAGTGCACAAGATTCCAATGTTGGAAATAAACATTGTGATTCAGATATTGTCTCGCCTCCGCTACAGGACTGTACAGATTTTATCCCCTCCTACCTGAAAGATGATAAATTATCAGCACAAAATGTCGTGATGAATGACAATCAGCCATTACATGAAGAAAACGATAATTCTTTTGTTATTCAGGACAGTAGTTCTAATGAAACGGAAATGGTTACCACTAACATGGTTGATGTTTCCAATATTGCAAAATCAAGTATGTCCTCACATCAAGATAGTCAGTTATCATCATCTGATCTGCACAATGTACTCTTACAACCCACATCTGATACCAATGTCACTGACACGGTAGAGGAGATTTATGTCCTGCTACATCCATTGAAAAGAAAGTCTTCAAATGGTGAGAAAACACTGTTGGAAAAGAAGCCTTCCTCTCCGGAACCTTATGATTATCATTCACCAGTTGCAGCGAATGATGTATTGAAAGCTAGGTCTAGAATTGAAACACCTGAACCTTTTGCTGAAGATCAATGTGACACATCCTTGGAAATCGTCTCAGAAACCACATACTCCTCTAATAAATTAAATGAAGCTCTCAAAAGTCCACAAGATCAGTGTGTTTCTTTATACCATATGGATACGCAATCTAATGCTAGTATGCCTGCTCGGATACGTAAAGTTTCAGAATCATGTACACAGACTGATGAAAAACCATCTTCTGAACAGAATGAGCTATTGCCTTCAGTAATAGATAATGCACTTATGGGTGAAGAAAAAGTGTCTGTAATTCCACTTAACCTTGTTTACTATCCTCATTATGAGGTACCAGTGTCTAAGGTACTTGAAGCTTTTTCAGTTACCGGTAGTCCTCAAAAGGAACTTGTCCCAGAGTTTCAGAAAGACTTGTCACCACTGGCTGATGAAGCTTACCAGTCTTGCTCTGAGCTCAGTGGTTCTTTTTCATTGCAGGAACTTAGTCCAACATTCTCTGAAAAAACTTTGTGCACCCCTGACTCTGATCAGATTGACAGCTCGAGCATCTCTAATCATGCTGAACCTGGTAAGATTGCTCAGTCATTTTCTTCTTACCAAGGAACTGACTTGTCTCAGTTTCTGCCAGTAGCAATCCCTAATGCTGCCAACGAAAGCATTGTGAATCCTCTTAATAAGTTGCCAGATCAGCCTAACTTGGAGGCTATTAATGAACGATTTTTGGAAGAAAAACCTTCAGTGACAAAGTCTGGAGATCTTCAGATACCCAAAAGCGAACATGAAAAGGATCAAGATGAAAACAGTCCAGGTCCAGAGGTAACAAACATTCACTACATTTGGCACCTTGAATTGAGAGGTTCACTATGATGGTTTGTAAAGCCTTCCTACTCTCATGCAGATTACTTTCAAGGTCATATTTGCTTACAATTCAAACTTTTAACCTGCTATTGTTGGTTGCTATCCATGATTGAACTTAGAGTTTCAGAATATATTCGTTCAAATTCCATAATAGCAGTCTGAGAATTTGAATTCTGTTTTGCCATAAATCTAGAGATAAAAATGGTAAGTTTCCAATCTCTTCAAGCTGTCTGACCATTGTGAAAACCAACTTGTTCACTTAAAGTAATATTTGAGATTGGAAACTTACCACCCTGCTGAGTTTGGTCTACTTGCAACTCCAGGCCAAAATCATTGGGGTTGACTTGAAATTGTCCTCTGCGATGGCATAGGAAATCACTCAGTAATAACAAGATTGTCTTCCTCGTCTTTTGTATAACTGAGTAGGCCTTGAGGCCAATTAAAAGGACAGTTAAAAGTCAGACCTGCATAGTGGCACATTTTGTTGCAAAATGTACCACCTTACCTGCACAGCTAATGTGAAAGAGCAATGTCGAAGAGCAGTGAGCACTGGTATTGTTACTTATTTCTACGAATTCATCTAACCTTCCCTGAATCCTTAAACATAAACTGGAGAATAATGGGGAGATATTCTAAATAGACTCGTGAAGAGAATGGTTACTTGGAAGAATTATTGGAGGACTGCTAGGCCATTGGTCAGCAAAATCCAGTAGTCTTTTACTCGACATTGGAGAGATTTTAGCAAGGAAAACTGTGATTTATTTTTAAATTGACAACTAATCAGAACAAGCTGCTTTGAAATGTGCCAAATTATTTCATTTTTAGTTTAATTCAGAATTTCAGAATAATATAGAATCATAGAATTTTACAATACAAGAGGAAGCCATTCGGCCCTTTGTGTCTTTACTGGCTCCTGAAAGAGCTAACTACGTAGTACCATTCTCCAGCCTTTTCTCCCTAGTTGTCAAAATTCATCACCTTCAAATATATACCTACCACTGTTTTGAAACTTGTTATGGACTCCACCTCCACCATTCTCCTGGGCAGTGTACTACAAATCCTAATCAATCTGAGTAAAGAAATTTCTCTTCACCTAACTTGTAGCTCTCTTGCTGACAATCTTGAAATTGTAACACCTAAGTATCGAAATATCAATTAATGGAAATAGAATATCCTTCTGTACCCTTCAAAGTGGTTCATAATTTAGAACACCTCTATAAGGTCACCCCTTAATCTTTTCTGCTCTAAGGAGAATAAGGCCAATTTCCCTAACCTTTTCTTGTATCTAAAATCTTTCATTCTGGTATCATTGTAGTAAATCTCTTTTGTACTCTGTCCAGGGCTTTAACATCCTTCCTTAAATAAGGGGCCCAGAACTGAACATAATATTCCACATTTGGTCTGACCAATGAATTGTAGGGGTATAGCATCATGTGCTTGCTCTTACACTTAAAAACTGAAGGATCCTATAAGCCGCCTTAAGAACAGTTGCAACTTGCCTAGCCACTTTCAGAGATTTATGCCCGTGAACCCCAAGGTCACTCTGCTTCTGTATTACCCTCAAACTTGTACCAGTTGAGCCTGTATTGTTTCTCAATGTTTCTTCAGTCCAAATTTGTATTACCTCACATTTCTCTGTTTTACGATTCATCTGCTAAGTGTCTGCTCATTTGGCCAACTTGTCAACCTCAACATTGTCAACATGATGTTGTACAGAAGCTATACAGAAAAAGACATAGTTGAAAACTAGAAGCAAATTTTGATTTGGAAATGGAGAGCAGTTTAAATAAAAATCAGCAATGCACATGTTTTTGGAAGGTTTTTGATTGTGTTGCCTAGAGCTATCATAACGAGACTGATTTTCTACCTTTCCAGGCATTAAACAACCAACTTTTGCACTCGCTGCAAAGTCAAATGGGTCTGAAAGAGACAGGAAAAGATGTGGAGATTTATGGTAGTGGTCCAGAACAGCCAGCTGATACGAAAGATGGGCAGCACAACATCCTGCAAAGTTCTGTGATTTCATGGTTGGTTTCTATTTCCATCTGACTTTTTCTCTGCCCTTCTCCTCTTCTCATTCTGCAATTAACCTTTTCATAGACTTTTGCTTCTAATGCACAACCAGGAACCAGAACAACAACCTGTATTTAATATAGAATATTTAATGAAGTAAAATGTCTCAAGAAACCTCCTAAGTTTCATGGAAGCTATATAAGACATAAATTGACAATTAGGACAAAAAAAAGGAGCACAGCGGGTCAGGCAGCATCCGAAGAGCTCCTGGGATGCTGCCTGACCTGCTGTGCTTTTCCAGCACCACACTCTCGACTTTGATATCCAGCATCTGCAGTCCTCACTGACTCCACAAAAAAGGAGCAATTGGGCTAAGTGACCAAAACATCATCATTATTTTTTTTCCAAATAAAATTACAAGCCATAAAGGAGATTTTTCTTTATTAAATAACTAGTTTTAACTCTTTTCAAACTGATCTTTTTATCTGTTATTTGATTTGTATTTTTCCAGCTCACCCACTTTAGTAAGTGCTGAAAACTCGGAAGAGAAAAGCAGTTATGATGTTTTCACCAGCCATAAAGATCACAACCATGAATTCTGCCTGAAAGCAATGGTGAGTGAAACAGACTGGGAGCTACAATGTAGTTAGGTTAAGTACTCGTTATAACTGTTCAATAGTGTCTCTAGCAGGCAGATCCCATTTAAGTAAGGGAAGTAGATTTTTTATTTCTCAATGCTCTTAATGGGGAGGACTTCAAAAATTCTGAGTTTGGGAGATTTTGTTATATTAGCTAATAGGACTAACTCGTTCGTACTGGGTAACTCTGCTTTAGGTTATGTATTCAAGTTGTTGGAGTGGGACACAAGTTCACAATCTTTTGTCTTGGAAGTTAGTGTTATCACTGAAATGTGGCTAATATCGATTCTAATGGGACCAAACTATACGAAGAAAATCACTCCCAGATGGTCAAGTTGTGCAATTCAACTGGCCATTCCAACAAGAAGGATTCTAGCTCTTTCCTTGCTACTGGACACTAATCTCTTTCCTTGCCAATTAATCACAGTGGCCAGTTATTCCTTACATGCTAATTCTGTTCTGCTTCATTATCCTATTTTATAATATCCCTCCTCTAATTTACTAGATTTCCATTCTTATAATGGCTGGTTGTGCTTCAATCCTGTTTCCACTGATTTTGAATTCTCCATCCTAAGTACTTTCATCCTCTTCCCCACTCTTTGCTTGTTCACTCTCCCCTACCTTCCTACACACTCTGATTTTGTCACTGCATCGCCTATTTCCTATGTGACCTGAAATATTCAAATTTGTCTTGACAACCTATGATCAACTGCTTAGGAGATCAACCACTAGAAGAAAGAAATACTAAAAAGAAATATACAGTGCAAGTTTGTAGAATCTAACAGGGTAAAAACTCCACTTTTCTATATATTTTACTTTCTTTTAACCCTTCTGATACTGTTTCACAAAGTTGACTTGTATTCATCAGCTCAGGCTTTTCACCATTTTCCGAGATTTGTCAGGCATTTATTGCTGAAGGAAGAGAGTATAACACTAAAGAAATGTTGCTGCAACTATACAGGGCATTAGTGAGATGGCTTCTAGAGTATTGCATGCAGTTTAGTCCCCTTACTTGAGGACCTTTTTCGGCATTTTGTTATAGACTTACAAATAGTGGGGAGGAAGTAGAAAAGAGCATTATAGGCAGAATATGGAAATCGACAGGTCATGTAGAGTTGCAATAGTTGCTGATTTCATTAACTCTAGGGTAGACTGGGAAAAAGGTAGAGTGTGGGCACAAAAGGAGAAATTTCTGCAATGTGAGAGTTCAAAAGAGAATTATTAGAATAATATCAGGAGTGAAGGATTTTCGAAGAAAAGATTAGAGAGATTGGGCTTATTCTCCTCAAAACAATGAAGATTAAGAGGTGACTTTATTGAAGTGTTCAAAATTATGAACAATTTTGACAGGGTAAAAAAAAAATCTATTTTCACCAGTTAGCAGGTCAGTAACTAGGGGTCACAATTTCAAAGCTGTCAAAAAGAAAGCTAGTAGTGAGATGAAGAGAAACTTCTTTATTTAGAGTTATTAGGATTTAGAATACACTGCCTGGGAGAGTAGGGGAGGTGGATTCCATTGAAGGTTTTAAAAGAGAGCTGGATATATATTTGAAAGTGACTAAGTTAGAGAGCTACAGAATGGGGCTGGCAAGTGGGACC
Source organism: Chiloscyllium plagiosum (assembly GCF_037043375.1). Lineage (NCBI taxonomy): Eukaryota > Metazoa > Chordata > Chondrichthyes > Orectolobiformes > Hemiscylliidae > Chiloscyllium > Chiloscyllium plagiosum. The sequence goes on from NW_028270146.1 coordinate 10,642,546, forward strand.
AGTTGTGTAGCCCTTTCAGCACAAGATCAGTACAGATATGATGGCTTGAATGGCTTCCTCTGTAGTGTAAAATTCAATGAATCTAATATATCGTGGGTCTGAAAGGACACTAAAATTGACTTTTATACCTTTGCAAGGGAAAGGCATTTCACTTTTATGTTTGGAAACAAAAAAAATGATTCTCCTCGTGATTATAAGATGTCCAGATGGTCCCCACTTTTGCCTCTGATAATTCCAGGTCCTATTGGAGGTTTGGGAAATACACAAACCAGTCTCCCCATGTCTGAGTGGGTTTCCTCCAGGTGCTCCGGTTTTCTCCCACAATCCAAAGAAGTGCAGATTAACTGAATTTGCCATGTTAAATTGCATACAGTGTTCAGGGATGTGTGGGTTAGGTGCATTAGTCAGGGGTAAATGTAGACTAATAGGGAAGGGGAATGGGTCTGGGTGCTCTTTGGAGGTTCGGTGTGGACTTGTTGGGCCAAATAGTGTGTTTCCACACTGCAGGAGTTCAATGATTGAATACATAGGGAGTGCCCAATTAAAGCCTGTCCCCCCCACTGTTTTTGGCAATGCTGGAGAAATTCTCTGCCAATAGAAGGCCATCTGAAAAGCTCAACAAAAGGACCTACATGCTGGAAATAAGTTTGGTAGGACTCAGAACATTTGAGTCTCCAATTAACAGCAGTACTGTATCTTGTTTCTTCCTCAGAATGACCAATGTTCAAGTGAATCAGAAGAACACACAAGCAATCAAGATGAAAAACTGATTCAGGATGAACATTGCTCTGATCCCAATATGCTATCATTGATAAGACAACATAACACTCGGCACAAGGTAGGCCTCATGATAAAGTGTGCTCAATGCACATTTTCCAATATCTTGTGTTAGTAAGTCATGAAGAACTGCCTTAACCTTGTAATTTATCATGCTTTGGAATAACAGCTTAAAAAATGGGAGCAGCAACATGCTTGACCTGTCTAGTCTGCTCTCCTATGCAAGAAGATCATGGCTGTTCCAATTATGGCCTTACCTCCACTCTCCTGCCTGCATTCCCCTCGTAATCTTTGACTGCTTTGAGATGAAAATTCTGTCTTTTTTTTAACCCTTTTTAGGGATAATAAATTCCAAAAATTAACGATCCTGAGACAAAATTCCCTCTTGTGCGTGTCTTAAATTTATTTATCCAGGGAGTGGTGAGCCTATGGATTTCACTACCACAGAAAGCAGTCAAGGCCAAAGCATTGTACGATTTCAAAAAGAAGGTGGATATAGCACTTTGGGCTAAAGGGATCAGAGGATATGGGGGAAAAGCAGGAACAGACTATTGAGTTGAATGATCAGCTATAATCATGTTGAATGGTGAAGCAAGCTCGAAGATAAATGGACTACTCCTGCTCCTGTGTTTCTATATTTCTAAATAGGACTCTCTTTATTTTGAATTGGTGCCCCAGTTCTAGATTTCCCTATGAGTTGAAACATCTCAGCATAGAGTCATAGGTCTGTTTCTGTGCTGTATGACTATCGATCCAACCTGTCCAAGCTGAACCGGTTTCCCAAACTAAACTACTCCCATCAGCCTGTGTTTGGAGGGTTCCGACCTGAAACATTGATTTCCCCTTCTCTTCTGATGCTGCTTGAGCTGCTGTGCTTTTCCAGCTCCACTCTTTATCCACCCATATCCCTCTAAACCTTTCTTATCCATGTAATTGTCCAAATATCTTTTAAATGTTGTAATTGCATTCACCTCTATCACTTCTGGAAATTTATATATGCAACACCAAAAATTAAGCTAAATTAAGAAAATAAACACTTCCCTCAAATCACAGATTCAAAATTTTTTTAAACACAATCAAGATAACTCAGCCCCTCTTTATCGCTTGAAACTTACTCCCTGCTTCATTACCCTGGTGACACAATTATGGACACTTCCCTAGATTGGATTCACTGAAAGGCTTTTGTAGCACAGTGGTAATGTCCCTACCTCTGGGCCAGAAAGATTGGGTTCCAGAGGTGTGTCAAAACAGGTTGATTGCAAGTGTCTAGATTTGGCTTCACTGCCAACTGTGGGATCGGGCTATGAAATGTGAATGAGATAATTTCAACAAGTTAATGGCCCACTCCAAAGACACTAAACTAAAGGAACCCACGTCGCATTCTGGGAATACAAATTTCCTTCTTGATGCATAAATGAACAGAGCTTTGTAGAGTTCCTGTCTCACTTTGAAAAGAGCTTGACAACATAATTGAACCTCCGTGATCAGATGCGGAAATATTGTTTGTACAGTCAAACATTTGTAAAATTAGAGAATGCATCTCCTTAATTCTTTGCGTTGTCACACCAGACATTTTACACAGCGGTCAATTTCCCGAAAGAGTGTTTCAAAAATGTTAGCAGAAAGTATCGAGGGTCTAGTTATAGTATACTTTTGGATTGTACATCCTGCAAGAAGAGGGAAAGAATCATTTTCTATTGACAACATAACTTTTTGAACTGCAGATACCTGAGAGTCTGGTGCTGCTGAATGAAGCAAAATTTACAGATGAAACACACCTCCAAACAAGGTAAGAATACTGAATTTGTGCTTAAGCTATTACCCAAAACCTAGTTTAATCCAGAGGCTGATGTTACTGTTCACATTGACATGCCACAGTGCCAAATGTGGAGATTATTCAAAATAAGTAAAATGCTTTAATCTGCATCTGTCTGATTACACAAAGGAAATTAGTTGAACATGTGTAGATATGCTGGAGCTTGAAGCTAGGCACTCCAGCTAGCCCTTGATATGAGAGGCATACTGAGTGAATGTTGTGCCTTGAGAACAAAAACAAAGAAATGTTTTTGTTCTGTATGTGAACCAGTATGAGTAGTCCAATGTCCACTCTTGCCTCTTTTACATTTTATATACCTAAGACAAACTCTTGCAATCATTGGTTTTATTACTAGCTAGCTTCCCCTCATACTTCATCTTGTCTCGCTAATTGCTTTTTTTTTGGGTTATCCTCTGCAGCTTTTAAAGGTTTCCCAATGCTCTGATTTCTCACTAGTCTTCATCACATTGTATGCTCTTTCTTTTGCTTTTATGCAGTCCCTGACTTCCCTTGTCAGCATTGGTTGTCTTATTCTCCTGTTAATGTTTCTACTTCCTTGGGCTGATTTTTTTGCTGTGCCTCCTGAATTACCCCCAGAAACTCCTGCCATTGCTGCTCCACTATCTTCCCTGCTAGGTTCCCCTTCAATCAATTCTGGCCAGCTCCTTCCTAATATCCTTGTAGTTACTTTTACTGAATTGCAATATCATTACATCTGATTCCAGCTTCTCCTGCTCAAACTGCAGTGTGAATTCTCTCATATTATGTGACCCTTCCACCTCCATCCCCCCACCCCCACCGCTGGGGTGGGGGGGTTCCTTCAACTTCAGCCCTCTAATCAAATCTGCCTCATCACAAATCATCAAATCCAGAATTGCCTGTTCCTTAGTTGGCTCTACCACAAACTATTCCAAAAAAACCCATCTCATAGACAATCCATGAATCCCTTTTCTTGGAACCTGATTATCCCAGTCTGCCTGCACATTAAGGCCCCCCACGATAATTGTAATAGTGGCTTTCTTAATACTTTTTCTATCTCCTGATTAATTTTCTTCCCATATCCTGAGTACTGCTATGAGGCCTGTATACAATTCCTATAAGTGTCTTTTTTGTCCTTTGTGGTTCCTCAACTCTACCCACACAGATTCTATGACTTCTCTTTCTATATCACTTCTTGCTATCATTATAATTTTATTTCTTATTAACAAGGTAACCCCACTCCCTCTGCTCGTCTACCTGTCTTTTCAGTAGTCGATTTTGCCTGTCCTCGGATGCTGCCTGAATTGCTGTGCTCTTCCAGCACCACTAGTCCAGAGTTTTCAGTAGGATGCATATCCTTGTATAATTAGTTCCCAGCCCTGATCCCCTTGCAGCCATATCTCTGTCAGACCCACAACATCATACCCATCAATTTCAATCTGCGCTACAAGCTCATTTCGCTTGTTTCATAAACTGCATGAATTTTTCAAGTACAACATCCTCAGTCCTACATTGACAGCCCCCTTCTTATAGTTGTCCCCTCATTTGCTGTGCCTGAAGTTAAATTCTTGAGCCTTCCCATACTTCATCTTATTACCTTTTATGGAAACTTTTAAAAACCTCTCCTGAGTCTTCCCTCCCGCCCCCTTTATTTTTTCCGTAAGTTTTCATGCAACTGAACCCATTTCCCCATTATTTAGTTTAAAGCCCAATTCACAGCACTGGTTATGTGATTTGCAAGGATTCGGGTCCCAGCATGATTCAGCTGAGCTGATCCCATTTGGAACAGCTCCCTCCTTCCCCAGTATTGATGCCTCTCATGAATTCAAATCTGTTTCTCCCACACCAGTCTTTGAGCCACTCTTTAATCTTATTATTCCGGTGCAATTTGCTTGTAGCTCAGGTAGTAATCCAGAGATTACCACCTTTCTTGGTTATGCTTTTCAATTTAACCCTTAGTTGTTGATATTCCCTCAGCAGAACCTCTTTTTCCTTGTATTATTGATACCAATGTGGATTGCAAAAACTGGATCTTTGCCCTCCCACTCAAAATTCCTCTGTAGCCCAGATGAGATCTCCTGAACCTGGCCACCAGACAAGACACACAGCTTTGGGGACTCTTGATCCTGGCCAGAGACAGTGTCTATTCCTCTGATTATACTATTGCTGATCACAACTACATTACTCTTTTCTCCATTGTCTTGACTGGCTCCCTGTACTGAGGTGCTATGGTCAATTAACTCATCCTTCCTTCCAGCCTTCTGCTCTTGTCCACACAGGAAGCCAGAATCTCAAACCTACTATTCAAGCTCAAGGGCTTAGCTCCCTTCAGCATTACCTCCTGAACTCCCTGCCTCCCTCATAGTCACACTCTCCTGTCCCTGACTAATGAACAAATTTGATGTAATTGATCTCAGGGATGTGTTCGGCCCCCGATCCTGGCCTTCAATCTATCTCAGTCTGTGCCTTATTCTGGATATGATTTCCCCTTCTTGATTTTGCAATTTTGTCAACACGCCTCTTATTAAACAGAGCTAAGATGACTCACGCTAGCTCTGCTCAGGAGACATAAGGTGTAGAAGAAGAACTAGGCCATTCAGCTCATCTGCTGTGCTCATGGCTGATGTCATAACCTTCAATACCACTTTCTGCCTTTTCCCCAAAATCCTCAATTCCCTTATTAATTAAAAATCTGTCTATCTCAGTCTTGAATATATTTAGTGACCCAGCCTCTACAGCCCTTTGCAGTAAATAGTTCCACAGTTTCACTACCTGGAAAAGAAATTTCATTGCTATCTTAAATGCTCAACTCCTTTATTCTAAGATTTATGCCACCTAGTACTGACTCTCCCACAAGGGAGAAGCCTGGTGAGGCCAATCTTGGTATTAGGAACATCATCTTCCACCTCTTATCCTTTTGACAAGTTGTGTGGCAAATTACTAATTAAGGGGGATTCTTGTTTGTTAAATGCCTTGTTAAAGGCTCAACTCGCCTCAATGTTCAGCTTCCTATCTTACAAAATGCAGCAAACAAACTAGATGTTGGGGAAAACTCCTTATGGAAATAAGAGCAGGTACTGGGTCAATCCAGCTTGTCGCTTGCTTCAAAGGACCCTTCATGTTGGCCACTGGATAAGTACCTTGGTGTTGGTGGGCACAGTAGCAGAGATGGAATCAATATGATGTTCAGAGAGAAGATAGTGACACTTACACTGGGAAAGCCATTGACCTTCCTACAATGCTGTGCGTTGTTCCATGTATCTAAGATTCCTTTGACATGGTTTGCAAGCTTGGACCAGACTGGCTTGAACTGGTATCGTGGTCTTCACTGCTGGTCCTAGTAGAAGAGTAAGTAGTGCCTCTACACCACCTCGTCCACCAGACCCTCCAGGACACAGACCAAAAAGGATAGTACCAGGGGAAAATGTCAGGAACTGCACGGACAGCACTAGACTGAAAGTGCAAATTCAGGTGCGCATTGGCCTTTTCAAGGTGGCACTGGTGCAAAGGATGTTTGTGAATTCCATGATATTTGCTGAGTGGTGAGCGGTTCTTGTAATTGCATGTGGAAAGATGAGCAAGAATCAGAGGTGACAGATGCTGCAGAGGAGGGGAAGGTAGTTAATGAGGTGAGTTTGGTATGATACAGCAAGAAAGTTCATGAGACCACAAGGGAAGTCTCTCCAAAAAAGCCAATTCAACTTGGACTAGCCAAAATAACGTAACATTCAGCCCAATATGTAATACCTCCCCACCCAATCCTTTTGATTAATGTTTTCTCATGAAACACCTGAAAAATGAATCGTGCTGGGCGCAGTGTCCTGGCAAATTGAATAACTAGACTTGTAGATAATGTTTTAAACTAATTAGAGGGGGAGAGGGTTTGGGGAGATGGGATACCTAGCCTTAAAGTGTAAAGGATATTGCAGCATTACAAGGCAGCTCTTTGGATAATGGTACCCAGAGTGGGATAGAACGAGTATACAAACATAGAAAAACAACAACAAATAAGGATGAAGGGGAAAAAAAATCTGGCAAAATGGCATTCTTTTCTTGAATATACATGTAGCGTTCACAACAAAATAAATGATTTAATGGCACAAATACAGATTAACGGGTATGACCTTATATGGAATACTAGCTACCAGAGATAGTGGATTAACAGGTCGTAATGTTTAAAGACTCCTCCGATACTGGAAAGTCCCAGTGGATTAGACTGCCAGTTTATTTTTGGGGGAAGAAAAGGAAAGGAGACTAAAAACATGTCAGTTAGCTTAACATTTGTTATTGGAAGAAAGTTGGAGTCTACATGGTGAGGCTGCACCTAGAATATTGTGGGGAGTTTTGGTCTCCTTTTCTGAGGAAGGATGCTCTTGCTCTGGAGGGAGTGAAGTGTTGGTTTACCAAGCTGATTCTGGGAATGGCAGGACTGATGTATGAGGAGAAAGTGACTGGGTTAGGATTGTTTTCACTGGAGTCCAGACGAGTGAGAGGGAATTTCATAGAGACTTATAAAATTCTAACAGGACAGACAGGGTAGGTTCAGGGGGAATCTTCCTCATGGTGGGTATGTCCAGAACCAGGGGTCACAATCTGAGGATTTGGGGTGGACCACATCTCTTCACCAAAGAGTGCTGAGCTTGTGGAATTCATTACCACAGGAAGTAATTGATGCCAAAACATTGAATGTATTCGAGAGGCAGCTAGATACAGCACTTGGAGTAAATGGCATCAAAGAAAATTGGGAGAGAGCAGGATTAGGCTAATGAGTTGAACAATCCATCATGATCGTGGTGAATGACAGAACAGGCTCGAAGGGCCAAATGGCCACTTCCTGCTACTATAAAAGATGTACAACCGAGCATTTAGATATATATTTTAGCATGAATCGAAGAATGAGAGGTTAAATGGAGCATTTTAGGGATGGCAAACTATAACTACTGGAGTATCATAGGGATCAGTGCTGGGGCCACAATTATTTACATATACATATTCATAGCTTGGATGAAGAAAATTAGTGTATAATAATCATGTTTGCGGTTGACAAAAATAGGTGAATGGTAAGGAATTGTGTCAGCAGATAAATATAGACAAGTTTAACGAGTAGGGAAAAAACTTGGCAGATAGAATAACATAGTCATGCAGCAGAGATACAGGCCCTTTAGTCCACTGTGTCATGCCAACCAACAAACATCAAACTACACTAATCCCATTTACCTGGTCCACAGCCTACTACGTCCTGATATTTAAATACTCATCCAGCTGCTTCTTAAATATTGCGAGAATACCTGTCTCCACCACCCTCTCAGGCATCATGTTTGATATTTCTACCAGCCGCTGGGTGGGGAAAAAAGAATTCCTCAGATGTGGGAAAATGTATGGTTTAGCAAGAAGAATGAGGAGCTGACTATTTTCTAAATGGTGCAAGATGGCAAAATGCTACTGCATAAGAGAGATTTGGAAGCCTAGTTAATAAATCACAAAAGGCTAGCATACAAGTTCAACAGGTAATAGAGAAGGCAAATGGAATGTTGGCCTTTATTTCAAAGGGAATGGAATATAAAAATAGTGAGGTCTTGCCAGAACTGTGTACCAGCTACTAATTAGACCACACTTGTAATTCTGTGATCACTTTTAATCCCTTATTTAGGGAAAGATATACTTGTATTGGAGACAGTCCAGCAAAGGAGCAGTAGGATATGAAGGTACTGATTTATGAGCTATTAATTAGGTTGTACTCATTGGAATTTAGAAGAATGAAAGAAGATCTTATTGAAACATACAAGATTCATTGGGGACTTGACTGAGATGCTGAGAGGGTGGTTCATCTTGCGGGCAAGTCTAGGACCAAAAGACATACTCAAAATTAGGGGCCACCCATTTAAGACGGATGAGGAGAAATATCTTCTGGGGTTAGTTAATTTAGCACGGTTGTGTTCATTGTTTAGATTTCTGAGTTTAGCAGTTGGGACATTATGTTGAGGTTGTACAAGACATTGGTGAGGCCTCTTCTGGAGTACTGTTACCACTTCTGGTTGCCCTATTAGAGGAGAGATAGTATCGAGATAGAGAGTTCATAAGAGATTTACCAGAACATTGTCTGGAATGAAGCGGTTCAGTTATGGGCAGAGGCTGGGACTTCTTTCACTGAAACATAAGAAGTTGAGGGACGACCTTATAGATGCTTATAAAATCATGAATGGCAGGTGTCTTTTCCCTAGGTTGGGGGATTTCAAGACTAAAGGCTAATCTGTTTTTGGTATTCATATTTGCATTCTTTCCTCCAGGTCAGACCAACAATCTGACAATGCAAGTGTATTGGAAGCAATGTGGCACCCAACTGCTGCTGTCATCCATGATAAGGTACCTCCAGGATCCCCTACTCATCCTCAATTACCGTACCTTGTTGTTATTCTCTGGATGGCAGTATACTGGCTGATCATTCTTCTGCACCTCGACTTGGAGTCACTTAGCCCGTCAACAGCCAGTTGATTATGTTATCAGATAGGTCATAATTACTCTTCTACTTAACAGTTTGTGGAGTAGTTTTGTACTGTTAGATTTTGTTCTTTTTATACTCATATGTTTCCAGAGTTTTCCTGACATCCCTGTTTAAATTGTAAAATCCCAAAGTTCCAATGCCTGTAACAAATGAAGGGCAAAGACTGAGTATAAACCTGAGAAATTGTTTTTATTCCATTAATCTGGATTGTTTGGTTAATAAGAGGTGACCTAATGAGGACTAGTTACATGTTATTGAACATACTTGGCCTTGTCCACATCTTCAAAAAAAATGGTACAGCATGTTACAGACTTTCTATGTGTGCTGAAGGGGGTACAAATTTCAAATCAATTGAAGCTTCCTGAGTGGTATGACAGCAAGAAAGTGAATAGTTTTTTAATACCTTTTATAGTATACATGATGTAAATGAAGCTTTATTTTAATATTTACTTTTATGGCTACATTTTGCTCTTTCGTAAAAGGGTCTCATTTGCAACCTATTATGTTGATACCAAAAGTCAGAAGAATAAGACACCATTGTACTCAAGTAATGAAATAAACACTTGAGATTTAAATACCAAGACTGGCAAAATGGGAATATAATGTGAATGTTATAATCCTGCATTTCTGGAACATTACTACTATAATCTTTTCTCTAACTTGTGTTCCTACAGAACATAACTTTCCCCAATGCATGTGCAAGACTGCTCAATCACACTGTATTTTGTGCAATAAGAATATATTGTTAAAACACAGCTGGGCTGATCTTTTCAAGGTTTCATTGATTGTTGTTTCTCACTTTCAGTTTGTCTCCCCATTGCCTGGGGTATTTGGAAGGTGCATTCAGAATCTGCTTTTAGTTCTTTACTAAATATGCTTTTATCATCTTTTTCATAAGTGGTCCAGGTTATCACTGCCTATTGGCCTCCTCACTAAAATATGTTGAACAAGGTATCATGGCTTCTAGACATCTTCCTGCTAACCTTTAGTGGCAAATGATTGCAAGACAGCATGATACATTACTGATATATTCACAATGTTTTATTTAAATCCAGATTTTTTTTCTCATTTGCTTTTATTTGTTGTCGGTCCTGTGACTCTAGTAAGTCCTAAATAAATAAGCCAAAGATTGGAAAATGGGCACAAAGATTTGGCACATTTTGAAGTTTTCCCTCTCTGCATTTTTTTTCTCTTTTCATCCAGATGATGAAATTGCACTTAAAACAAAGCTTTAAACTGCCACTGAAAGTAGAGGCTGGGCCTTTACTATTTCCATTATTTGTGTATATGACTCAACTTCTTTGATTGTTAATAGTCTGTACGTGCTGGATGTGCTTGTGTCTGTGTACAGTTGTTTTCTGTAATTGAATTTGTTCTTGGCTGGTTAGACAGTTAAGGCTCTACCTTATGATTGAAGGTTTTTCCTCCTTTCCATAAACTAAATTCCACAAGTGCTGCTAATAGCATTTATGAAATCTCGTGCAGGAAAGTTGATGGTGGGTTTGGGCAGGAAATGCATCTATTGAACACAATAATCCAACCTAATCCTGTTTCCACAAGGGCTTGTAGGCAGGACCCACTGGTTAGTGATCAGTAGCTCATTAAGCTCATTCAAACTCTGCAGAAACAAACCACAACTAATTGCAGTGTACCCACTCATTAATTCATCACACACTAAGTATTGTGTTGGAGACTTTCCTCCTGTGTACACTGCCCAGAACACTTAAAGTAGATGATACTGAAAGCTGAAGCTATTTATCCAGTCTGACGTTTTAAAACCTCACCCACCTGCGATCTTCCCCAACAATCTCGGTCATAACAGTTAGAAATGTGCTGTTCTACACTGTTCACATAAGTAGCATCTCAAAGCTCATTAATACTCCAATAGTATTACAGTAATGAATAACCCAATGTTACAAATTAGAATACCACTGCTGTAATCTGTAATGTTCGCTAAATGAGAAAGCAAAAGTAATTATAACGATAGTTACAATTTTGAATGTTCCCACATCTGTTTAAGGGTGGAATGGAGAAAAACCTTTAGTTCAGTGTAGTGCTGAGATAAACCTATAGAGGGTTTGGCAGAGTCTATGATCCGATTATGTTAGTTAAGTCAAAATAGCAGATCGACTTTTTTTTACTGATTAGTGAAGGACACAAATCTGGGAGGGCAAATATTTTCACTCTTATACCCATGCTTTGCATTTTTGACCTAATGGTAGTGTGATTGAATGGTCTAAGCCATTGGATTCAAATCCTACTTGCTTCAGAAGTGTTTCATAACACATCTGAATAGATTGATTAAAAATATCTACTAATGACACCCCCGATCTCCACTACTGTAATGTGTAGGGAAGACAGGATGAGGTTGGACTCTGATGTTATCATATTTTTGTACTTAGTCAAAGTTTCCTGTCTGTGCTTACACTCCTCCTGATCATCATAGCCTCACAAGTATAACGTTAACCTTTTGGAGTCTCATCATACATCAAACTGATCAGAGTGAATACGGCACAGACTTCAAACTCTTCCGGCAATTGGAGCTCTATAGATGCCATGCATTTACAATTTGCATATAAAAGGAACCTGACCCCTGAAACAGGCAGTTGCATGGTCTGTTAGTGGTAGGCAACTGCAGAAACTGCCAGGTGGCATTCAAATCTCTCGTCCCATTTTGAAACCACTAATCTAGTTAATGTTAATTCAACCAAAATAGTTTTGCCATGAAACTTCCAGTCAAATAGCCAATCTACAATGGCCATCTGGGATCATATTTGAATATTGAGGTGCATACCTACAGAACTGTACCAGTAACAATTCACCTTCAATTGAGGGCAGTAGGGTTGGAGGAAATATTGAGCAAAAAGACAATTGTTTTGCTTAGACTGGCATTGAGTAACATTCTTCTTGCTGTACTGCAGTTATTAGGGATGTACATCAACACAGTAAAACTCTTAAGCTTATTTATAGGAATACTGGCAGGTACAGTATCACCAACTCTATAATGATTTAAAATATAGTAGGATTAATTGTTTGTACAGGAGAAAACAAAAATTGTGCCTTTTTTGAAACTTTAATGTTTAATTAATGAAGTCAGAACAGCTGGTTATCAATCAGTAGTGAGACAACCATGTTATGCTTTGCTTTGAGTGTGTTTCTCCATTGCTCCAGAAACACACCTTCAAAGAGGTTACCTGTATGTGTACCAGTTGTAGATAGGAGCTTGGGTGTCTCTAGCCTTTGGACCCTCTATCATTCAAGGATACTTGCTTTAGAGCACAGACCGTAATATTACACAGATTATATGATTCTCAAAATAAAAATCTTTTCACAATGTTTGTTTCTCTAAAAATGGTGTACATTTTCTGTCATAGTTTGGGAGCTTCTGTAAAAATAAGTTTGTGAATAAAAGCTATTCAACAATTTATTAAAATCTGGTCTTAAACTTCCTGGTTGATTTTGTTTTTCTTTCCATTCAATATTTCTCACACACCAATCAAACTGAGGTGCTGCTCCTGCTGAGATACAATTTCACATGATATAGTGCAACCCTAGTGAATGAGGTAAACTAAAGAATCAAATCAGGGTCTATTGTTACCAAAATAACATCTTTCTGCAAGTATTTTTAAACAATGCCTCAACAGTACGATAGCAGCAACTTTTATTTTGTTTCGGTCAGCACTTATTACTCATTCCTAATTGCTCATAGTAATTGGTGGTATCTGCAATCTTGAGTCACTATAGTCCATGTGGTGTAGTATGTTCACAGTGCTGTTAAGGAGGATGTGCCACATTTTGGCTGAGGAAAAGTGAAGGAACAGCATGGGCGGCACGGTGGCACAGTGGTTAGCACTGCTGCCTCACAGCGCCAGAGACTCGGGTTCAATTCCCGACTCAGGCGACTGACTGTGTGGAGTTTGCACGTTCTCCCTGTGTCTGCGTGGGTTTCCTCCGGGTGCTCCGGTTTCCTCCCACAGTCCAAAGATGTGCAGGTCAGGTGAATTGGCCATGCTAAATTGCCCGTAGTGTTAGGTAAGGGGTAAATGTAGGGATATGGGTGGGTTGCGCTTCGGCGGATCGGTGTGGACTTGTTGGGCAGAAGGCCTGTTTCCACACTGTAAGTAATCTAATCTAATCTAATCATGGCCAAGATTCCTCATTTTCAAGTTAAAGTATGGCATAATCTGTGTTGGATGACTTCATATACACCGATCCCCGGAGCAAGTTATTTCATGCAATCTTGTGCTTCTTAGCTCATTTTCTATGCTAATAATGTAGTGTGAGTTACTCAGCAAATCACCTCGTGAGTGCGTCAGAAGAATTCACCAGTGGTGGGACATTTTGGGATATAAGATCCTGGTACCATATTTAAAAGGTCAGTTGTACACCACTTCATTTGCTACAAGCTTGGACTTGCCTGTGGTGGCTTCCTGTGGAACCCCATAGATGCATCCCAAATCTCATCTGGCTCCCAAGTTTACCAATTCTGCTGGACAGAATCACTGATAGGAAGGACAATTCTTTTGATATCTGTTTAAATCCTCCCTCCTCACTACCCAAGACTTCAGATACAACTGCCAGGTGAAGCAGAGATTTACTTGCACTTCACTCAATCTAGTATACCATATTTCAGTGCTCACAACATGGTCACCTTTATACTGGATAGACAAAATGCAGATTGGGTGACTGTTTTGTGGAACCACCTACATTCTATGCATAAAAGTTACACCAAGCTTCCAGGTGCCTGCCACTTCAACACACCATACTGTTCCCTGGCCAACATCTCTGTCTTGGGCCTCCTGCAGTGTTTGGGTGAGGCTCAGCACATGCTGGAAGAACATCTCATTTTTAACTTAGGATCCCTGCAGCCTTCAGGGCTCAATAGTGTTCAATGGAGACTGAACATGTCCTTCCATCTCCATTGCCCAGCCCCACACCAAGGCCCTGTCCATGACATTGGGTGCTTTCAGCACAACCAACCCATTTACATCTATCATGGATCTCATTTTCAACTTTTCTCCTTCCTAACTTAGATTCATCCATCCCTTTACCTAACACTCTTTCTATCCCTCCGCTCCATCTCCACCTATTCATTCACTCCTCCACTCCCTCCTCACACGCTGTCATCAGCATATATACCACCAGTTCCCAGCTCCTATCAATTCTGAAGAAGAGTCACTTGATTCAGCATTAACTGTGCTTTCTTTCTATAGATGCCGCCAGACCTACCAAGTTGCTCGAGCAATTTCGGTTTCGGTTCAGATCTTCAACACCAGGGCTTTTGTTTTGTTTTAGTTAAATGATGCCCCCTTTAGAAATTCTTCCTGATCTATTCACCTTGTTTCATGTGAGTATTAATTTAATCCTAAATAATTGTTTCTAGGAGATTCCTGACCACCAAAGCTAAACAGGCTAGTCTGTAATTGTTGGGATTATCCTTACAACCTTTCTTGAATGATTTGGAGGTGCTGGTGTTGGACTGTGTGTACAAAGTAAAAAATCTCAACACAAGGCTATAGTACAACAGGTGTTTTTGGAAGCACTAGCTTTCGGAATGCTGCTCCTTCTTCAGGTGGTTGTGGACCCTTCCCATTACAGGGTTTCTTTGTCTGACACCATGGCCTAGCAGCAACATCCTCTACTGTAAAGACTATTTCAAAGTATTCATTTAACAACCTGCTTCAATTATAAATCTCGTTTTGGTCTCTAATCAGCTCTTCTCCTTTTAACATCTTTTGTTTTTACTATTTATGCAACCATTGAAGACTTTGGGATTCCCCCTTATATTAGCTGCTAATCTTTCCTCATAATTTCTTTGTTTCTCTTATTTGCTTTACCATCTGCCCATTATACTCGACATTCCTCTTAGTTGTATTATATTTTCTGCCTTACACTTTTTCTAATGTTAATTTCTATGTCTGTTGTCATCCAGCGAACTCTGGATCGGTTTATCCCATTTCAGGAATATACTTCAACAGTACTAGCCAGCTGTTCTTTGAAGGTAGCCTGTTTAGCTACAATTTCTCCTGCCAAGCTCCTCTTCCAGACAAATCTGCCCAGCTCAATTCTTGCCCCATTGAAATCAGCTCTGTCAATTGATTTTTCTTACTCTGAATTGTTGCATGCCCTTCTCCAACACCATTCTTTAGCCATATGATACAAAAATCACTATCTCTGAAATGTCCCCCCACTGATATTTGATCCATTTGGCCCATTTGGCCCACCTGCCATCCAAGGACCAGGTTCAACAATGCATTCCTGTTGTAGTGGACACACACTGCTGTAGGAAACTCTCCTGAATGTAAGATGAAGATAAAATAGATCTAACCAAGCTATTTACAAATAACAACTTGAAAATAATTGAAACTCGCAACAAAACAAAACATCAATCTCAACAACACCTTACTATACCCAAAAGTCAGAGACCATTCCCTTATCACGTTTAAAGCTTTGACTTAACTGTTTCTTTTAATTTCTGGTTTCATAGAATCCTTAGTGTGGAAACAGGCGATTGGATCCAACAAGTCCACCCCAACCCTCCGAAGAGTAACTGACCTGGACCCATTCCCCTACCACTCTACATTTACCTTTGACTAATGCACCTAACCTACACATCCCTGAACACTATGGACAATTTAGCACGGCCAATTCACCTAACTCGCACATCTTTGGATTGTGGGAGGTAACCGGAGCACCCGGAGGAAACCCACGCAGACCCTAGGAGAATGTGTAAACTCCACACAGACTGTTGCCCAAGGCTGGAATCAAATCTGGGTCCCTGGTGCTGTGAGGCAGTAGTGCTAACCATTGCACCAATAGACAATAGGTGCAGGAGTAGGCCATTCTGCCCTTCGAGCCAGCACCACCATTCATTATGATCATGGCTGATTATCCTCAATCAGTATCCTGTTCCTGCCTTATCCCCATAACCCTTGATTCCACTATCCTTAAGAGCGTCATCCATCTCTTTCTTGAAAGTATCCAGAAACTTGGCCTCCGCAGCCTTCTGGGGCAGAGCGTTCCATACACTTATCACTCTCTGGGTGAAGAAGTTTCTCCTCAACTCTGTTCTAAATGGCCTACCCCTTATTTTTAAACTGTGTCCTCTGGTTCGGGACTCACCCATCAGCGGAAACATGCTTCAGAGTGTCCAATCCTTTAATAATCTTATACGTCTCAATCAGATCCCCTCTCAGCCTTCTAAACTCAAGGGTATACAAGCCCAGTCGCTCCAATCTTTCAGCGTTAAGATAGTCCCGCCATTCTGGGAATTGACCTCATGAACCTATGCTGCACTCCCTCAATAGCCAGAATGTCTTTCCTCAAATTTGGAGACCAAAACTGCACACAATATTCTAGGTACGGTCTCACCAGGGCCCTGTACAGCTGCAGAAGAACCTCTTTGCTTCTATACCTTGTTGCCCTGTTATATATGGTCTCGAGAGCTTGATAGCCTCTTTCTTGACTATTCACACAATGGAGTTTAAATTTTCTTAACTTCAAATAACCCCTTCAGGGTTGTTACCAAATATATCTGGTCCGGAATTTTGAAACTAAAATCCTTACATTAGTGCAATCTATTTCCCAAATATTCTGCACTAACTCTTTTTGTTCCAAGAGAAACTGTTGTTACAACTAAATCCAGGAAAGTCACCCGTGAATGGAAACCAAAGGCTTTCTGATCTGTGGGTATTTCCTAAGTGAAACATTATTGAGTCTTCTAAATCAAAAACAAGCTAATGTCTTTCAATGTTTGCTCTCTTTAATTTCTTGCTGTCAAAATACAAACAAGTCCACGTTATTGCTTCAAGAGAATGCTCAAGGACTGTTCTGGCACATAGAAGTTTTAAGTCATGCCTCCACAAATTAATTTATTACCCCATTTATCTCACAGGTGAATAAACCATATACAGTTGTTTCAAAGCCTAAACTCTAAAATAAATTATTTCAAACATATAAATATGCTCAATCTATTTTTATCTACAAAGTGATTAATTTAGTACACAATTACACATTTGCCTGGAGGGCCATCACAACACTTACAGCTGAAAGTGAAATGAAAAGGCGTCCTATTACAAAGTAAAACTAATGTTTAAGATCCCTGATAGATAGTGGTAATTTAGCACAGTGTTAAATCAGGTGGTTATATGGAAATAGTGATTAATTTAGTACACAATTACACATGTGACAACCACCTGATGAAGGTGCAGCGCTCCGAAAGCTAGTGCTTCCAATTAAACCTGTTGGACGATAATCTGGTGTTGTGTGATTTTTAACTTCATGATAGGAGGCAGAGGATGGTGGTAGAGGGTTGTTGTTCAGATAAGAGGCTTGTGACCAGTAGTGTATTACAACGAATAGTGCTGGGTCCACTGTTGTTAGTCATTGATATATTCTCATCCAAATTGTTTCATAGAGGCATCGTTCATAAGTTTGTGGATAACACCAAAATTGGTGGTTTAGTGAAAAGTAAAGGTAATTATCAAAGAATACAATATCTTTATCAACTGGGCCAGTGGGCCGAGGAATAGCAGATGCAAGGTGTACATAAGACAAACCAGGACAGGACTTACACAGTTAATTGTAGGACCTTGGGATGTATTGTCAAGCAGAGAAACATAGGTGCGCAGGTATATAATTCCTTGAAAGCAGAATCATAGGTAGACAGGGTGGTTAAGAAGGCATTTGGCATGCTTGGAATATAGAACTGTACAGCACAGGAATGGGCCCTTTGGCCCCATGATGTTGTGCCAAACATGACGTCAAATTAAATTAATCTTTTCTGCCTGCCATTGGTCCATACCCCTCCATTCCTTTTCTATTCATATGCTAATCTAAAAGTCTCAGACCCTGCTGTCATATCTGCCTCCACCACCACCCCTGGCAGTGCATTTCACACTCCTACCATTCTGTGTAAAATACTTGCCCTCACATCTCCTTTGAACGTTTCACCCCTCATCTTAAATGCATGCTCCCTAGTTTTAGAGATTTCAACTCTGGGAGAAAAGTTCTGACTGTCAATCCTATCTATGCACCTCATAATTTTATTGACTTCTATCAAGTCTCCCCTCAGCCTCTGTTACTCCAGACAAAACAACCAGAATGTTTCTAGCCTTTCTGTATAGTTCAAACTCTCTAATCCAGGCAGAACCCTAGTAAACCACTTCTGCACCCTCTCCAAAACCTCCACATCCTTCCTGTGATGTGGCCACCAGAAGTGAACACAATACTCCAAGTGTAGCCTAACCAAAGTCTTATAAAGCTGCAACATGACATCTTGACTCTTGCACTCAAATCCCCAACCAATAAAAGGAAGTATGCCATATGCCGCCTTCACTACCCTATCTATTTGCGTGGCCACTTTTGGGGAGCTTTGGACTTGAACCCCAAGATTCCTCTGTACATCAATACTGTTCAAGGTCCTGCTATTAACTGCATACTTTTCCTTAACATTTAATCTCCCAAAGTGCAGCACCTCACACTTACATGCTTTAAATTCCATCTGCCATTTCTCCACACGTATCTGCAAATGATCTATATCCCGCTGTTTCCTTTGACAACCTTCTACACGATCTGTAATTCCACCATCTTTGTATCATTGCAAACTTACTAAGCCACCCATCTACATTTTCATCCAGGTCATTTATCTATTATCACAAACAGCAGAGGTCCCTTTAGAACACCACTAATTGTGGACCTCCAGTCTGAAAAACAACTTTCCACCACCATATTCTGCCTTCCATGAGCAAGCCAATTCTGAATCCATGCAGCCAAATCACTGTGTATTCCTTGCGTCTTAATCTTCTGGATGAGCTTACTATGAGGGACCTTGTCAAAAGCCTTATTAAAATCCATGTAGATGACATCCACTATTCGACCTTCATCAATCACTTTTGTCACCTCCTTGAAAAGTTCAATCAAGTTAGTAAGGCATGACCTGCCCTGCACAAAGCTAAGCTGACTATCCCTAATTAGGCTATGCTTTTCCAAATGCATGTAAATCCTATCCCTTAGAATTCTCTCCAATAACTTCCCAACCACCAGTCTAAGACTCATTGGTCTGTAGTTTCCTTCTTGAATAGAGGAACAACATTAGCTACTCGCAACTCCTCTGGGATCTCTCCAGTGGCGAATGAGCAGACAAAGACCTTGGTCAAGGCCCCAGCAATCTCCTCACCTTGCCTAACCTGGGGTAGATATCATCAGACCCTGAGGACTTATTCATTTTAATGCTCTTCAAGAGATCCTTTCTTTGTTTTTGAGATCTTTCTTGATCTCAAAATGCCGTAACACATTAGCACAAATCTCACCATCCTCCATATCCTTTACCTGTGTGAATACTAATATGAAGTACTCATTTAGGATTTTATCCATATCCACTGCCTCCAAGCCTCCCTCCTTTGTCCTTGAGTGGTCCTATCTCCTCTCTAGATATCCTCTTGCCTTGCGATTCTCTTTAATCCTACTTGCCAAGGTTATTTCATGACCTCTTCTTGCTCTCCTAATTCCCTGACAGAGTTCTTTCCTGCTTTCTTTACATTTCTCATGGGCTCTGTCTGATTTTAAATTCCTAAACCTTGCAACTGCTTCTTTTTCCCTTTTGACTAAATCCATAATCTCCCTCATTATCTAAGGGTCCCTTACTTTGCCATCCTTATCCTGCCTCCTTATGGAACATGCCAGTCCTGAACTGTCATTAGCAGGTCTTTAAACAATTCCCATATGTCAGATGTTCACTTGTCTGATAACAACTCCTCCCAATTCACACTCCCTAGCTCCTGACTAATACTGAATTAACTTGCCCTCCCCCCTGAGAACATGTATAGGGTATAAGCAGCCAGGGAAAGAGTAAAGTTCTGAATTTTGTGAAATGTGGTTCGGCTGAGCATGACTCAGATTAGATAAGAACTTATAGTTAACAATTGGGTGCTGGATGCAAGAGTAATTGGTTAACAGGTGGAAAAGCAGTCATTATGTCAAGCCATTTAACAATATTGGAAGCATTCAGTATGCAAGGTCAGCTAACAAGGGGAAAAGTATCCAGTTAACAAGGTTCAGAAGATTCACTATGTAACAGTAAAGGGCTTGGTCTCTGCTACTGATACTTGTTGATTGGAACGGTCACCCAATTATTATGTATGTTGCCTCCCTGTAAAGTGACCACATAGTTCATTGAGAAACTGCTGTTCCAGAGAAGACTGTGAACTCATGTCCCTGTGCACATGGGCGATCGTTCTCTCTCCCTCCAGGGCCCAGAATAAAGATGAAGGAGGTAAAACTATATTGTGTCTCTGAGCTTTTTGCTTTGACTGATTGGGGAGGAGAAGTAAGGAAGTTAGTAAAACCGGAAAGGATACAAAAAGGTTTAAAAGGATGGAAGGTTTGAGTTATAAGGAGAAGCTGGATAGGCTGGGACTTTTTTCCTTGGCACATAGGAAGCTGAAGGGTGACATAATAGAGATTTTTAAAAATCATGAAAAGGACCTAGATAAGGTGAATTGCCAAGATCTTTTCCCTAGGACAGGGGAGTTGAAAACAACAGGTGCATAGGTTTAAGGTCAGAGGGGGAAAGATTTAAAAGGGACCTGAAGGGCAGCTTTTTTGCATGCTGGGTGGTGTGTACATGGAACAGGCTGCCAGAGGAAGTGGTGGAGGCAGGTACATTAACAGTACTTGAAAGATATTTGGGCAGAAACGTGGATAGGAAATATTCAGAAGGATATGGGCTAAATAAAGGCAAATGGGATTAGTTCAGTCTAAGAAACCTGATCAATATGGATGAGTGGGACCAAAGGGCCTGTTTCCATGCTTATGACTCTTCATAAAAAATCTTGGACACAAAAAATTCTGTAAGCATGATCTTAACCTTCACAAACTACCTAATGAAGGAGTGGTGCTTCAAAAGCTAGTGCTTCCAAATAAACCTGTTGGACTATAATCTGGTGTTGTGCGATTTTTAACTTTGAGGAAGAAACGTCAACTCGAAACATCACCACCTAAACGAAAAAAAACTACGGACGCTGGAAATCTGAAACAAACGCAGACATGTTGGAGAAATTCAGGTGCTATGAAAACTAGCTATACTGGGGGCCTCGACACGTCCTGAGGAAAGGCTTTTGTCCGACACGTCGATTTTCCTGATCCTCGGATGCTGCCTGACCTGCTGTGCTGTTCCAGCACCACTCTGATCTAAACTCTGGTTTCCAGCATCTGCAGTCTTCACTTTTGCCTACGTTCCACTGTTTCTCGCTCCACAAATTGTGCCAACCCTGCTGAGTTTCTTCAGCACCCCCTGTGCTTGTTTCAGGTTTCCAGCCTCTACGGTACTTTCCTTTTAAACACTTTCAACCGGGGCTCGAGTGATACCAGTGTGGGTACCATGGGGCTTGTGTTTTTTTTTTCTGTTGTTGTTGCAAACAGACACGGTAGGAAGGCAACGTCCAAGATGGCAGCTTGTGAATACGGTCTATCCGTGTGCAAGCAGCTTGTTGACCACCGCCGGCCGGAGCGCTGTCCGCCCCGTCCGACCCTAACGAGCGACGTGATTGGATCCCCTCTGCCGCCTGTGCTCCCGTGGACCAATCGGAAATCCTGATGCATCGGGCTGGGGCCGAAAGGAGGGAGAAGGGGGCGGGGAAAAGGGAGGAAAAAGAACAGGGTGGCGAATGCGCGCGCAGCCTGCGGCCCGTCCAGGTGAAAAGGAAAGGGAGTGGAGAAGCGAGGAAGGAAAACATTTTCTTTTTAAAAAAAAAATATCCAGAGAGGACGGGGGTGGGTGGGATTTCAAAGAAGGCCGCGAAACGGGAAGGGAAGGAAGAATTTTTCTTTTTTTTTTAAAAAAAAGAGAACGAGTTACCTGAAAGGGGAAAGGGTGGGGTGCCGAACAGACACCGGGCAATTACCAGCAACAGCGGCAGGGGAGGGGGAGGGGGAGGGGGAGGGGAGTTGAAAACCGTCGCCATCCTCCCGAACTCTACCTCCAACCCTCTCCCTCCCCTCAACAACAAACACACTCAATGCATCGTTACAGCCGGGGGTAAGCGACACTTCTTCTTTTCGAGACACTTCACGTCATATGTACATTTAAAACGCGCGTATAAATATCTAATCAACGTGGTGGGGTGGGAAAAAAAAGAGGAAAAAGAAAACTGGTACTTGTTAATCCTTCAGACGGTTCTGCCCCTCTCCTTCTCCTCCTCCTCCTCCGGCCGCGTGGCTGCGCGAGTGCCGCCAACGGCTTCCCTTTACCAGAATGTTCCGCCAGCCTCGCACGCGCGCCTCGGGCCGTTAACGGACGCTCTCCCTCACCTCGTGTTTGAATTTTTAATTCTCTTCCCCCCCCCCCCCCCCCTCAACGCCGCGGGTGCTAAAGAGTTTGATTTTTAAAGATATTTTAATTTTCACGTATCACCAATCACAGACGGGGATCT
Organism: Chiloscyllium plagiosum; assembly: GCF_037043375.1. Lineage (NCBI taxonomy): Eukaryota > Metazoa > Chordata > Chondrichthyes > Orectolobiformes > Hemiscylliidae > Chiloscyllium > Chiloscyllium plagiosum. Next base: position 10,665,050 of record NW_028270146.1, read on the forward strand.
TTACCCGATGTAATCTCAGTAGTTGGAGGCCTAACTGAGATTTTATTGTTCGCAGTCTTCCCCGTCTTTTTTGTTTAGAAAAGACACAGTTCTGGATATTTAAAGGTCTGGGCCTGTTAGCCTCGGAGTGGGAGTAGGTGGCTGAGGTCGCGCTGCGAGGCCTAGTGTTCAGGCTTCTGAAGCAGTCTTGCCCCGGTTCTAATTGGGATTGCTCTACATCCACACATTCTCCCCACCCACGGGGCGTCGACGTTTTTGGGGGTCGCGTGTTAGCGTTTATTAAACTCTTTGTGAGGCCATGCCGGCTAGTGATCACATCGGCTGCATCCGCAGAGGAGAAGGGAAACCGACTGCTGTCTTGAAGTTAATAGAAACTCTCCCAGGAATCCGGTCTGCGTTGCTGCCCCCGGTGATTCTCAGCCAGTTCTTCACTATCCTTCACTTGCCAAGGGTTTCACATGATAACCCATCCTTCGTTCACATCTATTTCGCCTTCCATGCCCTCAGGTTATGTCATATTCTCGTCATTTTTATCGAGTTTACTGCCCTTTGTTGAGCTTTTGTCGTCTTGTCTAACGTAGTTGTTCATTTCTTCTCAGCAGTAATGGTTTGCATTTATATAACACCAGTTAAACATCTTAAAATGCATTCTTTACAGAAGTACTTTATTTGTTTTAAAAGTTGATTAGAACCATGGAACGTATTAAGGCAGATGACTAAGTGTTCACTCAAACAAGTAGATTTTAAGGGCATGGTCAAAAATCACACCACACTGGGTCATAGTCCCAACAAATTTGCAGCTGCCTCAGGAAGGAGTTGAGGCTCCAAAAGATTGCTGTGTCAAATAAACCTGTTTGAGTATAACCCGGTGTTGTTTGATTTTTGACTTTGTCCGCCCCAGTCCAACACTGGCACTTCCACATTAGAGGATATAGGCATTCAGCTTTCAGGGATTCGGCAGTTGCAGGTATAGCCACCCATAGTTGGACAAAGGAAATCAGGGGTATGCAAGTGATCAGAATCTTTCTCATTAAATTTTTGCCCGTGACCAAATCTACTATAAACAGGTTTAAGCCTAACCATCATAGTCAAGCTGGTCATCTGATTTCCCATCTGAAATTCTTTCGTATTGCTGCTAGAAAAAAGTCTACTTTTCATCATTCTTCTGTTACACGGTAACTTGCGTGTTTTGCACTTGTGCGCTTTTTGCCGTGTACGATTATGTGGTTTGTGCTGTCCATGTAGCACCCTTGGTACGGGTGGAATGCTGTCTTTTTTTTACTGTATCAGTTGTATATGGTAGAAATGACAAAAAAGCTACTCTACTATTCACACATTGCACAGTGGAGCTGTTTGGAGTCCTAGTCAAAATTAACTTAGTCTTTTTATCCCTCTTGCCAGAGGAAGCAAGTATTATTTAAAAATCATTAAGCACTTTGAGAACTTTAGTTTTGGCACAAACCTTTTGCTGTGTTGCGCAACATTAAAATTTAGCAGCATTTTGTGGAATTTTGTATAACGGAGACATTTTATTTCAAGGATAAAAAGCAAAATGCTTTAAATCCTCAGTATGTATAGCAGTATCTATGGAGAAAAACGGTTTTAGGTAGATGATCTTTCATGGATGCTAGTGTTTTTTTTCTCCACGTATTCTGCCAGACCTCATGAATAATTGCTGCATTTTTTTGTTTTTATTTCAGACTTCCAAAATACACACTATTTTGTTTCTTGTGCTATTTCAAGCATGTTTGTTGCTCGACTTGGACAATTTTAAGTATTGTACTATACTAGTCTATGCACTGAAATTAAGTGGTTCCCACAAATGTTTCTGTGTACTGTTTGTTTACAGTGAAGCCTGCTTGAAAACATGCAATGAAATTGTAAAACTCTGCTTGTAGTGGGGTTTTTTCCTCCTCTTGGTCATACCACTTCTGTACCTTGAAGTAGATCAATTTTATTGATCCATTTCAGGCCAGTAGGTGTTCGTACTTGTTTTTAAAAATGCCATTATTAATGTGAAGGCTATGAATATTGTGTTTGACTGAAGCTTCCAGTGACACAGTCTTGTTCTATTTAAGATATAGTACTGATACTCCAGGACCGGTTAGAACCTTTCAGAATATCCCAATATGTTTTATTCATTTAGGGGCTTTTCAAATGTAGTTATACAGTCCGATGTACAGCACAGAAACAGACCCTTCGGTCCAACTAGTCCATGCTGATCAGATATCTTAAATTAATTGATTCCCATTTCCCAATATTTGCCCTATCTCCATCTAAACTCTTCCTATTCATATATCTTTCCAGTTGCCTTCTAAATGTTGTAATTGTACCACCCTCCACCACTAACTCTGGCAGTTCATTCCATATATTCTCCACCCTGTGTGAAAGGATTGCCCCGGTGTCATTTTTAAATCTTTTCCCTCTCAGTAAACCTTTGCCCTCTAGCTTGGACTCCCCTACCCTGGGGAAAAGATCTTGAGTATTCATTTTATCTATTCCCCTTATGATTTTATAAATCTCTTCAAGGTCAGCCCTCAGCCTCTGATGCTCCAGGCAAAATAGCATCAGCCTGTTCAACCTCTTCCTATAGCTCAAAGCCTCCAACCTTGGCAACATCCTTGTAAAATCTTTCTGCACCTTTTAGGTTTCATAACATCCTTCTCAGAGCAGGGAGACCAAAATTGAATGCAGTAATCCAAAAGTGATCTAACTTTATTGTAGTCATGCAGTACCAAAGTCTCATGAACAAGAATGAGTTCAATGTATTTTTAATAGCATTGGTTGAGAGATGAATGTTAGACAGGGGACTGAAGAGATGGTGTTAGAGCAGTGACATGGAGAATTTGCAGTCAGTGAGAAGACAGATGGAGCCTTAGTATGACATCTCTTCTGGAAATGGCATCATTAACAATGCAGTAGTTCTGTTCTGCAGTATAGTTCCACTTCAGATTATGGCCTTGTCTTGTGTTTTGTTTTGGCTAAGTACAAGTTACATTGAGATTTTTGGAGGGATTTCCACCTCAAGATGTAGAGTTTTCTCACCGTATCTTGCCAAACTCGTGTCATTGCTTACTTACCCAACCTACGCCACTTGTCATGCCTAATTCTATCTATGTAGTAACCCTTGTAGTGCCTAAATGCAGCTGCCATTTGGCAGATAACCAAGAATTCACTTGTGTGTGTACCATCTTTAAAGGCACATTGTGCACTTGGACAAAGACTCTGCGCTGTTCAGCTTAGATTAGATTACAATGTGGAAACAGGCCCTTCGGCCCAACAAGTCCACACCAACCTGCCGAAGCGTAACCCACCCATACCCCTACATTTGCGCCTTACCTAACACTATGGGCAATTTAGCATGGCCAATTCACCTGACCTGCACATCTTTGGACTGTGGGGGAAACCGGAGCACCCGGAGGAAACACGCTGACACGGGGAGAACGTGCAAACTCCACACAAAGTCAGTCGCCTGAGGCGGGAATTGAACCCGGATCTCTGGCGCTGTGAGGCAGCAGTGCTAACCACTGTGCCACCGTGCCGCCCACACCTGTCTTGCATGGTATCTTTCTGTTTAAAAATCACACAACACCAGGTTATAGTACAAGTTTATTTGGAATCACTAGCTTTCAGAGCACAACTCCTTCAAGTGGTTGTGGAGTTTAAGACCATGAGACACAATTTATAGTAAGAGATTACAGTTTCATACAGTGACATTGAACAAACCTAGATTAAGTCTTTTAGAATGGATTGCATGTTTGTCTTTAATATGTAAATTCCTGAACTACTATTAAGTCACCTTGTCGAGATAACGTAGGGTTTTATAAGGTGACATCTCAGCTCAGACATTGTATTAAAGGTGTGAGGTCAGAGTCTGTCTGTATCCCAATCTTGAGTCAGACTGGTTTGATTTCTAAAGTGGAATTCACAAAATATTGCATGTATTGACTGCCTGCAGACTGTGCATTTTTGAGCAAAATAGAATGTATCTGCAAATATAATTCTGCAAATACAAATTCACCCAGAGACTGGTATATGTGTGCTCATGCATGAGACAGAGAGAGAGTATTTGCATGTGTGAAGGCTCGTAAAGTGTGGGTGTGATGGAGTATAAGCCTGGAAGAGGGTGTGGGGGCTGTATGTGTGTGTGTGTGTGTATTGGGAAAGGGTCTGCGGGAATGTGTATGTGTTTGCATGTGTGGGAGTGTATTGTGTAGTGGGGTAACCTGTAGTGTGATATGAACCCAAGATCCCAGTTGAGGCCATCCTCATGGGAACTGAACCTGCCCATCAGCTTCTGCTTGGCCACTTTGCATTGTTGCCTATCCAAAAGTCTGCCTTGGAGGACAGTCACCTGAAGATCCAAGGCCAAATGTCCCGGATCGCTGAAGTGCTCCCTGACTGGGTGGGAACGTCACTGTCTGTTGTTTTTGTGGTGTCCTTTCATCTGTTGTTGTAGCGTCTGCTTGGTCTTGCCAATGTACCATGCCTCAGGCCATCCTTGCCTGCAGCGTATGAGACAGACAATGTTGGCCAAGTCACGTGAGCACCTGCTCTGCGTACACGGTTGGTGGTGTCCCCACGTGTAATGGTGTTATCCATGTTGACACTCTGACACATCTTGCAGTGGTTGAGATGACAGGGTTGTATGTGGTCGATGTTGTTCTAAAGGCGGGGCAATTCGCTGAGAATAATCATTGCATGGTTCCTGACATTCTTGGACAGGGCAAACAATGTTGTCCTGTTTCCCCCACCTCTGTTGAAGCAAAATGCTCAGACACAGTATAGTTTTACCTCCTTTGTCTTTATTCCGGGCCCTGGAGGGAGAGCAAACGATCGCCCATGTGCATAGGACCATGAGGTCTTCTCTGGAACATCATAGTCATGTAACAGAGACGAGCATCCAGATAAGGCAACAATATTGATTGGGTGACCGTTACAATCAATGAGTATCAATAGTAAAGATTAAGCCATCTGCTATTACACAATGAATAATTGGCTTCACATAACAAATACTTTTTACGTTGCTAACTGACCTTGCATACTGAATGCTACCTTATCTTGTTAGATGTCTTGACATAACGACTGCTTTTCCGCCTTGTTAACCCATTACCCTTGCCTCCAGTACCCCATTGTTAACTGTAAGTTCTTATCTGATCTGAGTCATGCTCAGCTGATACTCTTATTTTACAAAACTCAGAATTTAGCTCTTTTCCTGCCTGCTTATACTCTATACACATTTTCAATAAGGGGAAATTGGTACCTGTTGTGCAGGCAGAGACCCAAAGGTCCTGATGGATGGGATGGTGCAGAGGTGGGATTTCCTCTTACCCTGGGACCAGAAGTAAGGCCACCAATTCAATCAATAGAAATTGGAATTGAAAACCAATTGTGACCATCAGAACTATCTGCTTGAAGAAAAACCTCCTTTGATTCATTATTGTCCTTTAAGGAAGGAAAGCTCCCATCATTGCATGGTGAATTAGTAGTGGGACTAAGCCATTATAGTTGGTCCATATGATAGGATCAGTATGAATGATTAACATATACGGTACTTAGCAGATTGAAAAAGCTGGAGGGGAGAAAAAAAGCTCCTTACTAGATATTGGTTTATTTACAACTTTACAACACATTAACTTGGAGACACATCAATGTACTAGAGCCGAGTTTACAGATGACACAAGAATAGATGGGAAGGCAAGTGGTAAGTCTGACAGTTTGCAAAGAAATAGAGACAGGTTAAGCAAGTGGGCAAAACACTTGGCAGGTGGAATATAATGTGGGAAAGGTGAATCTATACACTCTAGCAGGAAGAATTGAGGATTGTTTAAATTTAGGGAGATTTGAATGACGTCGCCTGACAAAGGGGCAACATTTGGAAATCTTCTGATTAACTTGTTTAAGACATTGGTTAGATCTCAGCTGAAGTATTTTGTACAGTTCTGGGTGCCACACAATAGAAAGGATGTAAAGGCATTGGAGAGAGTGCAGAACCAATTTATAAGAATGGGCCTATGGGGGAGAAGTTTATGAGGATAGGTTGAAGAAGTTGAGACTGGTCTGCTTGGAGAGGAAAAGATTAAGGGGGAGGTCTGTTTCAAAATAATAAGGTGGTGTGGATAGGAAGAAATTGTTTTTACTTGTAAAAGAATCTCCCAGAGTGATTGCCAAAAGAAACAACTGTGAGGTAGGGAAATAACTTTTTCACCTGTTAAATAGGGAATAAAATGCATTGTCTGCAAGTGTTGTGGGGCCAGGATCAATTGAGGCATTCAAGAAGGTGTTAGATGATTTATCTCAATGTGCTGGCAGGTGGGACGAGATTGGGTTAGGATATCTGGTTGGCATGGACGGGTTGGACCAAAGGGTCTGTTTCCATGCTGTACATCTCTATGACTCTAATGTACAAGGGTATGGGGAAAAGGCAGGAAATTAAGTCAGTACTGGTCTTCATTTGAAGAGTCAGCAGAGTCACACTGGGCTGCATTGCATTCTTGTGTGCCAAACCACTCCTGTGATTTCCAGAGCAAAGTTTGTTGTTTGTAAGTTGGCTGTAATTGTGTGGGACAGATGAGATGTCTGTTTTTTTTTGTAAATTTGTTTTTCATGCTCTTCAGGTCAACCACTAGTCAGAATCCATCTCTGAGAGCAGTGTTATGTTTGCTGGTGTGCAGATAAGACCTTTAGAAACACTTAATGAAATCTAGTTTATATTAAAATGCGTTTGCTCATTAAAACGAATGCATGACAAGGTGTTGATGTTTTGCTGCACGATCAATTTTTCCATACCTCTAGCATGTATCAAATAAGTGCTTTAAATGCTCATAAATTTCTACAATAGCCGTTCTCTATACCTTGTGCAAATGAGTAAGACAACTAGTTCTAATGTTAATCAGGATCACATTTTGGGTTTCTTACAATACTGTAGTTAAAAACTGTGATTTAACAGCCACTTGAGTGCATTAGTGAGATATACACTCAACTCTGAGGTCATGGAATGTGGTGCCTACCCACGTGTCACTTAATTTGCCTAAACGTACAGTTTTGGAGTTCAGTAACTGAGTGGTGCTGAACAAAAAGATCTAGAGGTGCAGGTGCCTAGTTCCTTGTAAATGGAGTTGCAAATAGACAGGGTGGTGAAGAAGATATTTGACATGCTTGTCTTCACTGGTCAGTATATTGAGTATAGGAGTTGGGATTCAGTGTTGCGGCTGTACAGGACTTCGGTGATGTTGCTTCAGAATACTGCATTCAGTTCTGGTCTCCCTGCTAAATGTTGTTAAGCTTGAAAGAATACAGAAAAAATTTTTCAAAGATGTTGCTGCGATTGAAGGGTTTGGGTTATGGGGAGAGGCTAAATATGCTGGGTGGTTTTCCCTGGAGTGTGGAAGGCTGAGGGGTGACCTTGTAGAGGCTTCATAAAAACTATGAATGGATATGTCTTTCTCCCAGGGTAGGGAAGTCCAAAATTAGAGTGCATAGATTTAAAGGGCAACTTTTTCACACAGAGGGTGGTGTGTGTATGAGGAGGTGGTGGAGACATTTTAAAATACATCTTGATGGGCACATGAATAGGAAAGATTTAGAGGGATCTGGGCCAAATGCTGTCAAATGGGACGATATGAGTTTAAGATATTTGGTTGATGTGGATGAGTTTGCCTGAAGTGCCTGTTTCTGTGCTGTATAACTCTGACTGTTTGAAATGCCTGTAGAACAGAGAGCAGTAGTGAAAGCAGATTTGAGAACCAGAAAGTTTGCAGTAATCCAAAGGATATTTTAAATTGTCATTTCATAGTTATCCAGTATCTTCCTGTCCCTGCCATGCTTTGTAATGAAGCAGTCTTATGCTAGGCATACCTAAAAGTGGGGTGTCAACCTACTGACAGTACAACATACTGTTTTTGAATGGGAAATAGTAGAAGCAGTATGCAACAGTGATCCCACGCCAGCTGATCAGATTTAAACTCTATTATCAACAAACTGATTATCTTTACATCCTTTTATAAGAGACTGAAGTCTGCAGTTTGCTGTTTCTCTCTCGCTCCTTTCTTAACTAATGGAATGACATATGCCTCATTCCGATCTGCAAAATAATTCCCGAATCTCTGAAATTTTGGAAGATAATCACCAATGCTCACAACACTCAAGTTCAAGTAACTCATTTTTAAAATTGCCACATCCTAGTCCACATTTTCCTTGGTTTAAAGCAGCATATTTTCCTATTTGCTTTTAGTCCATAGTCCTAAAGAAAGGTCTTCGCTTTGTGATATCAAATAACATTCAAAGGCATTGGATACAGCAAAGGCTATGGACCCTGACAACATTCTGGTAATAGTAATGAAGATTTGTGCTCTAGAGCTATCTGTGTCCTACCCAGGTTGTACCAGTACAGTTATGACATTGACATTTAGCCAACAATGTGGAAAATTATATAATTGTGTCCTGGACAAATCCAACTTGGCCAATTATTATCTAAGCAGCGTCATTAGGGCTCTTGCTCAAAACGTGGACTCTCCTGCTCCTCAGATGCTGCCTAACCTGCTGTGCTTTTCCAGTATCCCACTCTTGACTCTGATCTCCAGCATCTGCAATCTTCACTTTCTATTGTCTAAGCAATCAACTCTTGGTTATCAACAAAATGATTTGAAAAAGTTTTTGATAGGACCATTAAAAGACACTTACAAAAGAATAACCTCATTGACAGTCAGTTTGAGTTCTGCTTGGACGCCTGGTGGGATGAGAGTGACTGGCCTTAATATCAAGGTGTTATTCAACTGAAAGGAGCTCGAGCAAAACTGGAGTCAACTGGAATTAGGCAAAAATCTCTGGTGGTTGGCATCATACCTAGCATAAAGGAAAATAAAGTGATGAAATCAATTTAACCGTTCCACGATATCACTGCAGGATTTCCTCAGTACTGTCTTTAGTTGCTTCATAAATGATCTTCCTTCCATCAAAAAGGTCAGTGAGGATAGTCACTGATTTTGCCATTTTCATGACTCCTTAGATACTGAAGTAGTCCATGCTGTATTAAGCAAGACCTAGACATAATCCATACACGTACCACCTTTTGCGTGTTAAAGTTGCGCCTTAGGTTTCTCTTGTATCTTTCACCTCTCATCCTAAACCTATGCCCTCTAGTTCTGGACTCCCCGACCCCAGGGAAAAGACTTGGTCTATATATCCTATCCATGCCCCTCATGATTTTATAAACCTCTATAAAGTCATCCCATAACCTCCACTCCAGGGAAAACTCCAGCCTGTTCAGCCTCTCCCTATGGCTCAATTCCCCAACCCTGGCAACATCTTTGTAAATCTTTTCTGAACCCTTTCAAGTTTCACAACATCTTTCCGATAGGAAGGAGACCAGAATTGCACGCAATATTCCAACAGTGGCCTAATCAATGTCCTGTACAGCCACAACACAACCTCCCAACTCCTGTACTCAATACTCTGACCAATAAAAGAAAGCATACCAAATGCGTCCTTCACTACCCTATCTGCCTGCGACTCCACTTTCAAGGAGTTATGAACTGCACTCCAAGGTCTCTTTGTTCAGCAATGCTCCCTAGGACCTTACCATTAAGCGTATAAGTCCTGTTAAGATTTGCTTTGTCAAAATGCAGCACCTCGCATTTATCTGAATTGAACTCCATCTGCCACTTCTCAATCCATTTGTCCATCTCATCAAGATCCCATTGAAGAATACTCAAAACTCAGCTAGAACAGAAAGATACAGCGCAGTACAGGCCCTTTGGCCCTCGATGTTGCACCGATCATCGAGCTCTGGCAACATTTGTGGACAGAGCTACAAAATTAATGTTGATAGAGTTTAACCTTGCACAATTCTCCCAGACTGCTTCAGACAACTCTTGCTTCATATCTCTATAATTGGCCATCCAAAATTTCTTACAAAGGTAAAGAAAACAGAAGCTCTACACAGTCCCCACCCACCCCCACAAATTTTGAGCAAAAGGAGTGAGTAATAAATATTTAATCAATAGCACTAATGGCAGTGGACCAATATGGAACACAGCAACAAGGGCAGGATTTTCTAGCATGGAGCATATTTTATCACTCTAAAAATTCATTCATTTGATATTTCTGTTATATCTAGGCTAGCATTTATTGCCCATTTTTTGTTAAGCCATCTTTGATACTTTAATAATGAGTTTTGTTTTGTTTATTTCCTAATTCGAGGCAGCATCTGAGGAGCAGGAAAATCGACGTTTCAGGCAAAAGCCCTTCAGGGCCTCCTGATGAAGGGCTTTTGCCCGAAACATCGATTTATCTGCTGCTTGGATGCTGCCTGAACCGCTGTGCTTTTCCAGCACCACTGTAATCTAGAATCTGGTTTCCTGCAACTGCAGTCCTTGTTTTTACCTTATTTTCTAATTAGTCATTTACAAGAATAACATTGGGCCACCAGTTTGTTGTTCATGATATGGAGTTTAACATCACTAGACAATAAAGTCCACAGGTCTTAGAAAAAGTGGATAGGTATCAGGTATTGCTAAGTTTCGGTTTGTGTTTGTTGTATGGTATCCAGTCAAAGAATGCTTGTGGACCAGGGCTGTGAAAGATATAAAAGCATAGAGAGAGATCTACTTTCAGTTTAAAAGAGGACAAGGGAACATTTTTTTTCAATTTGAGTGCAGAAAATTCTATTCTTCAACGCAGTCATTAATGTTGAGTCACATTTCGTGTTTACTAATCTCCCACATTGCTTAATTGAACTTTTCTATGATCTAATTAGAATTTTCTATTCAATCAAAAATAATCTGCAAAGGGCAAGAATGTTTGAAGAAACAATAATAAAATTCTTGGATGTATACCTTTAATTCCCAAATTCAAACTTGTAATTTTAGTGAGCTCTGATGCTGGTTCTTAAGATAAATTTCACTCATTTCCAAGAACAAGTAGGAAGAGTTTGTGAGCTTTGATTTATAACCTCAAATCCAGATTCCTGCTGACCTCTAACCGTTTAATCTCTTGCTTGAGCAGAATATATCTTTTTGCCTGAAAAAATATTCAAGGACTGTGCTTCCACCACCTTTTCAGGAAGACAGTTCTGAATTTTCAAACTTCTGAGAGGGGGAAATAAAAAGTTCCACCTCATCTGTTCTAAATGAATGACCCCTGATTTATTAAACAGGACACATAGTCCGAGATTCTCCTGCAAGAGAAAACATCCTGTTGTTAGGTTCTTTTCCTGAGGTTTTACACGAGAGATGCAATTCACACATACCAACTTTTGCAAACAGTTGAAGTTTATTAAAGCTTATACAAGCTAGGTGACCCCATTTGACCTCTCTTGCAACCGTGTCAGGTTAAGTCAAAGCGAGGCACTGAACAAAGAAAATACATCCCCTTCATACAGGTCAGTTGGCCGTGCTGACAGATACTCTGGCCACGCCCTCAGTCACATGCAACTCAAGATTCCCCCCCCGACCCCCGTTACACTAAGTCACATGTTACCCCAGGTACAATGACAGGATGAGATCATCCTCAGTGCAAATGCCCTAATCCTGGGGAATAGTTATGCAGATGATTTCCTGACAAATTCCCCAAGACAATGCAGGTGTGACATATTTCTGACCAGAAAGCATTTCTGAATGGATGAGATTGAACAGTAGTTTTGCTTGACAATAGCAAGAGGGAATAGAAGTAAATGACTGTCTAATTGGGGTGTGGGTGATTCGCATACTTGCCTGACTCGTCCCCACCCAAAGGTGTCATATTAAATGTTGTTATGGAAAACAAAAGCTTATGATCTAAGGGGATAGCGTATTCAAGTGGATTTAAAATAAATAGGAAGCAGGAAATGACATCACCATCCCAAAGAAACCCAAACATGTAAGTAGAAAGCAGGAAACAACAGTGCTTCGTCCAGAGGCTCAATGAAGATATTAGATTAGATTAGATTCCCTACAGTGTGGAAACAGGCCCTTCGGCCCAACAAGTCCACATGGACCCTCCAAAGAGCCACCCACCCAGACTCGTTCCCCTACATTTACCCCTTCACCTAACATTACGGGCAATTTATCATGGCCAATTCACCTAACCTGCACATCTTTGGACTGTGGGAGGAAACCGGAGCACCCGGAGGAAACCCATGTAGACACGGAGAGAATGTGCAAACTCCACACAGACAGTTGCCCGAGGCAGGAATTGAACCCGGGTCTCTGGTGCTGTGAGGCAGCAGTGCTAACCACTGTGCCACCCAAATACTCTCTGCAGTCTCACTAGTTCCCTGTATAACTGAAGCATAACCTTTCAATTTATGTATTCCATTTCCCTTGCGAGAAATGAGCTATTCTACTCTCTTTCCTAATTATTTTCTATACCTGTGTATAACCGGTGTATAACCTTCTGCAGTTTATGCCTGAGGTCACCCAGATCTTTGCAGCTCAACTTTGCAATCTGTCATCATTCAGATGAGGCTTTTTATTCTTCATGCCAAATTAGACATTTTCACACATTGTACTTTATGTGCCATATCTTTGACCACTCACCTCACCTCACGATATCATTTGGAACTCCCTTGTGTCCTCTTCACAACTTACTGATGAGGCAAAGGTTGGTAAGCGAGTAACTTTGGCAACCATACCTTCTATCCGTTCATCTAAGTCATTAATATAAATTGTAGACCATGTTTCCTGTGACATATCACTTGTTGTATACTCTCAACCTGAAAATACCTATTTATCTTAAATCCACTTCAAACCATAAGCTTTTGTTTTCCACAATAACATTTATTGCGATACGTTATCAAATGCTCCTGAAAATCTAAGTGCAATGCATCTACCAATATCCCCTTCTTCCGCTGTTTGTGTTTCCTTCTCAAAGAACTCATTAGTCAAACATGATTTCCCTTTCACAATACCATGTTGACTTTGTTTATTATCTTTACCTTATCCAATTTCCTTGCTATAACCTCTTTAATAGTAGCCTCTAACATTTTCCCATTGACAGATGTTAAGCTGACTGGCCTCATGTTTCCTGCTTTGTGTCCCTCCCTTCTTGAATAAAAGAGTTGCGTCACTACCTTCCATTTCAAACTGTTACCAAATCAATGAAGGTTTGCTGAGCTAAAACCAGTATGTCACCTATCTGACTGGCCATTTCTTTTAAGATGAAGTCTGTCATTTACTTGTCAGCCCACAGCTCCAACAATTTACTTCTCTGGTGATCTGATTTCTTGATTTATTGCTGCTTTTGGGATGTTACTGGTACCTTTGAAAGTGAATTCATTAGCCATTTCCTTATTTTTCATGATTAATTCTGCAGTGTCACTTATTATCAGAACAAAGCTTTCTTTGTTAGCTTTTTGTATCTGTTTTTATATTTCTAAGTAGCTTTCTCTCAAACTCTTTTTTCTTTTTATTAATTGTTTTGTTCATTTTTTTGCTGTTTTTTCAAATTTTGTCCAACCTTTTAACCTTGCGCAATTATTCTTCTAATTGCAATTTCTTGTTAACCACAGATGAAATTTTCTTTCTTGTTGGAATGTATTTATTCTGAAATATAACCTGTCTATTCTGAAATATAACCTTACGTTTCATTGCATCTCTATTTGCCAAACGTTTAACCTAATTTTCCAGTTCATTTTAGCCAGCTTTGCATTCATGCCCTCATAATTGCCCTTATAAAAACTTATCTGACTCATTCCTCTCTTCCTATTTCAATTGGGTGTTGTGGATGCTGCTTTAATATGAGACCATGAAATAATTGTATGTCATTTCACAATACTAGGTCTAGTATACAGGTAGTTCTTGAATAATGCGAGTTCAGGCAGCGTGATTTGCTTATAATATCACTAAGGAGTTAAGGAATGGGAGTTTAGAGAATGCTTACCTCTGTTCACAGTAGCCCAATTTCAGCGGTGATCGTTTTGCACGTTTCGTCCTGCGCATGAGCCGATATCAGCAGCATTCTACGCATGCGCCGGTGTCAGTGCAAGTCTTCGTGTCATCTACACATGCGCGGATGTCAACTGCCAACAGAGCAGTTTTCTGTGAGAGGTACCGTACACAGCAGGTTTGAGAGAGATCCAATGAGCAGCAGCTTGTGAAAGGTACACGACTCCTAGAATATCTCTTTCTTTGAAAAAATGAGGGAGCATAGTGACAAAAATGTTAGCAAGAAGTGTATTGATGAAATTGTAGTCGGTGAGCACAAAAGGCTATAATACAAAGAAACTAGATAATATGAAGCATTTTGAGCATAAGGAGAGAATGTGATATAGCTTGCTTAATAGGAATAAGGAAGTATACCATATGCACAAGAATGACCCTCTGCCTCTGCATTAACAATATTTTTTAAATGTACAATGTTAAATTTACTTTTGTTTCTTTGGTAAGTATGATTTATACCTTCATCTAGACAATGCTATACTTTGTGTTAGACCTTTGGGTGATCATGAGTGATATTTCCTGCTGGTCTGCCCCAATTCAACTTTTCCTATCGGCCCCATTATTTATGTTAAGCGATTTTTCTCTGGAATGCAACTATGGTGTAATAGGTGTTATGGACTAGACCAGCTTATGCAAAACATTCTTAAGCAGGCAGCCAGGACCATAACTTTGCAATTTACTTTGGTAAGTGTACAGTGAAAATTACCTAGAGTAAGTTAGTGAGGTTGACTACTAGGTTTTAAAACAGAAAAATTTATTCACAAAATTACATAATGAAACACAGAACAGAATAATGAACATCTACAGAACTCAGTCTATCCAAGCTAGACTTAATTATGCTGTTCCAAATATATACCAGTCCAAATAAGCAAACCTCCTTAACAGTAAAAATGGAACAGATGCTTACTGGTTGAAGTTAGAAGGGCAGAAAGGGAGAGAGAGCCTGTTTCCACAAAGCTGAACTCCTAATTTGTTCTGGACTGAACTGCTCAGCAAGAGAGTTGACCACACCCCTTTCATTATATATGTCACTTTTAAAACATGACCACTTTGGCCTGAAAGAGTCGGGAGTGTGTTGCTTGGGCTTATGCCTGAAACGTTGATTCTTGTGATCCTCATGCTGCCTGACCTCTGTGCTTTTCCAGCAACACACTGTCAACTCTGAAGTCTCATCTGTTTTCATATTAAAGGGTATCGAGAGGCCTTTTTGTTTATCTTTGTACCAAACCAGTCTGATCGGAAGTGGGAGCTGTTTATGACCCTCTGAAAGAAACCAAAGGCACAGTATTCTTGAGAAAAGGAAAAGCTTTTAGAGAAAAGGGACCAACTTTGTGATATAGGAGAATGATTTTAAGTCTGCTCGCTGGTTTACTGCAGAATGTGCTGTTCTAGAAAATTGCCCTGAAAGCATTCTACCAACTCTTCATCTCGGCTCTCTTTGTCCGTCTGAACTTTACCAATGAATTGTGGATTAAAATCTCCCAAGATTATTGCCATGCCTTTCTGACAAAGTCTCAGTATTTCTTCCTTTATGCCTCTCCTTGCTGTGTGATTCCAAAGAAATGAATTTTTGCCTTTATTATTTATCATTTTTACCCAAACAGTTTTCACATCTTGGTTTCCTGAACTTAGGTCGTCCCTCTCTATTGGGCTAATCATTAACTAACAACCTCTCCTTTTTTGGTTTCCTTTCATTCCTAAATGTCTTATCCTTCAAGTTACAGGTTCCATTCCGTGTTATTCATGCATTCAGGAATATCAAATTTAAAACCGGCTCAACAATTTGTATAACCGGAGAAAAGGGAATGATCTGATTTCTGTGTAAAGTAAGTGACTTGTCTTCAAAATAATTCTTTAGTTGCAAAGTACTGGCAGTATATTTTCTGTCTAAAGAAGTTCTGATCCAAAGGAAGTCGAAATGGAAACTATCAAGGGAGAGCGACATACAATCCATATTTAAAATTCCATTCTCGGCGAGAAACCCATTTTTTTTTTCTCACTACGGTTTGTAAATTGCTGACTCCAGATCGAAGGCCAAAAATAGTTTGAGTTCAAGGCTCTGAAATTGTGTTGTTAGAGAATAGCTTTCATAAACTCCTTCATGCTTAATAAATACAGGAGTTGGGATGAATTAAAGGAGAAACATAGTGTTTGGTTAATCATTCCTCATCCACTGAGTCGAAAGTGCACCTCAAAGTATCTTTAAACTTGAAATGGCAACTGAAGTAGTATTCATTGACTACCTGTCAAACAAATGAACCCATTGCTGCGTGGCGCCTCCAGAGAGGTGCTGTTTTGTGTGTGTCTGTGCAACAAGTGGTTGATTGAAAACAATACTCTTGAGTTTCTGCTTTCTAGTCATCTAGGTGATCCTAATTCAATGATGTAAGGCCCAAAGATGGCAGAAAAGAAAATAACAAAGATCCAACACTAATGTCAGTGTTAATTGGGCCCAGTTGTGCTGGACAGAAACATAATTGTTCAGTAATCTAATTAGTTATATGGTTTGACCTTATCATCCCATGGTGATGATTATTAGAAAGTTTGACAAGTGACCTGCAATATAAGCATAGCTTCGTGTCTAAGCATGACCTGACCATTTACTTATCGACAATTGGGGAGACGATGGCCTAGTGGTATTATCACTGGACTGTTAATCCAGAGACCCAGGTCATGTTCTGGGGGCCTTGGTTCAAATCCTGCTATGGCAGATGGTGGAATTTGAATTCAATAAATATCTGGAATTAAGAATCTAATGACAACAAATATCCATTGCCAGTTGTCAGAAAACACCCATCTGGTTCACTAATGTCTTTTAGGGAAGGGTGTCTGCTGTTCTTACCTGATCTACATGTGACTCCAGACCTACAACAAAGTGGCTGACTTTCAACTACCCTCTGGGCAATCGGGAATAGGCAATAAATGCTGCCTAACCAGTGATGGCCCATTGTCCACTTCAAACTAAATTCGGAGCAACATGGGAAAATGAAATGCTGCCTTTTTGATAAGGGTTTTGGGCTCAAATTCACCCAATAGCTTTCAGGACTTTTTCTATTCTTGGTGGTAGGTGGAGAAACCTTGCATTTGTTACTGGTCTTAAAGATCGAGGTACTTGACTGCCAAGTCAAAGTCCTGATGACTATACAGTGTAGCAGTATCCACAGTACTGTTAGATGAGGAATTCCAAATCTTGTTTGAACAATAATGTATTTCCCAGGTAGGAATGTGTTTCAGGAGAGCTTGCAGGTTGTAGTGTAATGCCTCACTGGCGTAGCACATTGGATATCAAGTCCAACTATTCTCAAAGTCAAAGTTACAATTCCCCAATTTACCTGCCATTTAAACCCAGGTAGACTGATAATTCTGACCGAGTTTCTGTTCCTAACAAGTAAATAGATTCAAATTTCACAGACAATTATGAACAATTGACACACAATTCTACTGGGTAAAAACAATGACTGCAGATGCTGGAAACCAGATTCTGGATTAGTGGTGCTGGAAGAGCACAGCAGTTCAGGCAGCATCCAAGCTCCTTGGATGCTGCCTGAACTGCTGTGCTCTTCCAGCACCACTAATCCAGAACACAGTTCTACTGGTTAAAACTCTAATCTACTGATAACCAACCCCGACACAGACAAAGCATGTGTTATTGGTAGAGAGAAAGACTGAGCAGGCTCATCGGTGGGTTATTCCTGAAAAGAGTGAGAGATTGGGTTGTCACATCCTGCAAGACTGAAAAATACCCCCCAACCCAAAAATCGCCAGACATGTCAGCAGAACAAATTAACCTTTTAAAGTCTCATTCCCACTTTTTATCATTCTATGATAATCAACTAAATGGGGTTGACAAAGTTGTTACCAGCTTAGTCACAAGAATCTGACAGCCAGTATTTAAGCAAGTTATTGACACGCAACATACGATGGTTATAACAACAAGAATTACTAGTCCATGCAGTACATATAATCCCCAGAATCCTCCCACGTGGAAAAAGTGTTCACCAGTAAAGTTCTTAAATCCTCAGTCCTTAGTGACCACTCCATTTCCACCTCACCAAGTTGAGTGGAATCGAGCAAGTTATCCGAAATCTCTTTCCGTAAAGTCCAAGCTGAAAACAAAATCTAGTCTGGCAGGGGTCAGTTCTGTTGTGTACAGTGGATAGGGAGCCCAGGCCTCTGGGGATGCAGAGATTAGTGCTGTTCTTGCAAGCTTGAAGGGGTCCCATGCAATGAAGTGTGCTCACAAGGCAAGGTGCATATGTAGGGTTAGATGTAGCCATCTGTTTGCTTTTGGCCATCTTCCTGTTCAACTTTGCAAATTCCAACCGGAGATTCTGAGGATTTTTGGAGTCAAATCAAATGCCATTTAAGGCTTTTTTTGCTTCTGCTATCAAATGTAACAAAACCAACTGGCTGTTTTGATGTTAGTTTGATCAGTGAACCTTCATATTCCTTAAATGATCGAAAGAGAAGGTAAAGCTCACGTGGTTTAATATCCATAGGAAGGCCACTGACAAAAACCGTACGGACCTCCTCTTCACCATTTGTGAATGGGGTGCTAATCTACCGGGCTACTTTGTCTTCCACGATGTTTTGAGTATTTTTGGAGTCGCACTTGTCCAGCCAAGTGGGGAGTTTATTGTCAGATGTCTGATCGTTTTGGAGATGGTGGACAGGCTTAGGAGGTGAGTTAACTGCTCTGGGTTCTTAGCCTTAGATATGTTCTTTTAGCTACCATATTTATATTGCTAGTTTAATTCAATTTTCCATCAATAGTAATCCCCAGGATTAGTGATTGTGATATAATGTCAGTGAATGTCTAAGGAGCAATGGTTAATTCTCATTTGTTGGGGATGGCCAGCTATGTTGTTTCATTGGAGATGGTCATCGCCCATCACTTGTCTGGTGCGAATGTCATTTACCACTTGCCAGCACAAATTTGGGTATTTTCTAGGTCTTGTTGCATTTGGGCCCCTGATAATTGGGAGTAGGCTTATGGGGCTGTAACTGGCTAGGTTGAATTACCTGTGGATTTTGTACTGGATATTCCCAGGCCATTTTCCACATTTTTGGAAAGATGCCAGTTGTTGTATCTGTACAGGAATAGCATGTTAGGATTACAACAAAATCTGGAGTACAGTCTTGAGTATTATTTCTGGAATGATGTCAAGGCACTTAATCTTGCAGTATTCATTGCCCTTGGTTGTTCCTTGCTATCACATGAAGTTAATGGCTAAAGCTTGGTGAAAGTGAGAACTGCAGATGCTGGAGATCAGAGTCGAGAGTGTGTTGCTGGAAAAGCACAGAAGGTCAGGCAGCATCTGAGGTGCAGGAGAATTGATTTTTTTTTTTGTTCCTTCCTGATTTGTACAACAACATCAATGATTAAGGGGAGATCTAATAGAAACTTACAAGATAATACATGGCTTGGAAAGGGTGGACGCTAGGAAATTGTTTCCGTTAGGCGAGGAGACTAGGACCCGTGGACACAGCCTTAGAATTAGAGGGGTAAATTCAGAACAGAAATGCGGAGACATTTCTTCAGCCAGAGAGTGGTGGGCCTGTGGAATTCATTGCCACAGAGTGCAGTGGAGGCTGGGACGCTAAATGTCTTCAAGGCAGAAATTGATAAATTCTTGATGTCACAAGGAATTAAGGGCTACGGGGAGAATGCGGGTAAGTGGAGTTGAAATGCCCATCAGCCATGATTGAAAGGCGGAGTGGACTCGATGGGCCGAAAGGCCTTACTTCCGCTCCTATGTCTTATGGTCTTATGACTGGAGATGGGATTTGGTATTAAAATATTATCGTGATGGCTGCAGATGTGAGGTGTGACTACTTGGATAACTGGCCAGGTTGACTTTGCTAGGTGAAATAAAATCAAGGTGGGATGGTTGTTCTTCAGAATACTTGGCAGGAGTAAATATTAAAAACAAGTTTTCTAATGTGCTGCACAAGAATGGTGTGCAGTTCTGGACGACAGACTAGGAAAGATGTGGAGGCTTTGGAGAGGGTGCAAAAGAGGTTTACCAGGATGCTGCCTGGATTGGAGCATATTAATTATCAGGAGAAACTTGGATTGTTTGCATGGTGACCTGATTCATGAGGTTTAGACAATATGGATAGTCAGAGTCTTTCTCCAAGGTTGGAAATGCCACATACTAGGCAGTAAAGTGAGAGGGGTAATGTGAGTTTAAAGTAGATTTGCAAGGCAAGTTTTTTTTATGCAGAGGGTGGTAGGTGCCTAAATTTAGACTGCCAAGAAGGTGGTAGAAACAGATAGAGCAATGTTTAAGGTATTTAGGCAGACACATGAACAGGCAGTGAATAAAGGGATATAAATTAGAGTGGTGCTGGAAAAGTACAGCAGATCAGGCAGCATCTGAGGAGCAGAAAAATCGAAGTTTCGGGCAAAAGCCCTTCAAAATTAATAGCATTTTTCATTCCCACAGTTATGTTGTGCATAATTGCTATTGTACAGTAACCGTGAAGAATGTATTTGTTGTGTGAAACAGTAGAATAAATGCAGCAAATCCTTTCCTCCTTCCTCAGTGTTTTTTCTTTTCCCCCCAACCCCAAAACTAACAAAACAGATTAACCGTTATTCTTCCAACTGAATTAATTTAAATTTACAAATCAATGGTACTTCTTTTGAATCTCCAATTTAGTGTCTCCTCATGAAGTCAAAGTAGTTTTATTATTGATGCTGATCCGTTTGATTCTGGTGCTGTTACTAACAATACTGGGCCATTACTCTTCAATTTTTCTTCCTTCACCTTTTCCACTCCCTCTCACTTTCTTTCTTCCATTTAATATGGGATTAAGAATGCATTAAAAGCAACAGACAATAGTAAGTACAATGACATTCAGAGGCCACCCATATTAACAAAGGAAGTGGTACACCAAAGGCTGTCACTTTTGAGGTAATTTCACAATCGAGAGTGGTTTGCAGACTGAAGTCACTTGTGCATTCTAATTCTTGACGTTTAGAATATATAATCCTGTTTGGATAGCTGGTAAATATTGCAAAGTAAATCTAAAGTTTTGATTTGGTTAAGCTGTGAAATGAAATCCTGTCTAAGCAAAATTGAAACAACTTGTCTTTTGTCACAACGTTTTGTGTCTTCTCTAGACCAAATATGCAGGTGGCATTTTAAAGTATGAAACAGTGGCTCTTTTGATATAGCTAATGGCTATCTCTTAAGGTGCCATAAGGGAGTAGAGTGAATTATGCATTTCTTTCCTCCCTGAGGATCTTTTTGTCTAGCCAGTCTATCAGGGATGGAGAATGTAATGATTGCTGTGTTGACTTATTAATGTCATGGATGGATTTCATGCATTATTTTAGACTTCTGTTTTGGGGTAAAATAGTTCCCATGAGCAAATTGTAAAATTTCTAAACATAAATGTAAGGAGTTTG
Organism: Chiloscyllium plagiosum; assembly: GCF_037043375.1. Classification (NCBI taxonomy): domain Eukaryota; kingdom Metazoa; phylum Chordata; class Chondrichthyes; order Orectolobiformes; family Hemiscylliidae; genus Chiloscyllium; species Chiloscyllium plagiosum. The sequence goes on from NW_028270146.1 coordinate 10,686,383, forward strand.
TAGTAATTGCAGATCACTATGTACTTGGAAAATCTGTCATGGCTGGAACTAGGATGATAAATATCTCCACGTGTATATGCTGAAAGGATAACAAAAGTGGCAAATGTCCCAAGTGTGTTATTGTCAGCATTACATATGGAGATGAACTTAATGTCATTACTGGTCAAGACAGATGTTATTTTTCCTGAGTGCTTTTTAAAATCAGAAGGACTGTGCCACTGCTATTTCCTTCTCACCACAACTCCTTTTCAATCTGTGACCCCTCTGTTCCATGCTTGTGCTGTGGAACCTTGTTTAAAAACTGCTCTGCTTGAATTTCCAAATTGCGTATCAGAAGGTGCATGTTGTTGGTAGGGAGATTATAGCTGAATTTATCCTATTAAGTGCGTACGCATACCAACATGTCCACTGGATAGCCATTGGTGTGGTTGACTTTCCTTTTGTGTTGTAGGCATTGTGCCCAACAGTGCTGTTCCAGACATTGCTCTGATGGAAAAGGCGAGTCTGGTCAACAAAATATCGAAGTATTAATGTTTATTCCTTAAAAACAGATTAATTTAGCCTCGACTGCTGGTCCTCGACCTCACTATATTGAAATGTGACTGACTTTTTAAAAAGATTTTAAGGCAATAATTTGTGTTTTTGGTTCACTGAGTAATGTGATTGACCACCACCCATTCCCGAGTGCAGAAAGTCTTCCTGTACTGTCGAGTTCTACAGCACAAAACAGACCCTTCATTCCCTTCGTCCGCGACGGCCATATGTGACCTAGTGCCATTTGCCAGCATTTGGCCTATATCCCTCTAAACACTTCCAATTCATATACCCATCCAGAATCCTTTTAAATGTTGTAATTGTATCCACGTCCACCCCACACACTGGCAGCTTGTTCCATACAAGCTTTCTCTGCGTAAAAAAAGTTACCTCTCTGTTCCTTTTTAAATCTTTCCCCCTCACCATAAACCTATGCTGTCTAGTTTTGGGCTCCCCCACCCTATGAAAAAGACCTTGGATCTTCACTTTATCCATGTCTCTCTCGATTTTGTAAACCTCTATAAGGTCACCCTTAGCATCTGATGTTCCAGGAGAAAAGAATGCCCCAGCCTATTCAGCCTCTCCCAATAACTCTAACCCTCGAGTCCCAGCAACACCCTTGTATATCTTTTCTTTTCATAACTATGTCCACAGGCTAGTACAATCTCTGTGCAGTGCGCTCTCAGTTATCTGAATATTATTAGTGAGAAACAAAAGTGAAACCTAATTTTTATTCACTTTACATCCCTTTATACTTGCATTGTCTAGACATGTTGCATAGATTGACTTCTGCTTTTCAACAAAAATGCATGCAATGTCTGAATTTAATCTTCAAACGTTGGTTAAAAAACTTTAAATCCTAATGCAAAAACACAATTTGACTAACTTAATAAACATTTTTTAAAAAGTGACCTTGAAAATTATTTTGGCCATCTGTGACATGCACATTGCCGGTTTCTTACCAAGTTAAACAAAGAAGATCTTGTAACCAAAAGTCAAAGTGCACACTGTGTTCTGGTTCATGACCATCATTAGGATATCAACAAAGTACTCTTCAGATGTGGAAAAAGTTTCACAGACTTTTGTTCTTAATCTGAAGAATGGTTTAAACCAAAGAAAGCGAGGATGTAAACAAATGACAACAGGAACAAGAGAAGTTTTTATATTTTGTGGGGATAATTGGTGTTTCTGGCAAGACCTGTACTTGTTGCCCACAAACTGTGTGGATTGCCAGGCTAGTTAAGCGTCAACTACATTTCTGTGGATCTGGAATTATGTAGGCCAGACTAAGTGAGGATGGCAAATTCCTTTCCTTAAAGGGATCTGATGGGTTTTTAAGATGATGATGGTTTCATGGCTACCTTGCCTGAGATGAGCTTTTAATTTTGGATTTATTAGTGATTTTTGATCCCATCATCTGCCATAATGGGATTTGAATCTGCCTCCCCAAAGCATTAACCTGGGCCTTTGCATTACTACTCTGCGTTAACATTATGCCGTGGCCCATTGCACATTTTTTTTTATACTCATCTTGTGGGATGTGGGCATCACTGGCTGGCCAGCATTTATTGCTCATCTCAAGTACCCTTGAGAATGTGGTGGTGAGCTGCTTTCTTGAACTACTGTAGTGCACCTGCTGTGGGTTGAACCACAAAGCCGTTAGGGAGGAAATGCCTGGATTTTGACCCAGCGACAGTGATTGAAGCATATCAATTGTACTGACTTTGGTGAATATTCCTCTTGGTGTAGAAGTGCCCATATATTTTCTTGAATAAAGTCAGTGATAAAAGGATAGTGGTTATAAAATCTTTGTATTGCAGATCCTTTAACCAAATAACAGAACACAGAACAGTACAACACAGTACAGGCCCTTCGGCCCTTGATGTTGTGCCAACCTTTTATCCTACTCTAAGATCAGACTAGCCTCCATACCCTGCATTATACTATCATCCATGTGTCTATCCAAGAGTCGCTTAAATGTCCCTAATCCCCTCCAAGCCCCTCACCATCCTGACTTGGAAATATATCCCATTCCTTCACTGTTACTGGGTCAAAACCCTGGAATTCCCTCCCTACCAGCATTGTGGGTCAACCCACAGCAAGTGGACTACAGCAATTCAACAAGGCAGCTCACCCCACATTCTCAAGGGACAATAATCAGCAATCGAAAGTGTGCAGATATATTTTGTCGTATGGTTCAACAAAAAGACTGGAAGTGGTGGCACAAGTAGCAGTTTACCAGGGCTCAAAATTAAACGTAAAACAAGCATTACTTTGGCACGCTTGATAATGTTCTTCGCTTTTAGTAAGAGGTTTTACTGTACATTGAATATCTTGGTCAGTTATTAAGTTTGTATGCTTATCACATAAGAAACATTATGCAAATTTTGATTCTGATGGCAAGTCCGTGTTTTGTCATCTCCACTAAGATTTTATTTGTGAAATGCTGCTTCATTGATGGGGATGCCATTACCAATGGTTTCCTTGCCCATTTGTACCCTTAAAAGATCAAAGAAAATCACTGTAAATGTGATGAGCATGACAATTCCATTGCAGAATATCTTTTTGCTAACAATCTATGCATATTTCTAAAAGCTGAGCAGATATAAAATTTGCCATGTTTCAACAATTAAAATTGTACTTTGAATAAGACGTAGGAGCAGAAGTAGACAATTCAACCCTTTGAGCCTGCTTCACCATTCAATATGATCATGGCTGATATCATCTCAGCCTCAACTCCACTTTCCTACCTACTCTCTATAAACCCTTCAATGCATTGCTAATTAAAAATCTAACACCTCATCAAATTTATTCAGTGTGTGAGCATCCACTGAAATCTGGGATAGTGAATTCAACAGATTCAAAATTTTTTGAGAAATAATTTCACCTTATCTCTGTTTTAAATCTGCTATTTATCCTACAACAATGACCTCTTATTCTAGATTGTCCCACGAGAGGATATATCTACTTTGTCGATCACCTTTTAGCATTTTATGTTCCTCAATTAAATCTCCTCTCATTTTCTTAGAACTCTAGAGAGTATAGGCCCAAACTGTCCAATCTTTCTTCAGAAGACAAATCCCTTATCTCTGAATCAGACAACACAAAAGAAGCCCTTTTAGCCCAACAAATTTGTACTGCCAAAAATATACTACCACCTACACTCATCCCACTTTCCAGCACTTGTCATAACACTCAAGGCTATGGGCCATTTCAAGAGGTGATCCAAATACATTTTAAATGTTGGGGTTTCCTGCCTGAACTACAAGCTCGATCAGTGGCTTCCAGACCCCTGCCACCCTCGGGGTTAAAGTTTTCCTCACATCTTGTCTCAACCTTCTGCATTTTGCTTTGTTTTTGACCCTCAACTAAGGGAAATAGCTCCTTTCTATCCACTCTAGCCATAAGATATTGGCGTAGAATTAGGCCATTCAGCCATCATGAGATTGCGGTGTTTCAAACTTGGATGCCCAGAAATTCTGATCAGCAAAGTTGTCAGTAGTTCTCACTGGTAGAACGTTGAATCAAATAGAATGATATCCACGATGAGTGGAAGCTCTGGACTGGTGAGTCCTAATTAGCAGAATTGCTTTCATATCGCTCGAAAAACCACTCAGAAGTGAGCCATACTAGAGCCAAATAGAGTTCTGGGCAAGTCATTATTTAACATCAGGATCTCTGTGAAAGGCTGGTCACATGATGCAATTACAGCTAAACCTGAAAGAAAATTGAAAAGTTTTTGTATCCATTCTTGAGATGTGAGCTTTAGCTGGGCCAGTATGGTGTCTGTACACCAACAATGTGTTAACGGAGACCCAACAATACTAAAGAGACAGCAGTATATTTCCAAGTCAGGCTATTGAGTGACTTGGAAATGAACATGCAAGTTATGGTGATCCTCATTCTATGTATCTGCTCTTCCTACTTATAGGGTCATAAAGATGTACAGCACAGAAACAGACCCTTCGGTCCAACCCATCCATGTCGACCAGATATCTCAACCCAATCTAGTTCCACCTGCCATCACCTGGCCCATATCCCTCTAAACCCTTCCCATTCATATAACCATCCAAATGCCTTTTAAATATTGCAATTGTACTAGCCTCCATCACTTCCTCTGGCAGCTCATTCCATACAATCATCACCCTCTGAGTGAAAACGTTGCCCCTTAGGTCTCTTTTATATCTTTCCCCTCTCTCCCTAAACCTATGTCCTCAAGTTCTGGACTCCCCCAGGGGAAAGACTTTTTGTCTATTTATCCTATCCATACCCCCCATGATTTTGTAAGTCTCTATAATGTCACCCCTCAGCCTCCGACGCTCCTGGGAAAACAGCCCCAGCCTGTTCAGCCTCTCCCTATAGCTCAGATCTTCCAACCCTGGCAACATCCTTGTAAATTTTTTCTGAACCCTTTCAAGTTTCACAACATCTTTCCGACAGGAAGGAAAACAGAATTGCACGCAATATTCCAACGGTGATCTAACCAAAGTCCCGTACAGTCGCAACATGACCTCCCAACTCCTGTACTCAATACTCTGACCAATAAAGGAAAGCATACCAAACACTGCCTTCACTACCATATCTTCCTGTGACTCCACTTTCAAGGAACTATGAACCTGCACTCCAAGGTCTCTTTGTTCAGCAACACTCCCCAGAACCTTACCATTAAGTGTATAAGTCCTGCTAAGATTTGCTTTCCCAAAATGCCACACCTTGCATTTATCTGAATTAAACTCCATCTGCCACTTCTCAGCCTATTGGCCCATCTGGTCAAGATCCTGTTGTAATCTGAGGTAACCTCCTTCACTGTCCAGTACACCTCCAATTTTCTCATGGAGGTGGGTTTGGAAGCTGCTGACTCAGCAAAATTGGCAGTTTCTGCGCTGCATCTTCTAGATGGTACTTGCTGCTGTGCTTTGGTGAAGGAAGTGACTGTGGATGTGGTACCAATCAAGTGGGCTGGATAGTGTCATAGTTATTGAGTGCTGTTGGGAGCTGCACGCATCCAGGCAAGGGGACAGTGTACAATCACACGTCTGACTTCTCTCTTGTAGATTGTAGACAGGCATTGGGGAATCAGGAGGTGAGTTATTCACTGCAGGATTCCCAGCCTCTGACCTGCTCTTGTAGCCACAGTATATATGGCTCATGCTGGTCAGCGGTAAGCCCCAGGGTGATGTAAATCTGATGGTGATCGAGCACTTGGGAAACTAATTGGTACGAATTGAAAAGTGGACATCACTAAGGAGTAGGAAATTCCACCGTTGAGTTGGTCAACCTGCATCCATTTTGAAGCTTATGTCAAACATCTTGGAACGGTTCCAGAAGCAGGCATCCTTTTCAGCAAGGGAATCATTGTTGAAAAGATTGGCTGCCTTTTCTGATGCTGAAGAAGCACTGCTAACATTCCCATCTCTGGGGAAGGACCTGGGTCACATGTTCAGCCGCTGATGGATAACTGACCACATTCAAGATAAGGCTCGACATTGTCTTCCGAATGGTAAGCATTGAGAGTACTGCGTTTACAGCAGTACTGTAAAGTAGCCTTTCTTATGTCCTGCTATTTTGCTGTCTTTTACCAGAATGCTGTTTTATGTTTAAATGTGAAATATTGGAGAGCAGAGCAAGGAACGTGTCACTACTATAATGATGGCATGACAATACTGCTGCTACTTATTACAGGAAGGTCTGAGAACACACATTGCTTTGTGAATGTCAAGACAATACTCCTGTAATTTGTGGTTAATGAAATTGCATAGATATCCTCCATGCTTTTAAGGCACGAATCAGGAAAGTGGACAAAATGTATGGACAGAAGAGAAGGAAGATTATCATCGTTACAGACTGCAGCCCCGTGGACCCTGTCATTACTAGCCTTAAATGTCAAGGTGACCTTGCCTCTTGTTATGAAGGTGTAGGTGTGTACTGTACCTTTTGAGAGAGAGAGGAAGCTGTCAAGGACTTGGAGAAGCACAGTGTACTGAAAGATTTAAAAATGTAACATTTAGTTGATACAAATAGCTGGTGCTGTGTTGCCATGAAACAAAAACAAATTCAAATTCAGCTGATCAGTTTAAATTATGCCCCAGATACCAAAATCCAATCGAATTTGAGTTTTACTGTTGGAGATGACATCAAACCAATGAAATGATGTAATGTTTTGGGGTGTAAAACCGGACATTTTGAACAGTTGGGAGAGCAGCACTGAGCGCCAACAAACAGACAGCTAGCAGAGTCACTCTCTGAAAGGTATCTGTCTATAAGAAATTTGTGCAGCAGAACATCACAGTCGACGTAGAGGAATCTAGAGAGAAAATTCGACATCCAAAGACCATACCTAGGTTTGAAATTGATTTTGTTGTAAATTTAAGAGGGAATTTATTGGACCAGTATTGTAGAATGGCAGGTAAAAGATCGGTTTGTGAGAAAGGAGTTGTATATAACTGTTGTTTCAATGTTCTCTCTTGAATTTAAGGAATAAAATCGCTAATTTTTACTTTAAATAGTGACCTGAGATAGTTCTTTGCCTCTCAAATTTTAACAGATTGCAGCATGAGGTGAGCTTCTGTGTGTCAGGTTTAAATTAAGAGGGTTCACACCGTGTCGTAACGCTCAACGCCATGACCAAGTTCCAGTTAACGGATTAGTTGGGTAACTAGAACCTGGAAACTCCGCCAGTGGCATCTGATTTGTCAGGTTATCCAGGCCATCAATAAGGAGCAGGAGTATGATCTAACTATTCTAGAGACCATGTTCATGAAGGTGGCGTGGAAAAATGTAATAGCAAAGTCACAATTGTTGACTGTCTTGCCCCGTGGGGTTCAAATCCTCTACAGTTATGCAAGAGGCTGAGAATGAAGAGGAGCAGGGTGAAGGTAGCCAACCTTATGAATAAGCTCTTCTCCTCATGTGTGTGTGGCCGTCATGGAAGATTTATACTGAGGTGAAAAATACTATACACTGAACAACAGAAGACTGAGATGAGGAAATTCTTCTGAGGATTAAGTGTCTTTGGACCCCTTGCCACTGAGAGCTGTGGGAGCAGAGTCCTTGTGTACATTTTAAGGTTACAATAGATAGGGGAATTTTGTCTTCATTGCTAAAGGGATTGAGTTTAAAAGCAGCGAGGTTATTTTGTAGCTGTACAGGACGCAAGTGATGCCACACCTGTAGTACTATGTGCAGTTTTGGTCTCCTTGCTTGAGAAAGGATGTACTGGTGAGAATGTGTATAGGCTTCAAAGTTTGTGAGAAGATTTGTAGCTCGGGTGCTTGTTGTTGTGGTTCTGTTCGCCGAGCTGGGAATTTGTGTTGCAGACGTTTCGTCCCCTGTCTAGGTGACATCCTCCGTGCTTGGGAGCCTCCTGTGAAGCGCTTCTGTGTTGTTTCCTCCGGCATTTATAGTGGTTTGTCTCTGACGCTTCCGGTTGACAGTTTCAGCTGTCCGTTGTAGTGGCCGGTATATTGGGTCCAGGTTGATGTGTTTGTTGATAGAATCTGTGGATGAGAGCCATGTCTCTAGGAATTCCCTGGCTGTTCTCTGGCTTGTCCTATAATAGTGGTGTTGTCCCAGCCAAACTCATGTTGCTTGTCATGTGTGTGTGGCTACTAAGGATAGCTGGTCGTGTCGTTTCGTGGCTAGTTGGCGTTCATGGATGCGGGTCATTAGCTGTCTTGCTGTTTGTCCTATGTAGTGTTTTGTGCAGTCCTTGTGCAGTTGAACACCTACTAGCCACGAAACGCCACAACCAGCTATTCTTAGTAGCCACACACGCAAATGACAGGCAACATGAGTTCGACTGGGACAACACGGTGGCACAATGGTTAGCACTGCTGCCTCTCAGCGCCAGAGACCTGGGTTCAATTCCCGCCTCAGGCGACTGACTGTGTAGAGTTTGCACATTCTCCCCGTGTCTGCGTGGGTTTTCCCTGAGTGCTCCGGTTTCCTCCCACAGTCCAAAAATGTGCAGGTTAGGTGAATTGGCCATGCTAAAATGCCTATAGTGTGAGGTGAAGGGGTAAATGTAGGGGAATGGGTCTGGGTGGGTTACGCTTCGGCGGGTCGGTGTGGACTTGATGGGCTGAAGGGCCTGTTTCCACACTGTAAGTGATCTAATCTATTCTAGGACAAGCCAAACAGAGAACAGCCAGGGAATTCCTAGAGGCATGGCACTCATCCACAGATTCAATCAATAAGCACATTGATCTGGAACCAATATACCGGCCACTGCTGCGGACAGCTGGAACTGACAACCGGAAGCGGCAGAGACAAACCACTATAAATGCCGGAGGAAACAACACAGAAGTGCTTCACAGGAGGCTCGCAAGCACTGAGGATGTCACCTAGACAGGGGACGAAACGTCTGCAACACAAATTCCCAGCTCTGCGAACAGAGCCACAACAATGTGTATAGGGTATAAGCAGGTAGGGAAAGAGTTAAGTTCTGTGTTTTGTGAAACAAGAGGTTCAGCTGGGCATGGCTCTTATTAGATAAGAACTTGCAGTTAGCAATAGGGTGCTGGAGGTGAAAAAGCATTCATTATATACAGCCATTTAACAATATTGGAAGCATTCAGTATGCAAGGTCAGCCAACAAGGGGAAAAGTATCCATTTGTAATAATCCAGTTAACAAGGTTAAGAAGATTCATTGTCTAACAGTAAAGGGCTTGGTCTCTGCTATTGATATTCGTTGATTGTAATGTCACCCAATTAATATATATGTTGCCTTATCTGGATGCTCCTCCCTGTAAAATGGCTATATAGTTCATTGAGAAACTGCTGATCCAGAGAAGACCTCATGTCCCTGTGTACATGGGTGATCTCGCTCACGCTCTCTCTCTAGCTCGCGCGCGTCCTCTCGCGCTCTCTGTGTGTGTATGTAGAATGGTATAACTCTGGTATGTCGGATGGATCAGTTTTTGTCCAATGTGTACAGGAAGGTTTCCTGACACAGTATGTCGAAGGGCCAACAAGAGGGGAGACCACAATGGATTTGGTGCTTGGTAATGAATCAGGCCAGATGTTTGATCTAGTTGTAGGTGAGCACTTTGGGGAGTGTGAGCATAATTCAGTTACGTTTAGTTTAGCAATGAAAAGGGTACATGCCACAGGTCCAGAATTATCAATGGGGTAAAGGCAATTATATTGCGATTAGGCAAGAATTAGGATGCATAGAATGGGGCAGCAAAATGCAGGGGATGCAGACAATGGAAATGTGAAGCTGCTTTAACGAACAGATATTGCCTGTCCCTGTCAGGCAGGGAGGAAGTGATAAGGTAAGGGAATCGTGGTTTACTACAGAAATTGCATCTCTTGCTAAGCAGAAGAAGGAGACTTATGTGTTGATGAGGTAAGATGGTTCACATGAGGCGAAGGAGAGTTACAGATCAGCTAAGAAGGATTTAAAGAGAGTTAAAAAGAGCAGAGAGGACACGAGCAGCCTTTAGCAAATAGAATAAAGGAGAACCCTAAAGCTTTCTATAGGTATGTGAGGAATAAAAGGATGACTAGGGTAGGATTAGGGCCAGTCAAAGACAGAAGTGGGAAGTTGAGTGTGGACCCTGTGGAGATTGGAGCGATGCTAAATGAACATTTCTCATCGGTTTTCACTCAGGAGAAAGGAGAATATTCTAGAGAAGAATGAAGTACGAGACATTAGACTAGAAAGGATCGAGGTTAGTTACGAACAGGTGTTAGCGATTCTAGAAGCAGTGAAATTAGACCAGTACCCTGGGCCAGAAGGGATTTATCCGAGGATTCTCTGGGAAGCTCGGGAGGAGATAGCAGAGCCTTTGGCTTTGATATTTGAGTTGTCATTGTCTACAGGTTTAGTACCAGAGGACTGGAGGATTGCAAGTGTGCCCTTGTTCAAGAAGGGCAGCAGAGATGACCCAGGTAATTATAGACCAGTAAGCCTTCCTTCTGTTGTAGGAAAGGTTTTGGAAAGGATTATAAGAGAGAGGATTTATACTCATCCAGCAAGCAACAATTTGATTTCAGATAGTCAACATGGTTTCGTCAAGGGCAGGTCGTGTCTCACAAACCTCATTGAGTTTTTTGAGAAGGTGACCGAGCATGTAGATGAGGGTAGGGCAGTTGACGTGGTATACATGGACTTCAATAAAGCCTTTGATATGGTTCCACATGGTAGGCTATTGAAGAAAATGCAGATTCATGGAATTGAGGGTAATTTAGCAGTTTGGATTAGAAACTGGCTTTCTGAAAGAAGGCAGCTGGTGGTGGTTGATGGAAAATAGTCAGCCTGGAGTCCGCAAGGATCTGTTTTGGGACCACTGCTGTTTGTCATTTTTATAAATGACTTAGGCGCAGGCATAGGTGGATGGATTAGTACATTTGCAGATGACACTAAAGTCGGTGAAGTGGTGTAATATTCTTCCAAACTGTCCAAGTTGAAGAGGGACTTGGATAAACTGCAGAATTGGGCTGAGAGGTGTCAAATGGAGTTCAATGTAGATAAATGTGAGGTGATGCACTTTGGGAAGAATAACAGGAAGGCAGAGTACTGGGTCAATGGAAAGATTCTTGGTAGTGTGGATATGCAGAGGGATCTTGGAGTCTATCCCTGAAAGTTGCCACCCAGGTGGATAGTGCTGTTAAGAAGGCATACAGTGTGTTAGTTTTCATTCGTAGAGGGATTGAGTTCCGGAGCCACAATATCACGCTGCAACTATCCAAAACGCTGATGCGGCCACACTTGGAATATTGTGTACAGTTCTGGTCCCCATATTTGAGGAAGGATGTTGGAAGCATTTGAAAAGGTGCAGAGGAGATTAACCAGGATGTTGCCTGATCTGGACGGAAGGTCTTATGAGGAAAGGTTGAGAGACTTGGGTCTGTTCCCACTGGAAAGAAGGCAGCTAAGAGGGGATTTGATAGAGACATACAAGATGATCAGAGGATTAGGTAGGATAGACAGTGAAAGTCTTTTTCCTAGGATGATGACGTCAGCTTGTACGAGGGGACATGACTGCAAATTGAGGGGTGATAGATTTAAGACAGATATCAGAGGCAGGTTCTTTATGCAGGGAGTGTTAAGGGCATGGAATGCCCTACCTGTTAATGTAGTCAACTCAGCCACATTAGGGAGATTCAAACAATCCTTAGATAAGCACATGGATGATTTTGGGATAGCGTAGGGGGACGAGCTGAGAATAGTTCACAGGTCGGCGCAACATCGAGGGCTTGAAGAGCCTGTTCTGTGCTATGTTCTAGACTGAGATTATATTCGTTGGAATTCAGAAGAATGAGGGGGGAATCTTATAGAAACACGCAAAACTAGGAAGGGTTGCTGTGGTTCTGTTCGCTGAGCTGGGAATTTGTGTTGCAGACGTTTCGTCCCCTGTCTAGGTGACATCCTCAGTGCTTGGGAGCCTCCTGTGAAGCGCTTCTGTGATCTTTCCTCCGGCATTTGTAGTGGTTTGAACAATAAAGGAATTAAGGGATATAGTGAAAGCACAAGTAAGTGGATCTGAGTCTACGAAAAGATCAGCCATTGGATGGCGGAGGAAGCTCGAAGGGCCAGATGGCTGCCTCCTGCTGCTAGGCCTTATGTTCTAAGTCACTCACCATCCTGACTTGGAAATATACCAATGTTCCTTCACAGGCATTGGGTCAAATTCTGGAATTCCTTCTCTACCGCCATTGTGGGTCAACCCACAGTAGGTGGACTGCAGCGATTCAAAAAGGCAGCTCACCATCACCTTCTCAAGGACAAACAGGTGTGGGCTATCGATGATGGTCAGACAGCGATGCCCAAGTGTCACAAATACATTTTTAAAAACCCATTTTCTTATGCTATTCCATATTCCTTGATGTCCATGCTGTGTATAAAACAATCAATCTTTGTCTTGAACCTACTCAATGTCTGAACTCCTGCTCTCTGGGGTAGAGAATACCAAAGATTCACTACCTTGTGTATGAAGAAATTCTTCTCAGTCCTAAGTAGCTTACTTCTTCTTCTAAGACTCTTTCCTGGTCTTGCAGTCTCTGCCAAGAGGAAAATCTTTTCCCATTTCCCTGACTAGGCCTTTAAGACTTTTTAAATTCTCAATGAGATCATTTCTCACTCTTCTAAACTATAGAGAATACAGATCTTGTATGCTCAGTCACTCCTCCAGGACCGTCCTGTGGTATCAGAAATTGGTTTGGAGAATCTTGGCTTTAACCTCCTCTGTGGCGGGGACTAAAACTGCACACAACATTGCAGGTGCAGTTTCATCCAGGCTCTACACAACTGATAGAAATTGTCTTTATTCCTGTACTCACATCATTTACAATCATTCACCTTTCTAATTGCTTGCTGCACCTGCATGTTAGCTTCCTGTGGCTTGTGTAGAAGGACATTCGGGTCCCTTTTGGATGTCAGCTTTTCTCAATCTCTTTTTCTCGCTCTCTCGCGCGCTCTCTCGCGCGCTCTCTCGCGCGCTCTCTCGCGCGCTCTCTCGCGCGCTCTCTCTCGCGCGCTCTCTCGCGCGCGCTCTCTCGCGCGCGCTCTCTCGCGCGCGCTTTCTCGCGCTCTCTCTCGCGCGCTTTCTCGCTCTCGCTCTCGCGCGCTTTCTCGCTCTCGCTCTCGCGCGCTTTCTCGCTCTCGCTCTCGCGCGCTTTCTCGCTCTCGCTCTCGCGCGCTTTCTCGCTCTCGCGCGCTTTCTCGCTCTCGCGCGCTTTCTCGCTCTCGCGCGCTTTCTCGCTCTCGCGCGCTTTCTCGCTCTCGCGCGCTTTCTCGCTCTCGCGCGCTTTCTCGCTCTCGCGCGCTTTCTCGCTCTCGCTCTCGCGCGCTTTCTCGCTCTCGCTCTCGCGCGCTTTCTCGCTCTCGCTCTCGCGCGCTTTCTCGCTCTCTCTCTCGCGCGCTTTCTCGCTCTCGCGCGCTTTCTCGCTCTCGCTCTCGCGCGCTCTCTCGCTCTCGCGCGCTCTCTCGCTCTCGCGCGCTTTCTCGCTCGCTCTCGCGCGCTCTCTCGCTCTCGCTCTCGCGCGCTCTCTCGCTCTCTCTCTCGCGCGCTCTCTCGCTCTCTCTCTCGCGCGCTTTCTCGCTCTCGCTCTCGCGCGCTTTCTCGCTCTCGCTCTCGCGCGCTCTCTCGCTCTCGCGCGCTTTCTCGCTCTCGCTCTCGCGCTCTCTCGCTCGCTCTCGCGCGCTCGCTCGCTCTCGCGCGCTCTCTCGCTCTCGCGCGCTCTCTCGCTCTCGCTCTCGCGCGCTCTCTCGCTCTCGCGCGCTCTCTCGCTCTCGCTCTCGCGCGCTCTCTCGCTCTCGCGCGCTCTCTCGCTCTCGCTCTCGCGCGCTCTCTCGCTCTCGCTCTCGCGCGCTCTCTCGCTCTCGCTCTCGCGCTCTCTCGCTCGCTCTCGCGCGCTCTCTCGCTCTCGCTCGCTCTCGCGCGCTCTCTCGCTCTCGCGCGCTCTCTCGCTCTCGCTCTCGCGCGCTCTCTCGCTCTCGCTCTCGCGCGCTCTCTCGCTCTCGCTCTCGCGCGCTCTCTCGCTCTCGCTCTCGCGCGCTCTCTCGCTCTCGCTCTCGCGCGCTCTCTCGCTCTCGCTCTCGCGCGCTCTCTCGCTCGCTCTCGCGCTCTCTCGCTCGCTCTCGCGCGCTCTCTCGCTCTCGCGCGCTCTCTCGCTCTCGCGCGCTCTCGCTCTCGCGCGCTCTCTCGCTCTCTCGCTCTCGCGCGCGCACTCGCTCTCGCGCGCGCACTCGCTCTCGCGCGCGCTCTCGCTCTCGCGCGCGCTCTCTCGCTCTCGCGCGCTCTCTCGCGCTCTCGCTCTCGCGCGCTCTCGCGCTCTCTCCGTCTCGCGCGCTCTCGCGCTCTCTCCGTCTCGCGCGCTCTCGCGCTCTCTCCGTCTCGCGCGCTCTCGCGCGCTCTCGCGCTCTCTCCGTCTCGCGCGCTCTCGCGCTCTCTCCGTCTCGCGCGCTCTCGCGCTCTCTCCGTCTCGCGCGCTCTCGCGCTCTCTCCGTCTCGCGCGCTCTCGCGCTCTCTCCGTCTCGCGCGCTCTCGCGCTCTCTCCGTCTCGCGCGCTCTCGCGCTCTCTCCGTCTCGCGCTCTCTCCGTCTCGCGCGCTCTCGCGCTCTCTCCGTCTCGCGCGCTCTCGCGCTCTCTCCGTCTCGCGCGCTCTCGCGCTCTCTCCGTCTCGCGCGTTCTCGCGCTCTCTCCGTCTCGCGCGCTCTCGCGCTCTCTCCGTCTCGCGCGCTCTCTCCGTCTCGCGCGCTCTCTCCGTCTCGCGCGCTCTCTCCGTCTCGCGCGCTCTCTCCGTCTCGCGCGCTCTCTCCGTCTCGCGCGCTCTCTCCGTCTCGCGCGCTCTCTCCGTCTCGCGCGCTCTCTCCGTCTCGCGCGCTCTCTCCGTCTCGCGCGCTCTCGCGCTCTCTCCGTCTCGCGCGCTCTCGCGCTCTCTCCGTCTCGCGCGCTCTCGCGCTCTCTCCGTCTCGCGCGCTCTCGCGCTCTCTCCGTCTCGCGCGCTCTCGCGCTCTCTCCGTCTCGCGCGCTCTCTCCGTCTCGCGCGCTCTCTCCGTCTCGCGCGCTCTCTCCGTCTCGCGCGCTCTCTCCGTCTCGCGCGCTCTCTCCGTCTCGCGCGCTCTCGCGCTCTCTCCGTCTCGCGCGCTCTCTCCGTCTCGCGCGCTCTCGCGCTCTCTCCGTCTCGCGCGCTCTCGCGCTCTCTCCGTCTCGCGCGCTCTCTCCGTCTCGCGCGCTCTCTCCGTCTCGCGCGCTCTCGCGCGCTCTCGCGCGCTCGCGCGCTCTCGCGCTCTCTCCGTCTCGCGCGCTCTCGCGCTCTCTCCGTCTCGCGCGCTCTCGCGCTCTCTCCGTCTCGCGCGCTCTCGCGCTCTCTCCGTCTCGCGCGCTCTCGCGCTCTCTCTGTCTCGCGCGCGCTCTGTCTCGCGCGCTCTCTGTCTCGCGCGCTCTCTGTCTCGCGCGCTCTCTGTCTCGCGCGCTCTCTGTCTCGCGCGCTCTCTGTCTCGCGCGCTCTCTGTCTCGCGCGCTCTCTGTCTCGCGCGCTCTCTGTCTCGCGCGCTCTCTGTCTCGCGCGCTCTCTGTCTCGCGCGCTCTCTGTCTCGCGCGCTCTCTGTCTCGCGCGCTCTCTGTCTCGCGCGCTCTCTGTCTCGCGCGCTCTCTGTCTCGCGCGCTCTCTGTCTCGCGCGCTCTCTGTCTCGCGCGCTCTCTGTCTCGCGCGCTCTCTGTCTCGCGCGCTCTCTGTCTCGCGCGCTCTCTGTCTCGCGCGCTCTCTGTCTCGCGCGCTCTCTGTCTCGCGCGCTCTCTGTCTCGCGCGCTCTCTGTCTCGCGCGCTCTCTGTCTCGCGCGCTCTCTCCGTCTCGCGCGCTCTCGCGCTCTCTCCGTCTCGCGCGCTCTCGCGCTCTCTCCGTCTCGCGCGCTCTCGCGCTCTCTCCGTCTCGCGCGCTCTCGCGCTCTCTCCGTCTCGCGCGCTCTCGCGCTCTCTCCGTCTCGCGCTCTCTCCGTCTCGCGCTCTCTCCGTCTCGCGCTCTCTCCGTCTCGCGCTCTCTCCGTCTCGCGCTCTCTCCGTCTCGCGCTCTCTCCGTCTCGCGCGCTCTCCGTCTCGCGCGCTCTCCGTCTCGCGCGCTCTCGCGCGCTCTCTCTGTCTCGCGCTCTCTCTGTCTCGCGCTCTCTCTGTCTCGCGCTCTCTCTGTCTCGCGCTCTCTCCGTCTCGCGCGCTCTCTCCGTCTCGCGCGCTCTCTCCGTCTCGCGCGCTCTCTCCGTCGCGCGCGCTCTCTCCGTCTCGCGCGCTCTCTCCGTCTCGCGCGCTCTCTCCGTCTCGCGCGCTCTCTCCGTCTCGCGCGCTCTCTCCGTCTCGCGCGCTCTCTCCGTCTCGCGCGCTCTCTCCGTCTCGCGCGCTCTCTCCGTCTCGCGCGCTCTCTCCGTCTCGCGCGCTCTCTCCGTCTCGCGCGCTCTCTCCGTCTCGCGCGCTCTCTCCGTCTCGCGCGCTCTCTCCGTCTCGCGCGCTCTCTCCGTCTCGCGCGCTCTCTCCGTCTCGCGCGCTCTCTCCGTCTCGCGCGCTCTCTCCGTCTCGCGCGCTCTCTCCGTCTCGCGCGCTCTCTCCGTCTCGCGCGCTCTCTCCGTCTCGCGCGCTCTCTCCGTCTCGCGCGCTCTCTCCGTCTCGCGCGCTCTCTCCGTCTCGCGCGCTCTCTCCGTCTCGCGCGCTCTCTCCGTCTCGCGCGCTCTCTCCGTCTCGCGCGCTCTCTCCGTCTCGCGCGCTCTCTCCGTCTCGCGCGCTCTCGCGCTCTCTCCGTCTCGCGCGCTCTCGCGCTCTCTCCGTCTCGCGCGCTCTCGCGCTCTCTCCGTCTCGCGCGCTCTCGCGCGCTCTCCGTCTCGCGCGCTCTCGCGCTCTCTCCGTCTCGCGCGCTCTCGCGCGCTCTCCGTCTCGCGCGCTCTCGCGCGCTCTCCGTCTCGCGCGCTCTCGCGCGCTCTCCGTCTCGCGCGCTCTCGCGCGCTCTCGCGCTCTCTCCGTCTCGCGCGCTCTCGCGCTCTCTCCGTCTCGCGCGCTCTCGCGCTCTCTCCGTCTCGCGCGCTCTCCGTCTCGCGCGCTCTCGCGCTCTCTCCGTCTCGCGCGCTCTCGCGCGCTCTCGCGCTCTCTCCGTCTCGCGCGCTCTCGCGCTCTCTCCGTCTCGCGCGCTCTCGCGCTCTCTCCGTCTCGCGCGCTCTCGCGCTCTCTCCGTCTCGCGCGCTCTCGCGCTCTCTCCGTCTCGCGCGCTCTCGCGCTCTCGCGCTCTCTCCGTCTCGCGCGCTCTCGCGCTCTCGCGCTCTCTCCGTCTCGCGCGCTCTCGCGCTCTCTCCGTCTCGCGCGCTCTCGCGCTCTCTCCGTCTCGCGCGCTCTCGCGCTCTCTCCGTCTCGCGCGCTCTCGCGCTCTCTCCGTCTCGCGCGCTCTCGCGCTCTCTCCGTCTCGCGCGCTCTCGCGCTCTCTCCGTCTCGCGCGCTCTCGCGCTCTCTCCGTCTCGCGCGCTCTCGCGCTCTCTCCGTCTCGCGCGCTCTCGCGCGCTCTCTCTAAGAAATACTCAACATTTCTATTTCACCTACCAAATTGGATAACTTCACATACCTACATTATAATCTGTATTTTTCCCACTCAGCCTGTCCAATCTCTCAACACCTCTTTGCATCTTCCTCATATCACTCATTCCCACCTACCTTTGTGCCATCCACTAACTTGAAGTATTAAATTTTGTCACCTCCATGTTATTGATATAGATTGTGAATGGCTGGTGTCCAAACACTGATATAAATCATAAACCAAAAGTTCTGAAGATGGGTCACTGGACCCTCTAATTTCTCTTCACAGATGCTGTCAGACCTGCCCAGCTTTTCCAGCAACCTCCGTTTTTGATCCTGATACAAATCATAACCTACCACCCTGAGAATGATCTGCTTGTAGAACTACACAGATTAGAAACATTCTCTTCGAGGCGACATGGTGGCTCAGTGCTGTCTCACAACACCAGGAACCCAGGTTCGATTCCACCCTTCAACTGTCTGTGTGGAATTTGCACGCTCTTCCTTTTTCTGTGTGGATTTCTTCCAGGTGCTCTGGTTTTTTCCCAGTTACCAAAAATGTGCAGATTAGGCAGATTTGTAAGTTAAAAGATTAAATGGGAATATCTCTGGAAATTAATGGAATAGTAAAGGGTTAAATTGCACTATCTTTGGGTGGGGACAGCAGTTAGGCAAAAATGCGAATCACCCACATCCCAATTAGACAGTCATTTACTACTACTCTCCATTGCTATTGTCAAGTTAAACTATTGTTCAAAATGCTTTCTGGCCAGAGATAGGTCACTCCTGCATTATCTTGCGGAATCGGTCAGGCAATCGTCTGCATAACGACTCCCCAGGATTTGGGCACTATCTCTGAGGATGACCTTATCCTGTCATTGTACCTGGGGTAACATGTGACTGAGGGTAACTGGGGATTGTATTGAGCGGCATGTGACTGTGGGGGAATGGCCAGACTATCTGTAAGCGTGGCCAACTGGCTCGTATAAAGGGGATGTGTTTTCTTTGTTCAGGGCCTCACTTTGACTCAAAAATGGCTGCAAAGGGAGTCACCTAGCTTGTACAAGCTTTAATAAACTTCACTTGTTTGCAGAAGTTGGTATGTATGAATTGCATCTCGTGTGCAAAACCTCAGGAAAAGAAGCTAACGGGTTGGCCATGTTACATTGCTCATAGTGTCCTGGGATGTGTAGGCTCGGTGGGTTAGCCATGGGAAATGCAGGGCGACAGGGATAGGATAGGGGAGTGGATCGAGGTGGGATGCTGTTCAGAGAGTTGTTGTGGACTTGTTGGGCCAAAATGCCTGCTTTCTCACTGCATGGATTCTCTGAACTCATCCATGCTGACCAGGTTTCCCAAACTGAATTTGTCCCATTTTGCCTGCAATTGTCCCATATCCCTCTAAACCTGTACTATCCATGTACCGGTCCAAATAGCTTTTAAATGGTGTAATTGTTACCCCCATTCCATGTGTTCCAAGTTTGTTTTTGAGTTTGTGGGACTTTACTGAAAGTCGCCTGCAAATACAAATACATTACCTCTGTGATTTTCCCTCATTGGTTCTGCTGGTTTATAAAACATAAATTTCTGAAAGGGTAATAATGTAGACTTTGCACAATCTGAATCACAATATTGTTTGTATGCAGGAGAAGACCCTTTGGCCTATCCATGTCTGCTCTGGCTTTCTGAATGAGCATCTCATATACTTCCAGTCCCCTGCTTCTTTGAATAAACCTGTACATTTTTTCCTTTTTCAAATAGTCATAGGGATGTACAACATGGAAACAGACCCTTTGGTCCAACCAGTCCATGCTGACCAGATATCCCAACCCAATCTATTCCCACCTGCCAGCACCCGGTCCATATCCCTCCAAACACTTCTTATTCATATACCCATCCAAATGCCTTTTAAATGTTGCAATTGTACCAGCCTCCACCACTTCCTCTGGCAGCTCATTCCATACACGCACCAACCTCTGTGTGAAAAAGTTGCCTCTTGGGTCTCTTTTATATCTTTCCCCTTTCACCCTAAACCTACGCCCTGTAGTTCTGGACTCCCTGACCCCAGGGAAAAGACTTTGCCTATTTACTCTATCCATGCCCCTCATGATTTTGTAATCCTCTATAAGGTCACCCCTCAGACTCTGACGCTCCAGGGAAAACAGCCCCAGCCTGTTCAGCCTCTCCCTGTAGCTCAGATCCTCCAACCCTGGCAACATCTTTGTAAATCTTTTCTGAACCCTTTCAAGTTTCACAACATGTTTCCAATAGGAAGGAGACCAGAATTGCATACAATATTCCAACAGTGGCCTAACCAATGTCCTGTATAGCCACAGCATGACCTCCCAACTCCTGTACTCAATACTCTGACCAATAGAAGAAAACATATCAAACGCCTTCTTCACTGTCCTATCTACGTGCAACTCCACTTTCAAGGAGCTCTGAACCTGCACTCCAAGATCTCTTTGTTCAGCAACTCTCCCTAGGACCTTACCATTAAGTGGATAGGTCCTGCTAAGATTTGCTTTCCCAAAATGCAGCACCTCATATTTATCGAAATTAAACTCCATCTGCCACTTCAGCCATTGGCCCATCTGGTCCAGATCCCGTTGTAATCTGAGGTAACCTCCTTCGCTGTCCACTACACCTCCAATTTTGGTGTCATCTGTAAACCTACTAACTGTACCTCTTATGTTCACATAATTTACATTGTAACTTACATAAATTATTTTAATGTAAATGTCATTTGATTCCCTTTTGAATGCTTTAATTGAAACTGCCTCCACATGCTGTCAGAGTGCATTCCAGACTGCCACCACTTGCTGCATGAGAAAATCTTCCCACTTGATGCCTTTTTGCTTTTATCAGTAATTTTATCTGTTACATTCTCATTCTCAATCTCTTCGAGTGGGAGCATCTTCTCCCTGTTCATTCTGTTAAGATCTTGTGATTTAAATGCTTCAATCAGATTTTCTCTTTGCATGCTCTTCTCAAAGGAAATTAAGCCCAACTTCAGTTTTCCTTCTTGACAATTCTGATAAAACCCTTTGTCCTCTTTCCAATACCTTTACTCCTTTCCTAAAGTGTTCCCAGAACTGAATGCAACACTAACTTGAAGTCTGCCATCTTTATATAAACTCAATGTAATCTCCTTGATCTTGTACTAAGTGTCCATAGATTATAATAACATGACATCTGTACTCGGAAAAATCCTGGAATCTAACAGGTCCGTAGTTCCCTCTTCTATTTCACTACCTTTCTGAACTTGTGGGGTTATGTTTACAAACATTTAATGCATTCCAGAATTTATAGAAGAAAAAATGATCACCAATACCTTCCACTATCTATAACTACCTCTTTGAATATTTGGGATGTAGATAACTGAATCACAAAGATTTAGCAACTTTCAGCCTTGTTCTTTCTGTAGTATGACTTTTTAAACAAAGCAGTCAGCTCCCTTGATCCACCCTATCTGGAACAAATGTTGTGCTGAAGAATGTACATAATGAGTATGTGGGATCTTTATTGGTTTATCAATTTTGGGATAGAGCAGAGGGTGATATTTTGAAGAACCCACGTTCTAGTTGAATTGCAGCAGACAAAGTTTGGGAGTTTTTAGAAATAATTTAACTTGAGCTAGTCTCACACATTTCATAAACCCAACAGCATCCTTGTCAGCTTTAAAGTAATTCTCAATATTCCATTCACCTAACTCTCCACATGCACAGGAATATTCAACCCCTTGAACATGCTGCCCCATTTGAGTAAATCACTGTTGATCTGTATTTCTCTCTTCATTCAATGGTTGTGGCCAAGGCCTAGATTCTTAACTCTCGAGCAGGTTAAGTTGTTTTCTTTTTAAGTTGTTTTCTTTGAAGACTGCAATCCTTTTGTTGAACTATGATTGGTTCACTAGAGCAGTTTCAAAGGGACATAATCAGCCATATTTTTATGGCATATCAACTAGATATCTGTCCAGGTATTTGGACAGAATCTTTCCTTGTCTGGAGGGAATTATTGCATTTTCATGTTAATCCAATAACTTAATAGCCAGGATATTGATATTAGCTCTTAATTCCAGATTTTTAAAATGATTAACTAAATTTATATTTGGAAATCACCATGGTGAAATTTGAGTTACAGACTTTGGGATATTGTTAGTCTAGAAGCACAAGCACTATATCTACCATTTTTATGTCGTCGTCTTTTATTTTGGATTCTGTACACCTCAACACCCTTAGATAGTAACCTGTGAATCTCAGTTTTGAGATTTGCAATTGGCTTAGAGTCTAACCTTTGTGTGAAGAAATGATATCACCATTGAATATCCCGTCTCTTAATTTGAATATCATACGCTTGCTCTCTTTTCCTCGCTCGCTTTTCTTGCTTGCTCTATCTCGCTTTGTCAACTTCCTGTCAGGCTTTCTGTTGTTTTTCAGAAAATAAATTTCTGCCTTGCACTCCATGCTTCTTGCACTGCAAATCTGTAAAGACCTCGTTACTTGGATGCGGAAAAGATTTGCAAGGATGTTATTGGGAGAGGGTCTGAGTTATAAAGAGAAGCTGGGACATATTTCACTGGAACATGGGAGTTGAGGGTTGACCTTTGTAGAGGTTTATAAAATCATGAGGGGCATTGTCAAGGTGAACAGCCAAGGTCTTTTTCTCGAGGGTAGGGGAGTTCAAAACTTAGAAGGTAGAGGAATAAGTTGAGAGGGGAAAGATTTTAAAAGGGAACTGAGGGGCAGGTATGTATGGAATGAACTGCCAGAGGAAATGGTAGATACAGGTACAATTGCAACGTTTAAATGACATTTGAACAGGTACATGAAAGGTTCAGAGGGATAGGGGCCAAATGTGAGCAAATGGGTGTAGTTTGAGAAAAAAAGTCAGCGTACTATGACTGACTCTATCTACTTTGTGCTGCGTCGCTGTTACCTTATCAATTGAATAGTCAAAGCAGAATCTGAGGTTGAGGGAAAAAATGTGTACATGTTAGATGTACTCTGCTTTAACTAAAATCAGATTTTTATATTTTGTTTTCTTTGTCCCATTATAGTTGACCCAGTAAGTTCTTCATAAAAACACATGACTGGAATTTTAAAAACTGTTAAGTGGTGACTTAATGAGAAATTATTTTTATCAACTATCTCTGACTTATTTAATTCCATCTGTTGCTTGCTATCCTCTCACTTTTAGAAGTCCTCACTATCTTTGTCCAACTGGATGTCCTGCTCTGAAACTTTTAAAAGGTTGCTCTAAAGGTGTGCTGCCTGGGATGACCCCAGTATTGGCTCCAATTTGAGACCAGGTACTCCACCTGAGTTATAAATACCTTTCAGCATCTTGTTTAAAAAACATCTGCTAAATATTTTGTGTTTAGCTCATGTTTTTGAGTATAAATATAATACAAAGATCCTGGTTGAAGAAGAGGAAAGAATAGTTCAGATTGAAAGTCCTCTTCAATAATTGGAATTGAATAAAGAAGTCTGCATATCTAAGTTGAAGATAATGATTCTGTTGATAATGTTTTTCAAATGCTATGAAATGGAATTAATTATTCTGTTGCCATTATATTTGGTTTATATGCAATGTTAAAAATACAGCTCAATAAAACCATAATAAACCAGTTTTTGCTTGTCTGTTGACCGGTTATATTTAACACAACTATTTTGCTGTATTTACATTAAAAATAATTTTTGATCATGAACCGCATCATCTCTTCAACTCTGTGATGCAAGGGAGATATGGTTCACTTCAATCTTGCAGACATTGTGCACATATACTTTAAGCAATGCCATCTTTTCCAACTGTAGCTGAGATTGGACACAAATTGTACTTCCTGAAAACCTGAAGTAGGTGAACAAATCAGTCCTTTGCAGTCTTTCACTTTTACATTACAGTAAACTTTGTTTTAATTGGCACTCTTGATAAACCAAAAAAATGTACCTATAATGTGGTGATCGACCACAATGTTAAAAGTATTTATGCTGTAAATAAAGTATAACAGTGATGTGTTTACCCCCTGCATTACATTTATATTAGTTAGATTTTAGGAGGTGTGTGATGTTTTCAGAGGTTTTTTTTGAGGGATTTCAACTTTCACTTGGTCAGGGTTTACTGCTGTCATACGTACCTCTTGATTATCCAGAAAATTTGATCAACCGGCGCACTCCTGGTCCCGTAGGTGCCGGTTAATAAAACGTTTGCTGTGTTTAAACATATTGTTAATTCTTGGACATTTTTGCATATTTATAGTTAGCATCATGCTGCCTAATTAAGCAGCAGGATGTCTTGCACTGTGAATGTTGTTGGCATTGATGCAGCCACTCTTAAGTATTCGGAGTGTGTGTTTGTATGAATGTTCTGCATGATCCTACATTACTGTCCAAAGATTTGAAAGAAGCTATTGTTACTTACGATAGCAGAAGCTTGCAGCTAATTAGTGGCTCATTGCTGAGAAGAGTGTGCTTAGAATTGAAAGGTGGGAATTGGTAGAACGCTGAAAGTCAAAGTCACTGGGGGTCAGTCTGCCGCCATATTTGTTTCTGAGGAGAGAGCAGCTGTCTTGAGGCTTTTATTTCCCCCTCCACCCACCCCTTGTTTTTCTTTCTCTCTTGCCATTCTGCTGCAAGTTCGTGCTCTTGTTTAACGCAAGTCTGCATTTAAGATTTACTCAGCGCTGTTGGCTATCTGTTTTAAAGCAAGGGGTACAGTGAAGTGGTGGAGGTAGCTAGGAGAGAGTTGTGCGAATTATGATGTCCGCATAATTGTCTTGAATTCCTAAGCTCCTAGAGTGAAGCATATTCAGTATATCTACTTTGTCTGTGGTGAGTAGTCTGCTCCTAATTCCATGGAATTTTTTAAACATTTTTTAAAAAAATCCTCCTTGGCTAAATTCTTTGCCCTTGGCTGCGTGACTGCCGGTGCCGGAATCTACGACAAAACTGAAAAGGTCACGTTCATTGCTGCAGTAACCATTCACTGTTCTCCATTGTTTGGCATCCACACGGGAAGCTGCAGCTGCCTTTGGCCTTCAGAATATGAGAGATGGCCGTTTGCAGGAGAAATGCTTTGTTCCAGTAGGTGCTGTGCACTATTAACATGTTAATGCAGGTTACGCTTGCTGTTTTCTCTACTTGAACTTGACATAGTCTGTGTTATGTTGTCTCTCTGGCTAGAAGCTATCTTTTATGTTGAGGCCTATATTATTCAGCTTTTTTGTTTGTGGTGCTTTTTAAAATTGTTTTTAATAGTCTGCAAAGAAAAGCCATGATATTTGTCTTAGAATTGAGACACTTTCAATAAAATACTGTGACTCTGGATGGGGTAGTGTTCTTATCTGTTTCTGGGAAAGCCTGAATGAGGCAGTATTCTTGTGTGTTTCTGGGAAAAGATGAAATACCTGAAGCAAAAATTGAGCTTCAGGTACCTTTCCACTTGTGCCACTCTAACCTTTTATGTGTAGCATGGAAGTATACACGATGTGGATGTTTTGGATACAATAGTAGTCCATTCTCCACTTTCTCATAAAGGACATTTTTTTCAGAATCTATGTTTACTAGATTTTATATTCTGTTCAATGAATAATCCATAGTGATTCCAGCAAAACATTTTGACAAAACTAAGTTCATGAACAGATAGATATAGAATCAGTGTGGAAGCAGGCCATTCAGTCCATTGAGTCCATACCAACCCTCCAAAGTACATCACATCCAGGCACCCCCCTCCCCACCCTATCCCTGTAACTCTGCATTTCCCATGGCCAGTCCACCTAACCTGTACATCTTTGGGTATTTTGGGTATGTTTTTGCTGTAAATGGTGCATAAATAAGAAAATTAAATTATTCTGCAGTAAATTTGAAGATTACAAATGGAAATGCATATTACAATGCAAAAATACCCATAAACTGAAACTTCCCGGATAGTCTTGTGCTAATATGTAACATGGTGTCAGTGGAATGTTTCTGGCAATGAGCAAAGAATCTGTTTCTCAATGGTTGGATTTAGCAGATTTGGTGACATAATATTGATGTTAGTCCAGCTGCGTGAGATCTAAGTTTCAGAAACAAATGAGAGTGCAAGCACTGTTAAGTCTTGTATCAAAGGATTGTCAATTCCAGCTCCTGTGGGACCAGATCCATAATGCAAAATTGTCTCTGGGTTCACACTAGAATGAGTTGGTCACAAGGTGGTCCATTATATAAGGTCATTGGTCACTAATTCAGTGGATACATTTTCTGTTCAGTCAGCTTTTAGCTGACTAAACAGAAAATGTTCCCCACTAAATTAGTGACCAATGACCTTTCAACTGACGAGGTCCCAGACTCTGAAATGCCCTCCTTGTGCTTCTGCACTTCTTTCCTTTTTAAGATGCTTCTTAAAAAAAGTAGATCTTTAACCAAGCTTTTGGTCATCTGGCTAAATATTTTGTTTTGTGTATGGTGTCAAATTTTCTTTGATCCTGCAATGAAGCACCTTGGAATGTTTTACTATGTTAAAGGATGCAAATTATTGGTGTAGGTGAGGTAGAGAGAGACTGGCAGAGTTGGTACAAAATAAATGGAGCTAAATTTCACATCCAATTGCTGTCCGTAGTTTCAAGGATGTTTTGAGGTTGCTATTGGCTCTTGGGGATCATGTGAGTTCTGTCAACGTTTCCAGCACATTCAACTTGTGGATAAAAAAAATTTTTAAAAACAGTTTCCAAATTTAGATTTATTAAAATTAGAAATTTCAGCTCACGAATGGTTTGGTTGATTATCACTGTTTTAATAGAAAACCTGGAACTAATCTCATTACCATTTATTAATTGAATCATCTTGAACAGCTGAATGATCAACTAATCAGGTATACCCTTAACATTTTCTTTTATGCTTATCTACATTCGGTCAAGGATTGTCATTGATTGGGTCAGCATAAATTGGTTGGAAATATGTTCTTGTAACAAACATTTCAGCATAAAGGTGGAAGAGGAAGAATATTGTATTTTTTTTCAAATTCTTGCATTTCC
Organism: Chiloscyllium plagiosum; assembly: GCF_037043375.1. Lineage (NCBI taxonomy): Eukaryota > Metazoa > Chordata > Chondrichthyes > Orectolobiformes > Hemiscylliidae > Chiloscyllium > Chiloscyllium plagiosum. The sequence goes on from NW_028270146.1 coordinate 10,712,923, forward strand.
TGCAAACAGAAGCTTAGTGCTAAAACTTAGTTGAAGGTGGCACGGTGGCTCAGTGGTTAGCACTGCTGCCTCCTAGCACCAGGGACCCTGATTCGATCCCAGCCTCGGGTGACTGTCCGTGTGGAGTTTGCACGTCGCCAGTTTCCTCCCACAATACCAGGTTAGGTGAATTGGGCATGCTAAGTTACCCATAGTGTTCATGGATGTGTAGGGTCTGTGACATTAGGGGAATGGCTTTGGGAAGGTTAATCTTCGGAGGGTCGGTGTGGGCGTGCAGGGCCAAATGGCCTGTTTCCACACTCCAGGAATTCTAAATTGTTTGTGGCCGGCATGGTGGCACAGTGGTTAGCACTGCTGCCTCACAGCGCCAGAGACCCGGGTTCAATTCCCGACTCAGGCGACTGACTGTGTGGAGTTTGCACGTTCTCCCCGTGTCTGCGTGGGTTTCCTCCGGGTGCTCCGGTTTCCTCCCACAGTCCAAAGATGTGCAGGTTAGGTGAATTGCCCTTAGTGTTAGGTAATAAGGGGTAAATGCAGGGGTATGGGTGGGTTGCGCTTCGGCGGGTCGGTGTGGACTTGTTGGGCCGAAGGGCCTGTTTCCACACTAAGTAATCTAAATGGGTGGCAAGGTGGCTCAGTGGTTAGCACTGCTGCCTCAGTGCCAGAAGCCCGGGTTCAATTCCAGCCTCTGGTTACTGTGCATACTCCACACAGACATTCTCCCCGTGTCTGCGTGGGTTTCCTCCGAGTACTCTGGTTTCCTCCCACAGTCCAAAGATGTGCAGGTTAGGTGAATTGGTCATGCTAAGTTGCGTGTAGAGTTAGGAGAAAGTGAGGACTGCAGATGCTGGAGATCAGAGCTGAAAATGTGTTGCTGGAAAAGCGCAGCAGGTCAGGCAGCATCCAAGGAGCAGAAGAATCGACGTTTCGGGCATGAGCCCTTCTTCAGGAATATAGAGTTAATAGAACATAGAACCATACAGCACAGAACAGGCCCTTCGGCCCACGATGTTGTGCCGAACATTTGTCCTAGCTTAAGCACCCATCCATGTACCTATCCAATTGCCGCTTAAAGGTCACCACTGATTCTGACTCTGCCACTCCCACAGGCAGCGCATTCCATGCCCCCACCACTCTCTGGGTAAAGAACCTACCCCTGACATCCCCCCCATACCTTCCACCCTTCACCTTAAATTTACGTCCCCTTGTAACACTCTGTACCCGGGGAAAAAGTTTCTGATTGTCTACTCTATCTATTCCTCTGATCATCTTATAAACCTCTATCAAGTCACCCCTCATCCTTCGCCGTTCCAATGATAAAAGGCTATTCTCGTATGACCTATTCTCCATTCCAGGCAACATCCTGGTAAATCTTCTCTGCACCCCCTCCAAAGCTTCCACATCTTTCCTAAAGTGAGGCGACCAGAACTGCACACAGTACTCCAAATGTGGCCTAACCAAGGTCTTGTACAGCCGCAACATCACTTCACGACTCTTGAATTCTTTCCCTCTGCTAATGAACGCTAATACACCATAGGCCTTCTTACAAGCTCTATCCACCTGAGTGGCAACTTTCAAAGATCTATGAACATAGACCCCAAGATCCCTCTGTTCCTCCACCTTACTAAGAACCCTACCGTTAACCCTGTATTCCGCATTCTTATTTGTCCTTCCAAAATGGACAACCTCACACTTGACAAGGTTGAACTCCATCTACCACTCCTCAGCCCAGCTCTGCATCATATCTAAGTCCCTTTGCAGCCGACAACAGCCCTCCTCACTATCCACAACTCCACCGATCTTCGTATCATCTGCAAATTTACTGACCCACCCTTCGACTCCCTCTTCCAAGTCATTAATAAAAATTACAAACAGCAGAGGACCCAGAACTGATCCCTGCGGAACTCCACTTGTAACTGGGCTCCAGGCTGAATATTTATCATCTACCACCATTCTCTGACTTCGACCGGTTAGCCAGTTTTCTATCCAACTGGCCAAATTTCCCTCTATCCCATGCCTCCTGACTTTCCGCATAAGCCTACCATGGGGAACCTTATCAAATGTTTACTAAAATCCATGTACACTACATCCACTGCTCTACCCTCATCCACATGCTTCGTCACCTCCTCAAAGAATTCAATAAGACTTGTAAGGCAAGACCTACCCTTCACAAATCCGTGCTGGCTGTCCCTAATCAAGCAGTGTCTTTCCAGATACTCCTAAATCCTATCCCTCAGTACCCTTTCCATTACTTTGCCTACCACCGAAGTAAGACTAACTGGCCTGTAATTCCCGGGGTTATCCCTTTTCCCTTTTTTGAACAGGGGCACAACATTCGCCACTCTTCAGTCTCCTGGTATCACCCCCGTTGACAGTGAAGACGAAAAGATCGTTGCCAACGACTCTGCAATTTCCTCTCTTGCTTCCCACATAATCCTAGGATGTATCCCGTCAGGCCCGGGGGACTTGTCTATCCTCAAGTTTTTCAAAATGCCCAACACATCTTCCTTCCTAACAAGTATCTCTTCCAGCTTACCAGTCCGTTTCACACACTCATCTTCAACAATACGGTCCCTCTCATTTGTAAATACTGAAGAAAAGTACTCATTCAAGACCTCTCCTATCTCTTCCGACTCAATACACAGTCTCCCACTACTGTCCTTGATCGGACCTACCCTCGTTCTCGTCATTCTCATGTTTCTCACATACGCATAAAATGCCTTGGGGTTATCCTTGATCCTATCTGCCCATGCCCTCTCTTAGCTCTCCTAATCCCTTTCTTCAACTCCCTTCTGGCTATCCTGTATCCCTCCAACGCTCTGTCTGAACCTTGTTTCCTCAACCTTATGTAAGCCGCCTCCTTCCTCTTTACAAGACATTCAAGCTCCCTCATCAACCAAGGTTCCCTCACACAACCATCTCTTTCCTGCCTGACAGGTACATACATATCAAGGACACGTCGTATCTGTTCCTTGAAAAAGTTCCACATTTCCACGACATCCTTCCCTGACAGCCTGTGCTCCCAACTTATGCTCCTCAGATACTGTCTTACAGCATCGTAATTACCCTTCCCCCAATTGTAAAACCTACCCTGTTTCACGCACCTATCTCTCTCCATAACCAAGGTGAAAGTCACAGAATTGTGGTCACCATCACCAAAATGTTCACCCACTAACAAGCCCATCACTTGTCCCGGTTCGTAACCAAGTACCAAATCCAATATGGCCTCCCTCTGGTCAGACAATCTACATACTGAGTTACAAAAGCTTCCTGGACACACTGCACAAACACCGCCCCGTCCAATCTACTTGATCTAAAGAGCTTCCAATCAATATTTGGGAAGTTGAAATCGCCCATGACTGCTACCCTGTGGCTTTTGCACCTTTCCAAAATCTGTTTCCCAATCTGTTTCTCCACATCTCTGCTGCTATTGGGGGGCCTATAGTAAACTCCCAACAAGGTGACTGCTCCTTTCCTATTTCTGACTTCAGCCCATACTACCTCCAAAGGCAGGTCCCCCTCAAACTGCCTTTCTGCAGCCATTATACCATTTCTAATGAGCAACGCTACCCCCCCCCCTTTTTTTTTTTTAACCACCCTCCCTAATCTTACTGAAACATCTGTAACCAGGAACCTCCAACAACCATTCCTGTCCCTCTTCTATCCACATTTTCGTGATGGCCACAACATCGTAGTCCCAGGTACCGATCCACGCCTTAAGTTCACCCACCTTATTTCTGATACTCCTTGCGTTGAAGTATACACACTTGAACCCATCTCTGTGTCTGCAAATATTCCCTGTCAGTGCTATCTTCTCCACAGCCTCCCTACATTCTTGGACATCCTGACAAACAGCTAGCCTACTTGCTGGACTCCAAGTCCGGATCCCATCCCCCTGCCAAATTAGTTTAACCCCCCCCCCCCCCCAAAGAGTGCTAGCAAACCTACCTCCCAGGATATTGGTGCCCTTCTGGTTCAGGTGCATTAGTTAGGGTGAATGGGTCTGGGCGGGTTACTCTTCAGCAGGTCGGTGTGGACTAGTTGGGCTGAAAGGCCTGTTACATACTGCAGGAAATCTAATCTAATCTAAAATAAAATAATTCTTTCCAGTTTGGGAAATGGAGAGTTAAAAGTGCAGCATTAGGACCAGCTGAATGAAGGCAACTTTGTTTGTCTAATACTGGGTTGGGTCTAGAGGTAAGCATAAGATTACTATTTGTGCGGGGAAAATGTTTCAAAGTGAGATCGCAACCCAGTCAAAATCACAGTGAGCTTCAATTACTTATTTTACTGGCTGAGTTTGAAGCCGGCATTAATTATTCCAATGATTTTTGCCACCAGCTTTCCTGGAAGGATAGGCAAGCAAGCAAATAGTCATCGAGCTGTACAGCATGGAAGCAGGCATTTTGGTGCAACTTTTCCATGCCAATCAGATATCCTAAATAAATCTAGTCTCATTTGCCAGCATTTAACCCACGTCCCTCTAAACCCTTCCTATTCATATGCCCATTCAGAAGCTCTTTTAAATGTTGTAATTGTACCAGCCTCCACCACTTCCTTTAGCAGCTCATCGCATACATGCAGCATGAAGAAGTTACCCATTAGGTCTCTTTTTAAATTTTTCCCCTCTCCTTAAATCTATGCCCTCTAGGTTTGGACTCCCACCCCAGGGAAAAGACATTGTCTATTTACCCTATCCATGCCCCTCATGATTTTATAAACTTCTGAGGTCACCCCTGGGAGAAAATGAGGACTGGAGATCAGAGTCAAAGTGTGGCGCTGGAAAGGCATGGCAGGTGAGGCAGCATCCGAGGACAAGGAGATTGAAGGGCTTGTGCCCAAAATGTCAACTCTCCTCCGCAGATGCTGCCTGAGCTGCTGTGCCTTTCCAGCACCACACTTTCCGACTCTAATGTCACCCCCTCCAGAGTTTTAGGGAAAATAATCCCTGTCTATTTAGTCTCTCCCTGTAGCTCAAACCCTCCAAACCTGGCAACATCATCCATAAATCTTTCCTGAATCCTTTCAAGTTTCACAACATCCTTATAGCAGGGAGACCAGATTGCACATGGTATTCCAATAGTGGCCTAATCAATGTCCTTAACAGCTGCAACATGACCCCCCAACTCCTATACTCAATGCACTGACCATTAGAGGCATGATGTGGAGGTGCTGGTGTTGAACTAGGGTGTACCAAGTGAAAGAATCTCTCAACACCAGGTTTATTTGGAAGTACAAGTTTTCAGAGCTCTGCTTCTTCGTCAGGTAGCTAATGGGGCAGTGTCATAGGACACAGAATTTACTCTAAAAGATCAAAGTGTCATACAACTTTTGAACAAGTACTGAACAAGTCGTTAAGAGTGCCGTTAAGTCTTTAATCACTTAGAATGGGGATGCAGGTTTCAAGTGATTAATATATAAATCTCAAAACTACTTTCAAGTCACAGTCCCGAGGTAACTTGAGGTTTTATTTTTTAAAAAAGTGACATCTCAGCTCAGACAATGCATTAAAGGTGTCAGGTTAGAGTCTGTCTGGATCTCAACCTTGAATCAGAGTGATTCTGTTTCCAAAGTAGGAATTTATAAAAATGTCACGTGGAATGACTGCTGACATATTGTGTGCCTTATGAACAAAATAAAATATATCTGCAAATGCAAATAGACTTGTGTGTATGGGCATGCATGTGTATGTGAGGGTGCATGCACGTGAGTATGACTGAGTATATGCCTGTGAGTATATGAGTGGGAATGTGGGTGCGTGTGTATGAGAAAAGTCTGTGCGTTTTTTGAACAAATAACTCAATCTGTAGGCAGTCAGTCCATGTGACATTTTATAATAAAATCATTGGAACTATTTGGAAATAGAACCAGTCTGACTTAAGGTTGGGACACAGACTGTAACCTCTCTCCTTTAATGCATTGTCTGAACTGAAATGTCATGTTTTTACAAATAAAACCCAAGTTATCTTGGGAGTGTGACTTGAAAGAAGTTCTAGGATTTATATATTAATCACTCAGCTCTCAGCCCCATTCTAAGTGATTAAAGACTTAACAGCATTTGTAGGT